>NC_133942.1:316562-633125 GCF_031877795.1 Strix aluco | reverse complement strand
TCTGCTTCCCAGGCACAGAGAAGGTACTAGCAGGGAATTCTCTGCCTGCCTTTCCCCAGTGCTCTGCAAGCTCTCCAGGACAACATAAAATCTGGGGCTCTGTGCTTTCTTTCCTTCTGAACAAGTGTTAGTGTTTTCTGCACAAAAACGATTCTGCGAAGCAATGTGAACACTTCTGCTTCCCAGGCACAGAGAAGGTGCTAGCAGGGAATTCTCTGCCTGCCTTTCCCCAGTGCTATGCAAGCTCTCCAGAAGAACAGCAAATCTGGGGCTCTGTGCTTTCTTTTGTTCTGAATAAGTGTTAGTGTTTTCTGCAGAAAAGCGATTCTGCGAAGCAATGTGAACACTTCTGCTTCCCAGGCACAGAGAAGGTGCTAGCAGGGAATTCTCTGCCTGCCTTTCCCCAGTGCTCTGCAAGCTCTCCAGGACAACATAAAATCTGGGGCTCTGTGCTTTCTTTTGTTCTGAACAAGTGTTAGTGTTTTCTGCACAAAGGCGATTCTGCGAAGCAATGTGAACACTTCTGCTTCCCAGGCACAGAGAAGGTGCTAGCAGGGAATTCTCTGCCTGCCTTTCCCCAGTGCTCTGCAAGCTCTCCAGGACAACATAAAATCTGGGGCTCTGTGCTTTCTTTCCTTCTGAGCAAGTGTTACTGTTTTCTGCACAAAAGCGATTCTGCGAAGCAATGTGAACACTTCTGCTTCCCAGGCACAGAGAAGGTACTAGCAGAGAATTCTCTGCCTGCCTTTCCCCAGTGCTATGCAAGCTCTCCAGAAGAACAGCAAATCTGGGGCTCTGTGCTTTCTTTAGTTCTGAACTATTGTTAGTGTTTTCTGCACAAAAGCGATTCTGCGAAGCAATGTGAACACTTCGGCTTCCCAGGCACAGAGAAGGTGCTAGCAGGGAATTCCCTGCCTGCCTTTCCCCAGTGCTCTGCAAGCTCTCCAGGACAACATAGAATCTGGGGCTCTGTGCTTTCTTTTGTTCTGAACAAGTGTTAGTGTTTTCTGCACAAAGGCGATTCTGCGAAGCAATGTGAACACTTCTGCTTCCCAGGCACAGAGAAGGTGCTAGCAGGGAATTCTCTGCCTGCCTTTCCCCAGTGCTATGTAAGCTCTCCAGAAGAACAGCAAATCTGGGGCTCTGTGCTTTCTTTTGTTCTGAATAAGTGTTACTGTTTTCTGCAGAAAAGCGATTCTGCGAAGCAATGTAAACACTTCTGCTTCCCAGGCACAGAGAAAGTGCTAGCAGGGAATTCTCTGCCTGCCTTTCCCCAGTGCTCTGCAAGCTCTACAGGACAACATAAAATCTGGGGCTCTGTGCTTTCTTTTGTTCTGAACAACTGTTAGTGTTTTCTGCACAAAGGCGATTCTGCGAAGCAATGTGAACACTTCTGCTTCCCAGGCACAGAGAAGGTGCTAGCAGGGAATTCCCTGCCTGCCTTTCCCCAGTGCTCTGCAAGCTCTCCAGGACAACATAGAATCTGGGGCTCTGTGCTTTCTTTTGTTCTGAACAAGTGTTAGTGTTTTCTGCACAAAAGCGATTCTGCGAAGTAATGTGAACACTTCTGCTTCCCAGGCACAGAGAAGGTGCTAGCAGGGAATTCTCTGCCTGCCTTTCCCCAGTGCTCTGCAAGCTCTCCAGGACAACATAAAATCTGGGGCTCTGTGCTTTCTTTCCTTCTGAACAAGTGTTTCTGTTTTCTGCACAAAAGCGATTCTGCGAAGCCATGTGAACACTTCTGCTTCCCAGGCACAGAGAAGGTGCTAGCAAGGAATTCTCTGCCTGCCTTTCCTCAGTGCTCTGCAAGCTCTCCAGGACAACATAAAATCTGGGGCTCTGTGCTTTCTTTTGTTCTGAACAAGTGTTAGTGTTTTCTGCAGAAAAGCGATTCTGCGAAGTAATGTGAACACTTCTGCTTCCCAGGCACAGAGAAGGTGCTAGCAGGGAATTCTCTGCCTGCCTTTCCCCAGTGCTCTGCAAGCTCTCCAGGACAACATAAAATCTCGGCTCTGTGCTTTCTTTTGTTCTGAACAAGTGTTAGTGTTTTCTGCACAAAGGCGATTCTGCGAAGCAATGTGAACACTTCTGCTTCCCAGGCACAGAGAAGGTGCTAGCAGGGAATTCTCTGCCTGCCTTTCCCCAGTGCTCTGCAAGCTCTCCAGGACAACATAAAATCTGGGGCTCTGTGCTTTCTTTCCTTCTGAACAAGTGTTTCTGTTTTCTGCACAAAAGCGATTCTGCGAAGCCATGTGAACACTTCTGCTTCCCAGGCACAGAGAAGGTGCTAGCAAGGAATTCTCTGCCTGCCTTTCCTCAGTGCTCTGCAAGCTCTCCAGGACAACATAAAATCTGGGGCTCTGTGCTTTCTTTTGTTCTGAACAAGTGTTAGTGTTTTCTGCACAAAGGCGATTCTGCGAAGCAATGTGAACACTTCTGCTTCCCAGGCACAGAGAAGGTGCTAGCAGGGAATTCTCTGCCTGCCTTTCCCCAGTGCTCTGCAAGCTCTCCAGGACAACATAAAATCTGGGGCTCTGTGCTTTCTTTCGTTCTGAACAAGTGTTAGTGTTTTCTGCACAAAGGCGTTTCTGCGAAGCAATGTGAACACTTCTGCTTCCCAGGCACAGAGAAGGTACTAGCAGGGAATTCTCTGCCTGCC
The DNA here is from genome assembly GCF_031877795.1 of Strix aluco. NCBI lineage: Eukaryota > Metazoa > Chordata > Aves > Strigiformes > Strigidae > Strix > Strix aluco. The sequence continues at coordinate 630,466 of NC_133942.1, read as the reverse complement.
TTTCCCCAGTGCTCTGCAAGCTCTCCAGGACAACATAAAATCTGGGGCTCTGTGCTTTCTTTCCTTCTGAACAAGTGTTAGTGTTTTCTGCACAAAAACGATTCTGCGAAGCAATGTGAACACTTCTGCTTCCCAGGCACAGAGAAGGTGCTAGCAGGGAATTCTCTGCCTGCCTTTCCCCAGTGCTATGCAAGCTCTCCAGAAGAACAGCAAATCTGGGGCTCTGTGCTTTCTTTTGTTCTGAATAAGTGTTAGTGTTTTCTGCAGAAAAGCGATTCTGCGAAGCAATGTAAACACTTCTGCTTCCCAGGCACAGAGAAAGTGCTAGCAGGGAATTCTCTGCCTGCCTTTCCCCAGTGCTCTGCAAGCTCTCCAGGACAACATAAAATCTGGGGCTCTGTGCTTTCTTTTGTTCTGAACAAGTGTTAGTGTTTTCTGCACAAAGGCGATTCTGCGAAGCAATGTGAACACTTCTGCTTCCCAGGCACAGAGAAGGTGCTAGCAGGGAATTCTCTGCCTGCCTTTCCCCAGTGCTCTGCAAGCTCTCCAGGACAACATAAAATCTGGGGCTCTGTGCTTTCTTTTGTTCTGAACAAGTGTTAGTGTTTTCTGCACAAAGGCGATTCTGCGAAGCAATGTGAACACTTCTGCTTCCCAGGCACAGAGAAGGTGCTAGCAGGGAATTCTCTGCCTGCCTTTCCCCAGTGCTCTGCAAGCTCTCCAGGACAACATAAAATCTGGGGCTCTGTGCTTTCTTTCCTTCTGAGCAAGTGTTACTGTTTTCTGCACAAAAGCGATTCTGCGAAGCAATGTGAACACTTCTGCTTCCCAGGCACAGAGAAGGTACTAGCAGAGAATTCTCTGCCTGCCTTTCCCCAGTGCTATGCAAGCTCTCCAGAAGAACAGCAAATCTGGGGCTCTGTGCTTTCTTTAGTTCTGAACTATTGTTAGTGTTTTCTGCACAAAAGCGATTCTGCGAAGCAATGTGAACACTTCGGCTTCCCAGGCACAGAGAAGGTGCTAGCAGGGAATTCTCTGCCTGCCTTTCCTCAGTGCTCTGCAAGCTCTACAGTACAACATAAAATCTGGGGCTCTGTGCTTTCTTTTGTTCTGAACAAGTGTTAGTGTTTTCTGCACAAAGGCGATTCTGCGAAGCAATGTGAACACTTCTGCTTCCCAGGCACAGAGAAGGTGCTAGCAGGGAATTCTCTGCCTGCCTTTCCCCAGTGCTCTGCAAGCTCTCCAGGACAACATAAAATCTGGGGCTCTGTGCTTTCTTTCCTTCTGAACAAGTGTTTCTGTTTTCTGCACAAAAGCGATTCTGCGAAGCCATGTGAACACTTCTGCTTCCCAGGCACAGAGAAGGTGCTAGCAAGGAATTCTCTGCCTGCCTTTCCTCAGTGCTCTGCAAGCTCTCCAGGACAACATAAAATCTGGGGCTCTGTGCTTTCTTTTGTTCTGAACAAGTGTTAGTGTTTTCTGCACAAAGGCGATTCTGCGAAGCAATGTGAACACTTCTGCTTCCCAGGCACAGAGAAGGTGCTAGCAGGGAATTCTCTGCCTGCCTTTCCCCAGTGCTCTGCAAGCTCTCCAGGACAACATAAAATCTGGGGCTCTGTGCTTTCTTTCGTTCTGAACAAGTGTTAGTGTTTTCTGCACAAAAGCGATTCTGCGAAGCAATGTGAACACTTCTGCTTCCCAGGCACAGAGAAGGTACTAGCAGGGAATTCTCTGCCTGCCTTTCCCCAGTGCTCTGCAAGCTCTCCAGGACAACATAAAATCTGGGGCTCTGTGCTTTCTTTCCTTCTGAACAAGTGTTAGTGTTTTCTGCACAAAAACGATTCTGCGAAGCAATGTGAACACTTCTGCTTCCCAGGCACAGAGAAGGTGCTAGCAGGGAATTCTCTGCCTGCCTTTCCCCAGTGCTATGCAAGCTCTCCAGAAGAACAGCAAATCTGGGGCTCTGTGCTTTCTTTTGTTCTGAATAAGTGTTAGTGTTTTCTGCACAAAAGCGATTCTGCGAAGCAATGTAAACACTTCTGCTTCCCAGGCACAGAGAAAGTGCTAGCAGGGAATTCTCTGCCTGCCTTTCCCCAGTGCTCTGCAAGCTCTCCAGGACAACATAAAATCTGGGGCTCTGTGCTTTCTTTTGTTCTGAACAAGTGTTAGTGTTTTCTGCACAAAGGCGATTCTGCGAAGCAATGTGAACACTTCTGCTTCCCAGGCACAGAGAAGGTGCTAGCAGGGAATTCTCTGCCTGCCTTTCCCCAGTGCTCTGCAAGCTCTCCAGGACAACATAAAATCTGGGGCTCTGTGCTTTCTTTTGTTCTGAACAAGTGTTAGTGTTTTCTGCACAAAGGCGATTCTGCGAAGCAATGTGAACACTTCTGCTTCCCAGGCACAGAGAAGGTGCTAGCAGGGAATTCTCTGCCTGCCTTTCCCCAGTGCTCTGCAAGCTCTCCAGGACAACATAAAATCTGGGGCTCTGTGCTTTCTTTCCTTCTGAGCAAGTGTTACTGTTTTCTGCACAAAAGCGATTCTGCGAAGCAATGTGAACACTTCTGCTTCCCAGGCACAGAGAAGGTACTAGCAGAGAATTCTCTGCCTGCCTTTCCCCAGTGCTATGCAAGCTCTCCAGAAGAACAGCAAATCTGGGGCTCTGTGCTTTCTTTAGTTCTGAACTATTGTTAGTGTTTTCTGCACAAAAGCGATTCTGCGAAGCAATGTGAACACTTCGGCTTCCCAGGCACAGAGAAGGTGCTAGCAGGGAATTCCCTGCCTGCCTTTCCCCAGTGCTCTGCAAGCTCTCCAGGACAACATAGAATCTGGGGCTCTGTGCTTTCTTTTGTTCTGAACAAGTGTTAGTGTTTTCTGCACAAAGGCGATTCTGCGAAGCAATGTGAACACTTCTGCTTCCCAGGCACAGAGAAGGTGCTAGCAGGGAATTCTCTGCCTGCCTTTCCCCAGTGCTATGTAAGCTCTCCAGAAGAACAGCAAATCTGGGGCTCTGTGCTTTCTTTTGTTCTGAATAAGTGTTACTGTTTTCTGCAGAAAAGCGATTCTGCGAAGCAATGTAAACACTTCTGCTTCCCAGGCACAGAGAAAGTGCTAGCAGGGAATTCTCTGCCTGCCTTTCCCCAGTGCTCTGCAAGCTCTACAGGACAACATAAAATCTGGGGCTCTGTGCTTTCTTTTGTTCTGAACAACTGTTAGTGTTTTCTGCACAAAGGCGATTCTGCGAAGCAATGTGAACACTTCTGCTTCCCAGGCACAGAGAAGGTGCTAGCAGGGAATTCCCTGCCTGCCTTTCCCCAGTGCTCTGCAAGCTCTCCAGGACAACATAGAATCTGGGGCTCTGTGCTTTCTTTTGTTCTGAACAAGTGTTAGTGTTTTCTGCACAAAAGCGATTCTGCGAAGTAATGTGAACACTTCTGCTTCCCAGGCACAGAGAAGGTGCTAGCAGGGAATTCTCTGCCTGCCTTTCCCCAGTGCTCTGCAAGCTCTCCAGGACAACATAAAATCTGGGGCTCTGTGCTTTCTTTCCTTCTGAACAAGTGTTTCTGTTTTCTGCACAAAAGCGATTCTGCGAAGCCATGTGAACACTTCTGCTTCCCAGGCACAGAGAAGGTGCTAGCAAGGAATTCTCTGCCTGCCTTTCCTCAGTGCTCTGCAAGCTCTCCAGGACAACATAAAATCTGGGGCTCTGTGCTTTCTTTTGTTCTGAACAAGTGTTAGTGTTTTCTGCAGAAAAGCGATTCTGCGAAGTAATGTGAACACTTCTGCTTCCCAGGCACAGAGAAGGTGCTAGCAGGGAATTCCCTGCCTGCCTTTCCCCAGTGCTCTGCAAGCTCTCCAGGACAACATAAAATCTGGGGCTCTGTGCTTTCTTTCCTTCTGAACAAGTGTTAGTGTTTTCTGCACAAAAGCGATTCTGCGAAGCAATGTGAACACTTCTGCTTCCCAGGCACAGAGAAGGTACTAGCAGGGAATTCTCTGCCTGCCTTTCCCCAGTGCTATGCAAGCTCTCCAGAAGAACAGCAAATCTGGGGCTCTGTGCTTTCTTTTGTTCTGAACAAGTGTTAGTGTTTTCTGCACAAAGGCGATTCTGCGAAGCAATGTGAACACTTCTGCTTCCCAGGCACAGAGAAGGTGCTAGCAGGGAATTCTCTGCCTGCCTTTCCTCAGTGCTCTGCAAGCTCTACAGTACAACATAAAATCTGGGGCTCTGTGCTTTCTTTTGTTCTGAACAAGTGTTAGTGTTTTCTGCACAAAGGCGATTCTTGCGAAGCAATGTGAACACTTCTGCTTCCCAGGCACAGAGAAGGTGCTAGCAGGGAATTCTCTGCCTGCCTTTCCCCAGTGCTCTGCAAGCTCTCCAGGACAACATAAAATCTGGGGCTCTGTGCTTTCTTTCCTTCTGAACAAGTGTTTCTGTTTTCTGCACAAAAGCGATTCTGCGAAGCCATGTGAACACTTCTGCTTCCCAGGCACAGAGAAGGTGCTAGCAAGGAATTCTCTGCCTGCCTTTCCTCAGTGCTCTGCAAGCTCTCCAGGACAACATAAAATCTGGGGCTCTGTGCTTTCTTTTGTTCTGAACAAGTGTTAGTGTTTTCTGCACAAAGGCGATTCTGCGAAGCAATGTGAACACTTCTGCTTCCCAGGCACAGAGAAGGTGCTAGCAGGGAATTCTCTGCCTGCCTTTCCCCAGTGCTCTGCAAGCTCTCCAGGACAACATAAAATCTGGGGCTCTGTGCTTTCTTTCGTTCTGAACAAGTGTTAGTGTTTTCTGCACAAAGGCGATTCTGCGAAGCAATGTGAACACTTCTGCTTCCCAGGCACAGAGAAGGTGCTAGCAGGGAATTCTCTGCCTGCCTTTCCCCAGTGCTCTGCAAGCTCTCCAGGACAACATAAAATCTGGGGCTCTGTGCTTTCTTTCCTTCTGAACAAGTGTTAGTGTTTTCTGCACAAAAACGATTCTGCGAAGCAATGTGAACACTTCTGCTTCCCAGGCACAGAGAAGGTGCTAGCAGGGAATTCTCTGCCTGCCTTTCCCCAGTGCTATGCAAGCTCTCCAGAAGAACAGCAAATCTGGGGCTCTGTGCTTTCTTTTGTTCTGAATAAGTGTTAGTGTTTTCTGCAGAAAAGCGATTCTGCGAAGCAATGTAAACACTTCTGCTTCCCAGGCACAGAGAAAGTGCTAGCAGGGAATTCTCTGCCTGCCTTTCCCCAGTGCTCTGCAAGCTCTCCAGGACAACATAAAATCTGGGGCTCTGTGCTTTCTTTTGTTCTGAACAAGTGTTAGTGTTTTCTGCACAAAGGCGATTCTGCGAAACAATGTGAACACTTCTGCTTCCCAGGCACAGAGAAGGTGCTAGCAGGGAATTCTCTGCCTGCCTTTCCCCAGTGCTCTGCAAGCTCTCCAGGACAACATAAAATCTGGGGCTCTGTGCTTTCTTTTGTTCTGAACAAGTGTTAGTGTTTTCTGCACAAAGGCGATTCTGCGAAGCAATGTGAACACTTCTGCTTCCCAGGCACAGAGAAGGTGCTAGCAGGGAATTCTCTGCCTGCCTTTCCCCAGTGCTCTGCAAGCTCTCCAGGACAACATAAAATCTGGGGCTCTGTGCTTTCTTTCCTTCTGAGCAAGTGTTACTGTTTTCTGCACAAAAGCGATTCTGCGAAGCAATGTGAACACTTCTGCTTCCCAGGCACAGAGAAGGTACTAGCAGAGAATTCTCTGCCTGCCTTTCCCCAGTGCTATGCAAGCTCTCCAGAAGAACAGCAAATCTGGGGCTCTGTGCTTTCTTTAGTTCTGAACAAGTGTTAGTGTTTTCTGCACAAAAGCGATTCTGCGAAGCAATGTGAACACTTCGGCTTCCCAGGCACAGAGAAGGTGCTAGCAGGGAATTCCCTGCCTGCCTTTCCCCAGTGCTCTGCAAGCTCTCCAGGACAACATAGAATCTGGGGCTCTGTGCTTTCTTTTGTTCTGAACAAGTGTTAGTGTTTTCTGCACAAAGGCGATTCTGCGAAGCAATGTGAACACTTCTGCTTCCCAGGCACAGAGAAGGTGCTAGCAGGGAATTCTCTGCCTGCCTTTCCCCAGTGCTCTGCAAGCTCTCCAGGACAACATAAAATCTCGGCTCTGTGCTTTCTTTTGTTCTGAACAAGTGTTAGTGTTTTCTGCACAAAGGCGATTCTGCGAAGCAATGTGAACACTTCTGCTTCCCAGGCACAGAGAAGGTGCTAGCAAGGAATTCTCTGCCTGCCTTTCCCCAGTGCTCTGCAAGCTCTACAGGACAACATAAAATCTGGGGCTCTGTGCTTTCTTTTGTTCTGAACAAGTGTTAGTGTTTTCTGCAGAAAAGCGATTCTGCGAAGTAATGTGAACACTTCTGCTTCCCAGGCACAGAGAAGGTGCTACTAGGGTATTCTCTGCCTGCCTTTCCCCAGTGCTCTGCAAGCTCTCCAGGACAACATAAAATCTCGGCTCTGTGCTTTCTTTTGTTCTGAACAAGTGTTAGTGTTTTCTGCACAAAGGCGATTCTGCGAAGCAATGTGAACACTTCTGCTTCCCAGGCACAGAGAAGGTGCTAGCAGGGAATTCTCTGCCTGCCTTTCCCCAGTGCTCTGCAAGCTCTCCAGGACAACATAAAATCTGGGGCTCTGTGCTTTCTTTCCTTCTGAACAAGTGTTAGTGTTTTCTGCAGAAAAGCGATTCTGCGAAGCAATGTGAACACTTCTGCTTCCCAGGCACAGAGAAGGTACTAGCAGGGAATTCTCTGCCTGCCTTTCCCCAGTGCTATGCAAGCTCTCCAGAAGAACAGCAAATCTGGGGCTCTGTGCTTTCTTTAGTTCTGAACAATTCTTAGTGTTTTCTGCACAAAAGCGATTCTGCGAAGCAATGTAAACACTTCTGCTTCCCAGGCACAGAGAAGGTGCTAGCAGGGAATTCTCTGCCTGCCTTTCCTCAGTACTCTGCAAGCTCTCCAGGACAACATAAAATCTGGGGCTCTGTGCTTTCTTTTGTTCTGAACAAGTGTTAGTGTTTTCTGCACAAAGGCGAATCTGCGAAGCAATGTGAACACTTCTGCTTCCCAGGCACAGAGAAGGTGCTAGCAGGGAATTCTCTGCCTGCCTTTCCCCAGTGCTCTGCAAGCTCTACAGGACAACATAAAATCTGGGGCTCTGTGCTTTCTTTTGTTCTGAACAACTGTTAGTGTTTTCTGCACAAAGGCGATTCTGCGAAGCAATGTGAACACTTCTGCTTCCCAGGCACAGAGAAGGTGCTAGCAGGGAATTCTCTGCCTGCCTTTCCCCAGTGCTCTGCAAGCTCTCCAGGACAACATAAAATCTGGGGCTCTGTGCTTTCTTTCCTTCTGAACAAGTGTTAGTGTTTTCTGCACAAAGGCGATTCTGCGAAGCAATGTGAACACTTCTGCTTCCCAGGCACAGAGAAGGTGCTAGCAGGGAATTCTCTGCCTGCCTTTCCCCAGTGCTCTGCAAGCTCTCCAGGACAACATAAAATCTGGGGCTCTGTGCTTTCTTTTGTTCTGAACAAGTGTTAGTGTTTTCTGCACAAAGGCGATTCTGCGAAGCAATGTGAACACTTCTGCTTCCCAGGCACAGAGAAGGCGCTAGCAGGGAATTCTCTGCCTGCCTTTCCCCAGTGCTCTGCAAGCTCTCCAGGACAACATAAAATCTGGGGCTCTGTGCTTTCTTTCCTTCTGAGCAAGTTTTACTGTTTTCTGCACAAAAGCGATTCTGCGAAGCAATGTGAACACTTCTGCTTCCCAGGCACAGAGAAGGTACTAGCAGAGAATTCTCTGCCTGCCTTTCCCCAGTGCTATGCAAGCTCTCCAGAAGAACAGCAAATCTGGGGCTCTGTGCTTTCTTTAGTTCTGAACTATTGTTAGTGTTTTCTGCACAAAAGCGATTCTGCGAAGCAATGTGAACACTTCTGCTTCCCAGGCACAGAGAAGGTGCTAGCAGGGAATTCCCTGCCTGCCTTTCCCCAGTGCTCTGCAAGCTCTCCAGGACAACATAGAATCTGGGGCTCTGTGCTTTCTTTTGTTCTGAACAAGTGTTAGTGTTTTCTGCACAAAGGCGATTCTGCGAAGCAATGTGAACACTTCTGCTTCCCAGGCACAGAGAAGGTGCTAGCAGGGAATTCTCTGCCTGCCTTTCCCCAGTGCTCTGCAAGCTCTCCAGGACAACATAAAATCTCGGCTCTGTGCTTTCTTTTGTTCTGAACAAGTGTTACTGTTTTCTGCACAAAAGCGATTCTGCGAAGCCATGTGAAAACTTCTGCTTCCCAGGCACAGAGAAGGTGCTAGCAAGGAATTCTCTGCCTGCCTTTCCTCAGTGCTCTGCAAGCTCTCCAGGACAACATAAAATCTGGGGCTCTGTGCTTTCTTTTGTTCTGAACAAGTGTTAGTGTTTTCTGCAGAAAAGCGATTCTGCGAAGTAATGTGAACACTTCTGCTTCCCAGGCACAGAGAAGGTGCTAGCAGGGAATTCTCTGCCTGCCTTTCCCCAGTGCTCTGCAAGCTCTCCAGGACAACATAAAATCTGGGGCTCTGTGCTTTCTTTCCTTCTGAACAAGTGTTAGTGTTTTCTGCAGAAAAGCGATTCTGCGAAGCAATGTGAACACTTCTGCTTCCCAGGCACAGAGAAGGTACTAGCAGGGAATTCTCTGCCTGCCTTTCCCCAGTGCTATGCAAGCTCTCCAGAAGAACAGCAAATCTGGGGCTCTGTGTTTTCTTTAGTTCTGAACAATTCTTAGTGTTTCCTGCACAAAAGCGATTCTGCGAAGCAATGTAAACACTTCTGCTTCCCAGGCACAGAGAAGGTGCTAGCAGGGAATTCTCTGCCTGCCTTTCCTCAGTACTCTGCAAGCTCTCCAGGATAACATAGAATCTGGGGCTCTGTGCTTTCTTTTGTTCTGAACAATTGTTAGTGTTTTCTGCACAAAGGCGATTCTGCGAAGCAATGTGAACACTTCTGCTTCCCAGGCACAGAGAAGGTGCTAGCAGGGAATTCTCTGCCTGCCTTTCCCCAGTGCTCTGCAAGCTCTACAGTACAACATAAAATCTGGGGCTCTGTGCTTTCTTTTGTTCTGAACAAGTGTTAGTGTTTTCTGCAGAAAAGCGATTCTGCGAAGCAATGTGAATATTTCTGCTTCCCAGGCACAGAGAAGGTGCTAGCAGGGAATTCTCTGCCTGCCTTTCCCCAGTGCTCTGCAAGCTCTCCAGGACAACATAAAATCTAGGGCTCTGTGCTTTCTTTTGTTCTGAACAAGTGTTACTGTTTTCTGCACAAAAGCGATTCTGCGAAGCAATGTGAACACTTCTGCTTCCCAGGCACAGAGAAGGTACTAGCAGGGAATTCTCTGCCTGCCTTTCCGCAGTACTATGCAAGCTCTCCAGAAGAACAGCAAATCTGGGGCTCTGTGCTTTCTTTTGTTCTGAACAAGTGTTAGTGTTTTCTGCAGAAAAGCGATTCTGCGAAGCAATGTAAACACTTCTGCTTCCCAGGCACAGAGAAAGTGCTAGCAGGGAATTCCCTGCCTGCCTTTCCCCAGTGCTCTGCAAGCTCTCCAGGACAACATAAAATCTGGGGCTCTGTGCTTTCTTTTGTTCTGAACAAGTGTTAGTGTTTTCTGCACAAAGGCGATTCTGCGAAGTAATGTGAACACTTCTGCTTCCCAGGCACAGAGAAGGTGCTAGCAAGGAATTCTCTGCCTGCCTCTCCCCAGTGCTCTGCAAGCTCTCCAGAAGAGCAGCAATTCTGGGGCTCTGTGCTTTCTTTTGTTCTGAACAAGTGTTAGTGTTTTCTGCACAAAGGCGATTCTGCGAAGCAATGTGAACACTTCTGCTTCCCAGGCACAGAGAAGGAGCTAGCAGGGAAATCTCTCCCTGCCTTTCCCCAGTGCTCTGCAAGCTCTCCAGAACAGCAGCAATTCTGGGGCTCTGTGCTTTCTTTTGTTCTGAACAAGTGTTAGTGTTTTCTGCAGAAAAGCGATTCTGCGAAGCAATGTGAACACTTCTGCTTCCCAGGCACAGAGAAGGTGCTAGCAAGGAATTCTCTGCCTGCCTTTCCTCAGTGCTCTGCAAGCTCTCCAGGACAACATAAAATCTGGGGCTCTGTGCTTTCTTTTGTTCTGAACAAGTGTTAGTGTTTTCTGCAGAAAAGCGATTCTGCGAAGCAATGTGAACACTTCTGCTTCCCAGGCACAGAGAAGGTGCTAGCAGGGAATTCTCTGCCTGCCTTTCCCCAGTGCTCTGCAAGCTCTCCAGGACAACATAAAATCTGGGGCTCTGTGCTTTCTTTGTTCTGAACAACTGTTAGTATTTTCTGCACAAAGGCGATTCTGCGAAGCAATGTGAATACTTCTGCTTCCCAGGCACAGAGAAGGTGCTAGCAGGGAATTCTCTGCCTGCATTTCCCCAGTGCTCTGCAAGCTCTACAGGACAACATAAAATCTGGGGCTCTGTGCTTTCTTTTGTTCTGAACAAGTGTTAGTGTTTTCTGCACAAAGGCGATTCTGCGAAGCAATGTGAACACTTCTGCTTCCCAGGCACACAGAAGGTGCTAGCAGGGAATTCTGTGCCTGCCTTTCCCCAGTGCTCTGCAAGCTCTCCAGGACAACATAAAATCTGGGGCTCTGTGCTTTCTTTCCTTCTGAACAAGTGTTAGTGTTTTCTGCAGAAAAGCGATTCTGCGAAGCAATGTGAACACTTCTGCTTCCCAGGCACAGAGAAGGTACTAGCAGGGAATTCTCTGCCTGCCTTTCCCCAGTGCTATGCAAGCTCTCCAGAAGAACAGCAAATCTGGGGCTCTGTGCTTTCTTTAGTTCTGAACAATTCTTAGTGTTTTCTGCACAAAAGCGATTCTGCGAAGCAATGTAAACACTTCTGCTTCCCAGGCACAGAGAAGGTGCTAGCAGGGAATTCTCTGCCTGCCTTTCCTCAGTACTCTGCAAGCTCTCCAGGACAACATAAAATCTGGGGCTCTGTGCTTTCTTTTGTTCTGAACAAGTGTTAGTGTTTTCTGCACAAAGGCGAATCTGCGAAGCAATGTGAACACTTCTGCTTCCCAGGCACAGAGAAGGTGCTAGCAGGGAATTCTCTGCCTGCCTTTCCCCAGTGCTCTGCAAGCTCTACAGGACAACATAAAATCTGGGGCTCTGTGCTTTCTTTCCTTCTGAACAAGTGTTAGTGTTTTCTGCACAAAGGCGATTCTGCGAAGCAATGTGAACACTTCTGCTTCCCAGGCACAGAGAAGGTGCTAGCAGGGAATTCTCTGCCTGCCTTTCCCCAGTGCTCTGCAAGCTCTCCAGGACAACATAAAATCTGGGGCTCTGTGCTTTCTTTCCTTCTGAACAAGTGTTACTGTTTTCTGCACAAAAACGATTCTGCGAAGCAATGTGAACACTTCTGCTTCCCAGGCACAGAGAAGGTGCTAGCAGGGAATTCTCTGCCTGCCTTTCCCCAGTGCTATGCAAGCTCTCCAGAAGAACAGCAAATCTGGGGCTCTGTGCTTTCTTTTGTTCTGAATAAGTGTTAGTGTTTTCTGCAGAAAAGCGATTCTGCGAAGCAATGTGAACACTTCTGCTTCCCAGGCACAGAGAAAGTGCTAGCAGGGAATTCTCTGCCTGCCTTTCCCCAGTGCTCTGCAAGCTCTCCAGGACAACATAAAATCTGGGGCTCTGTGCTTTCTTTTGTTCTGAACAAGTGTTAGTGTTTTCTGCACAAAGGCGATTCTGCGAAGCAATGTGAACACTTCTGCTTCCCAGGCACAGAGAAGGTGCTAGCAGGGAATTCTCTGCCTGCCTTTCCCCAGTGCTCTGCAAGCTCTCCAGGACAACATAAAATCTGGGGCTCTGTGCTTTCTTTTGTTCTGAACAAGTGTTAGTGTTTTCTGCACAAAGGCGATTCTGCGAAGCAATGTGAACACTTCTGCTTCCCAGGCACAGAGAAGGCGCTAGCAGGGAATTCTCTGCCTGCCTTTCCCCAGTGCTCTGCAAGCTCTCCAGGACAACATAAAATCTGGGGCTCTGTGCTTTCTTTCCTTCTGAGCAAGTTTTACTGTTTTCTGCACAAAAGCGATTCTGCGAAGCAATGTGAACACTTCTGCTTCCCAGGCACAGAGAAGGTACTAGCAGAGAATTCTCTGCCTGCCTTTCCCCAGTGCTATGCAAGCTCTCCAGAAGAACAGCAAATCTGGGGCTCTGTGCTTTCTTTAGTTCTGAACTATTGTTAGTGTTTTCTGCACAAAAGCGATTCTGCGAAGCAATGTGAACACTTCTGCTTCCCAGGCACAGAGAAGGTGCTAGCAGGGAATTCTCTGCCTGCCTTTCCCCAGTGCTCTGCAAGCTCTCCAGGACAACATAGAATCTGGGGCTCTGTGCTTTCTTTTGTTCTGAACAAGTGTTAGTGTTTTCTGCACAAAGGCGATTCTGCGAAGCAATGTGAACACTTCTGCTTCCCAGGCACAGAGAAGGTGCTAGCAGGGAATTCTCTGCCTGCCTTTCCCCAGTGCTCTGCAAGCTCTCCAGGACAACATAAAATCTCGGCTCTGTGCTTTCTTTTGTTCTGAACAAGTGTTACTGTTTTCTGCACAAAAGCGATTCTGCGAAGCCATGTGAAAACTTCTGCTTCCCAGGCACAGAGAAGGTGCTAGCAAGGAATTCTCTGCCTGCCTTTCCCCAGTGCTCTGCAAGCTCTCCAGGACAACATAAAATCTGGGGCTCTGTGCTTTCTTTTGTTCTGAACAAGTGTTAGTGTTTTCTGCAGAAAAGCGATTCTGCGAAGTAATGTGAACACTTCTGCTTCCCAGGCACAGAGAAGGTGCTAGCAGGGAATTCTCTGCCTGCCTTTCCCCAGTGCTCTGCAAGCTCTCCAGGACAACATAAAATCTGGGGCTCTGTGCTTTCTTTCCTTCTGAACAAGTGTTAGTGTTTTCTGCAGAAAAGCGATTCTGCGAAGCAATGTGAACACTTCTGCTTCCCAGGCACAGAGAAGGTACTAGCAGGGAATTCTCTGCCTGCCTTTCCCCAGTGCTATGCAAGCTCTCCAGAAGAACAGCAAATCTGGGGCTCTGTGCTTTCTTTAGTTCTGAAGAATTCTTAGTGTTTTCTGCACAAAAGCGATTCTGCGAAGCAATGTAAACACTTCTGCTTCCCAGGCACAGAGAAGGTGCTAGCAGGGAATTCTCTGCCTGCCTTTCCTCAGTACTCTGCAAGCTCTCCAGGATAACATAGAATCTGGGGCTCTGTGCTTTCTTTTGTTCTGAACAATTGTTAGTGTTTTCTGCACAAAGGCGATTCTGCGAAGCAATGTGAACACTTCTGCTTCCCAGGCACAGAGAAGGTGCTAGCAGGGAATTCTCTGCCTGCCTTTCCCCAGTGCTCTGCAAGCTCTACAGTACAACATAAAATCTGGGGCTCTGTGCTTTCTTTTGTTCTGAACAAGTGTTAGTGTTTTCTGCAGAAAAGCGATTCTGCGAAGCAATGTGAATATTTCTGCTTCCCAGGCACAGAGAAGGTGCTAGCAGGGAATTCTCTGCCTGCCTTTCCCCAGTGCTCTGCAAGCTCTCCAGGACAACATAAAATCTAGGGCTCTGTGCTTTCTTTTGTTCTGAACAAGTGTTACTGTTTTCTGCACAAAAGCGATTCTGCGAAGCAATGTGAACACTTCTGCTTCCCAGGCACAGAGAAGGTACTAGCAGGGAATTCTCTGCCTGCCTTTCCGCAGTACTATGCAAGCTCTCCAGAAGAACAGCAAATCTGGGGCTCTGTGCTTTCTTTTGTTCTGAACAAGTGTTAGTGTTTTCTGCAGAAAAGCGATTCTGCGAAGCAATGTAAACACTTCTGCTTCCCAGGCACAGAGAAAGTGCTAGCAGGGAATTCCCTGCCTGCCTTTCCCCAGTGCTCTGCAAGCTCTCCAGGACAACATAAAATCTGGGGCTCTGTGCTTTCTTTTGTTCTGAACAAGTGTTAGTGTTTTCTGCACAAAGGCGATTCTGCCAAGCAATGTGAACACTTCTGCTTCCCAGGCACAGAGAAGGTGCTAGCAGGGAATTCTCTGCCTGCCTTTCCCCAGTGCTCTGCAAGCTCTACAGGACAACATAAAATCTGGGGCTCTGTGCTTTCTTTTGTTCTGAACAAGTGTTAGTGTTTTCTGCACAAAAGCGATTCTGCGAAGCAATGTGAAAACTTCTGCTTCCCAGGCACAGAGAAGGTGCTAGCAAGGAATTCTCTGCCTGCCTTTCCTCAGTGCTCTGCAAGCTCTCCAGGACAACATAAAATCTGGGGCTCTGTGCTTTCTTTTGTTCTGAACAAGTGTTAGTGTTTTCTGCAGAAAAGCGATTCTGCGAAGTAATGTGAACACTTCTGCTTCCCAGGCACAGAGAAGGTGCTAGCAAGGAATTCTCTGCCTGCCTCTCCCCAGTGCTCTGCAAGCTCTCCAGGACAACATAAAATCTGGGGCTCTGTGCTTTCTTTTGTTCTGAACAAGTGTTAGTGTTTTCTGCACAAAGGCGATTCTGCGAAGCAATGTGAACACTTCTGCTTCCCAGGCACAGAGAAGGAGCTAGCAGGGAAATCTCTCCCTGCCTTTCCCCAGTGCTCTGCAAGCTCTCCAGAACAGCAGCAATTCTGGGGCTCTGTGCTTTCTTTTGTTCTGAACAAGTGTTAGTGTTTTCTGCAGAAAAGCGATTCTGCGAAGCAATGTGAACACTTCTGCTTCCCAGGCACAGAGAAGGTGCTAGCAAGGAATTCTCTGCCTGCCTTTCCTCAGTGCTCTGCAAGCTCTCCAGGACAACATAAAATCTGGGGCTCTGTGCTTTCTTTTGTTCTGAACAAGTGTTAGTGTTTTCTGCAGAAAAGCGATTCTGCGAAGCAATGTGAACACTTCTGCTTCCCAGGCACAGAGAAGGTGCTAGCAGGGAATTCTCTGCCTGCCTTTCCCCAGTGCTCTGCAAGCTCTCCAGGACAACATAAAATCTGGGGCTCTGTGCTTTCTTTGTTCTGAACAACTGTTAGTATTTTCTGCACAAAGGCGATTCTGCGAAGCAATGTGAATACTTCTGCTTCCCAGGCACAGAGAAGGTGCTAGCAGGGAATTCTCTGCCTGCATTTCCCCAGTGCTCTGCAAGCTCTACAGGACAACATAAAATCTGGGGCTCTGTGCTTTCTTTTGTTCTGAACAAGTGTTAGTGTTTTCTGCACAAAGGCGATTCTGCGAAGCAATGTGAACACTTCTGCTTCCCAGGCACACAGAAGGTGCTAGCAGGGAATTCTGTGCCTGCCTTTCCCCAGTGCTCTGCAAGCTCTCCAGGACAACATAAAATCTGGGGCTCTGTGCTTTCTTTTGTTCTGAACAAGTGTTAGTGTTTTCTGCACAAAGGCGATTCTGCGAAGCAATGTGAACACTTCTGCTTCCCAGGCACAGAGAAAGTACTAGCAGAGAATTCTCTGCCTGCCTTTCCCCAGTGCTCTGCAAGCTCTCCAGAAGAACAGCAAATCTGGGGCTCTGTGCTTTCTTTTGTTCTGAACAAGTGTTAGTGTTTTCTGCAGAAAAGCGATTCTGCGAAGCAATGTGAACACTTCTGCTTCCCAGGCACAGAGAAGGTGCTAGCAAGGAATTCTCTGCCTGCCTTTCCCCAGTGCTCTGCAAGCTCTCCAGGACAACATAAAATCTGGGGCTCTGTGCTTTCTTTTGTTCTGAACAAGTGTTAGTGTTTTCTGCAGAAAAGCGATTCTGCGAAGTAATGTAAACACTTCTGCTTCCCAGGCACAGAGAAGGTGCTAGCAGGGAATTCTCTGCCTGCCTTTCCCCAGTGCTCTGCAAGCTCTACAGTACAACATAAAATCTGGGGCTCTGTGCTTTCTTTTGTTCTGAACAAGTGTTAGTGTTTTCTGCAGAAAAGCGATTCTGCGAAGCAATGTGAACACTTCTGCTTCCAAGGCACAGAGAAGGTACTAGCAGGGAATTCTCTGCCTGCCTTTCCCCAGTGCTATGCAAGCTCTCCAGAAGAACAGCAAATCTGGGGCTCTGTGCTTTCTTTAGTTCTGAACAATTCTTAGTGTTTTCTGCACAAAGGCGATTCTGCGAAGCAATGTGAACACTTCTGCTTCCCAGGCACAGAGAAGGTGCTAGCAGGGAATTCTCTGCCTGCCTTTCCCCAGTGCTCTGCAAGCTCTACAGTACAACATAAAATCTGGGGCTCTGTGCTTTCTTTTGTTCTGAACAAGTGTTAGTGTTTTCTGCAGAAAAGCGATTCTGCGAAGCAATGTGAATATTTCTGCTTCCCAGGCACAGAGAAGGTGCTAGCAGGGAATTCTCTGCCTGCCTTTCCCCAGTGCTCTGCAAGCTCTCCAGGACAACATAAAATCTAGGGCTCTGTGCTTTCTTTTGTTCTGAACAAGTGTTACTGTTTTCTGCACAAAAGCGATTCTGCGAAGCAATGTGAACACTTCTGCTTCCCAGGCACAGAGAAGGTACTAGCAGGGAATTCTCTGCCTGCCTTTCCGCAGTACTATGCAAGCTCTCCAGAAGAACAGCAAATCTGGGGCTCTGTGCTTTCTTTTGTTCTGAACAAGTGTTAGTGTTTTCTGCAGAAAAGCGATTCTGCGAAGCAATGTAAACACTTCTGCTTCCCAGGCACAGAGAAAGTGCTAGCAGGGAATTCCCTGCCTGCCTTTCCCCAGTGCTCTGCAAGCTCTCCAGGACAACATAAAATCTGGGGCTCTGTGCTTTCTTTTGTTCTGAACAAGTGTTAGTGTTTTCTGCACAAAGGCGATTCTGCGAAGCAATGTGAACACTTCTGCTTCCCAGGCACAGAGAAGGTGCTAGCAGGGAATTCTCTGCCTGCCTTTCCCCAGTGCTCTGCAAGCTCTACAGGACAACATAAAATCTGGGGCTCTGTGCTTTCTTTTGTTCTGAACAAGTGTTAGTGTTTTCTGCAGAAAAGCGATTCTGCGAAGCAATGTGAAAACTTCTGCTTCCCAGGCACAGAGAAGGTGCTAGCAAGGAATTCTCTGCCTGCCTTTCCTCAGTGCTCTGCAAGCTCTCCAGGACAACATAAAATCTGGGGCTCTGTGCTTTCTTTTGTTCTGAACAAGTGTTAGTGTTTTCTGCACAAAAGCGATTCTGCGAAGTAATGTGAACACTTCTGCTTCCCAGGCACAGAGAAGGTGCTAGCAAGGAATTCTCTGCCTGCCTCTCCCCAGTGCTCTGCAAGCTCTCCAGAAGAGCAGCAATTCTGGGGCTCTGTGCTTTCTTTTGTTCTGAACAAGTGTTAGTGTTTTCTGCACAAAGGCGATTCTGCGAAGCAATGTGAACACTTCTGCTTCCCAGGCACAGAGAAGGAGCTAGCAGGGAAATCTCTCCCTGCCTTTCCCCAGTGCTCTGCAAGCTCTCCAGAACAGCAGCAATTCTGGGGCTCTGTGCTTTCTTTTGTTCTGAACAAGTGTTAGTGTTTTCTGCAGAAAAGCGATTCTGCGAAGCAATGTGAACACTTCTGCTTCCCAGGCACAGAGAAGGTGCTAGCAAGGAATTCTCTGCCTGCCTTTCCTCAGTGCTCTGCAAGCTCTCCAGGACAACATAAAATCTGGGGCTCTGTGCTTTCTTTTGTTCTGAACAAGTGTTAGTGTTTTCTGCACAAAAGCGATTCTGCGAAGCAATGTGAACACTTCTGCTTCCCAGGCACAGAGAAGGTGCTAGCAGGGAATTCTCTGCCTGCCTTTCCCCAGTGCTCTGCAAGCTCTCCAGGACAACATAAAATCTGGGGCTCTGTGCTTTCTTTGTTCTGAACAACTGTTAGTATTTTCTGCACAAAGGCGATTCTGCGAAGCAATGTGAATACTTCTGCTTCCCAGGCACAGAGAAGGTGCTAGCAGGGAATTCTCTGCCTGCATTTCCCCAGTGCTCTGCAAGCTCTACAGGACAACATAAAATCTGGGGCTCTGTGCTTTCTTTTGTTCTGAACAAGTGTTAGTGTTTTCTGCACAAAGGCGATTCTGCGAAGCAATGTGAACACTTCTGCTTCCCAGGCACACAGAAGGTGCTAGCAGGGAATTCTGTGCCTGCCTTTCCCCAGTGCTCTGCAAGCTCTCCAGGACAACATAAAATCTGGGGCTCTGTGCTTTCTTTTGTTCTGAACAAGTGTTAGTGTTTTCTGCACAAAGGCGATTCTGCGAAGCAATGTGAACACTTCTGCTTCCCAGGCACAGAGAAAGTACTAGCAGAGAATTCTCTGCCTGCCTTTCCCCAGTGCTCTGCAAGCTCTCCAGAAGAACAGCAAATCTGGGGCTCTGTGCTTTCTTTTGTTCTGAACAAGTGTTAGTGTTTTCTGCAGAAAAGCGATTCTGCGAAGCAATGTGAACACTTCTGCTTCCCAGGCACAGAGAAGGTGCTAGCAGGGAATTCTCTGCCTGCCTTTCCCCAGTGCTCTGCAAGCTCTACAGGACAACATAGAATCTGGGGCTCTGTGCTTTCTTTTGTTCTGAACAAGTGTTAGTGTTTTCTGCACAAAGGCGATTCTGCGAAGCAATGTGAACACTTCTGCTTCCCAGGCACACAGAAGGTGCTAGCAGGGAATTCTCTGCCTGCCTTTCCCCAGTGCTCTGCAAGCTCTACAGGACAACATAAAATCTGGGGCTCTGTGCTTTCTTTTGTTCTGAACAAGTGTTAGTGTTTTCTGCAGAAAAGCGATTCTGCGAAGCAATGTGAACACTTCTGCTTCCCAGGCACAGAGAAGGTGCTAGCAAGGAATTCTCTGCCTGCCTTTCCTCAGTGCTCTGCAAGCTCTCCAGGACAACATAAAATCTGGGGCTCTGTGCTTTCTTTTGTTCTGAACAAGTGTTAGTGTTTTCTGCAGAAAAGCGATTCTGCGAAGTAATGTAAACACTTCTGCTTCCCAGGCACAGAGAAGGTGCTAGCAGGGAATTCTCTGCCTGCCTTTCCCCAGTGCTCTGCAAGCTCTCCAGAACAGCAGCAAATCTGGGGCTCTGTGCTTTCTTTTGTTCTGAACAAGTGTTAGTGTTTTCTGCACAAAGGCGATTCTGCGAAGCAATGTGAACATTTCTGCTTCCCAGGCACAGAGAAGGTGCTAGCAGGGAATTCTCTGCCTCCCTTTCCCCAGTGTTCTGCAAGCTCTCCAGGACAACATAGAATCCGGGGCTCTGTGCTTTCTTTCCTTCTGAACAAGTGTTACTGTTTTCTGCACAAAAGCGATTCTGCGAAGCAATGTGAACACTTCTGCTTCCCAGGCACAGAGAAGGTGCTAGCAGGGAATTCTCTGCCTGCCTTTCCCCAGTGCTCTGCAAGCTCTACAGTACAACATAAAATCTGGGGCTCTGTGCTTTCTTTTGTTCTGAACAAGTGTTAGTGTTTTCTGCAGAAAAGCGATTCTGCGAAGCAATGTGAACACTTCTGCTTCCCAGGCACAGAGAAGGTGCTAGCAAGGAATTCTCTGCCTGCCTTTCCTCAGTGCTCTGCAAGCTCTCCAGGACAACAGCAAATATGGGGCTCTGTGCTTTCTTTTGTTCTGAACAAGTGTTAGTGTTTTCTGCAGAAAAGCGATTCTGCAAAGCAATGTGAACACTTCTGCTTCCCAGGCACAGAGAAGGTGCTAGCAGGGAATTCTCTGCCTGCCTTTCCCCAGTGCTCTGCAAGCTCTCCAGGACAACATAAAATCTGGGACTCTGTGCTTTCTTTTGTTCTGAACAAGTGTTAGTGTTTTCTGCACAAAGGCGATTCTGCGAAGCAATGTGAACACTTCTGCTTCCCAGGCACAGAGAAGGTGCTAGCAGGGAATTCTCTGCCTGCCTTTCCCCAGTGCTCTGCAAGCTCTACAGGACAACATAAAATCTGGGGCTCTGTGCTTTCTTTCCTTCTGAACAAGTGTTACTGTTTTCTGCACAAAAGCGATTCTGCGAAGCAATGTGAACACTTCTGCTTCACAGGCACAGAGAAGGTCCTAGCAGGGAATTCTCTGCCTGCCTTTCCCCAGTGCTATGCAAGCTCTCCAGAAAAACAGCAAATCTGGGGCTCTGTGCTTTCTTTAGTTCTGAACAATTGTTAGTGTTTTCTGCACAAAAGCGATTCTGCGAAGCAATGTAAACACTTCTGCTTCCCAGGCACAGAGAAGGTGCTAGCAGGGAATTCTCTGCCTGCCTTTCCCCAGTGCTCTGCAAGCTCTCCAGGACAACATAGAATCTGGGGCTCTGTGCTTTCTTTTGTTCTGAACAAGTGTTAGTGTTTTCTGCAGAAAAGCGATTATGCGAAGTAATGTGAACACTTCTGCTTCCCAGGCACAGAGAAGGTGCTAGCAGGGAATTCTCTGACTGCCTTTCCCCAGTGCTCTGCAAGCTCTACAGGACAACATAAAATCTGGGGCTCTGTGCTTTCTTTTGTTCTGAACAAGTGTTACTGTTTTCTGCAGAAAAGCGATTCTGCGAAGCAATGTGAACACTTCTGCTTCCCAGGCACAGAGAAGGAGCTAGCAGGGAATTCTCTGCCTGCCTCTCCCCAGTGCACTGCAAGCTCTCCAGAACAGCAGCAATTCTGGGGCTCTGTGCTTTCTTTTGTTCTGAACAAGTGTTAGTGTTTTCTGCACAAAGGCGATTCTGCGAAGCAATGTGAACACTTCTGCTTCCCAGGCACAGAGAAGGTGCTAGCAGGGAATTCTCGGCCTGCCTTTCCCCAGTGTTCTGCAAGCTCTACAGGACAACATAAAATCTGGGGCTCTGTGCTTTCTTTTGTTCTGAACAAGTGTTAGTGTTTTCTGCAGAAAAGCGATTCTGCGAAGCAATGTGAACACTTCTGCTTCCCAGGCACAGAGAAGGTACTAGCAGGGAATTCTCTGCCTGCCTTTCCGCAGTACTATGCAAGCTCTCCAGAAGAACAGCAAATCTGGGGCTCTGTGCTTTCTTTTGTTCTGAACAAGTGTTAGTGTTTTCTGCAGAAAAGCGATTCTGCGAAGCAATGTAAACACTTCTGCTTCCCAGGCACAGAGAAAGTGCTAGCAGGGAATTCCCTGCCTGCCTTTCCCCAGTGCTCTGCAAGCTCTCCAGGACAACATAAAATCTGGGGCTCTGTGCTTTCTTTTGTTCTGAACAAGTGTTAGTGTTTTCTGCACAAAGGCGATTCTGCGAAGCAATGTGAACACTTCTGCTTCCCAGGCACAGAGAAGGTGCTAGCAGGGAATTCTCTGCCTGCCTTTCCCCAGTGCTCTGCAAGCTCTACAGGACAACATAAAATCTGGGGCTCTGTGCTTTCTTTTGTTCTGAACAAGTGTTAGTGTTTTCTGCAGAAAAGCGATTCTGCGAAGCAATGTGAAAACTTCTGCTTCCCAGGCACAGAGAAGGTGCTAGCAAGGAATTCTCTGCCTGCCTTTCCTCAGTGCTCTGCAAGCTCTCCAGGACAACATAAAATCTGGGGCTCTGTGCTTTCTTTTGTTCTGAACAAGTGTTAGTGTTTTCTGCAGAAAAGCGATTCTGCGAAGTAATGTGAACACTTCTGCTTCCCAGGCACAGAGAAGGTGCTAGCAAGGAATTCTCTGCCTGCCTCTCCCCAGTGCTCTGCAAGCTCTCCAGAAGAGCAGCAATTCTGGGGCTCTGTGCTTTCTTTTGTTCTGAACAAGTGTTAGTGTTTTCTGCACAAAGGCGATTCTGCGAAGCAATGTGAACACTTCTGCTTCCCAGGCACACAGAAGGTGCTAGCAGGGAATTCTCTGCCTGCCTTTCCCCAGTGCTCTGCAAGCTCTACAGTACAACATAAAATCTGGGGCTCTGTGCTTTCTTTTGTTCTGAACAAGTGTTAGTGTTTTCTGCAGAAAAGCGATTCTGCGAAGCAATGTGAACACTTCTGCTTCCCAGGCACAGAGAAGGTGCTAGCAAGGAATTCTCTGCCTGCCTTTCCTCAGTGCTCTGCAAGCTCTCCAGGACAACATAAAATCTGGGGCTCTGTGCTTTCTTTTGTTCTGAACAAGTGTTAGTGTTTTCTGCAGAAAAGCGATTCTGCGAAGCAATGTGAACACTTCTGCTTCCCAGGCACAGAGAAGGTGCTAGCAGGGAATTCTCTGCCTGCCTTTCCCCAGTGCTCTGCAAGCTCTCCAGGACAACATAAAATCTGGGGCTCTGTGCTTTCTTTGTTCTGAACAACTGTTAGTATTTTCTGCACAAAGGCGATTCTGCGAAGCAATGTGAACACTTCTGCTTCCCAGGCACAGAGAAGGTGCTAGCAGGGAATTCTCTGCCTGCATTTCCCCAGTGCTCTGCAAGCTCTACAGGACAACATAAAATCTGGGGCTCTGTGCTTTCTTTTGTTCTGAACAAGTGTTAGTGTTTTCTGCACAAAGGCGATTCTGCGAAGCAATGTGAACACTTCTGCTTCCCAGGCACACAGAAGGTGCTAGCAGGGAATTCTCTGCCTGCCTTTCCCCAGTGCTCTGCAAGCTCTCCAGGACAACATAAAATCTGGGGCTCTGTGCTTTCTTTTGTTCTGAACAAGTGTTAGTGTTTTCTGCACAAAGGCGATTCTGCGAAGCAATGTGAACACTTCTGCTTCCCAGGCACAGAGAAAGTACTAGCAGAGAATTCTCTGCCTGCCTTTCCCCAGTGCTCTGCAAGCTCTCCAGAAGAACAGCAAATCTGGGGCTCTGTGCTTTCTTTTGTTCTGAACAAGTGTTAGTGTTTTCTGCAGAAAAGCGATTCTGCGAAGCAATGTGAACACTTCTGCTTCCCAGGCACAGAGAAGGTGCTAGCAGGGAATTCTCTGCCTGCCTTTCCCCAGTGCTCTGCAAGCTCTACAGGACAACATAGAATCTGGGGCTCTGTGCTTTCTTTTGTTCTGAACAAGTGTTAGTGTTTTCTGCAGAAAAGGGATTCTGCGAAGCAATGTGAACACTTCTGCTTCCCAGGCACAGAGAAGGTGCTAGCAAGGAATTCTCTGCCTGCCTTTCCTCAGTGCTCTGCAAGCTCTCCAGGACAACATAAAATCTGGGGCTCTGTGCTTTCTTTTGTTCTGAACAAGTGTTAGTGTTTTCTGCAGAAAAGCGATTCTGCGAAGTAATGTAAACACTTCTGCTTCCCAGGCACAGAGAAGGTGCTAGCAGGGAATTCTCTGCCTGCCTTTCCCCAGTGCTCTGCAAGCTCTCCAGAACAGCAGCAAATCTGGGGCTCTGTGCTTTCTTTTGTTCTGAACAAGTGTTAGTGTTTTCTGCACAAAGGCGATTCTGCGAAGCAATGTGAACATTTCTGCTTCCCAGGCACAGAGAAGGTGCTAGCAGGGAATTCTCTGCCTCCCTTTCCCCAGTGTTCTGCAAGCTCTCCAGGACAACATAGAATCCGGGGCTCTGTGCTTTCTTTCCTTCTGAACAAGTGTTACTGTTTTCTGCACAAAAGCGATTCTGCGAAGCAATGTGAACACTTCTGCTTCCCAGGCACAGAGAAGGTGCTAGCAGGGAATTCTCTGCCTGCCTTTCCTCAGTGCTCTGCAAGCTCTACAGTACAACATAAAATCTGGGGCTCTGTGCTTTCTTTTGTTCTGAACAAGTGTTAGTGTTTTCTGCAGAAAAGCGATTCTGCGAAGCAATGTGAACACTTCTGCTTCCCAGGCACAGAGAAGGTGCTAGCAAGGAATTCTCTGCCTGCCTTTCCTCAGTGCTCTGCAAGCTCTCCAGGACAACAGCAAATCTGGGGCTCTGTGCTTTCTTTTGTTCTGAACAAGTGTTAGTGTTTTCTGCAGAAAAGCGATTCTGCGAAGCAATGTGAACACTTCTGCTTCCCAGGCACAGAGAAGGTGCTAGCAGGGAATTCTCTGCCTGCCTTTCCCCAGTGCTCTGCAAGCTCTCCAGGACAACATAAAATCTGGGACTCTGTGCTTTCTTTTGTTCTGAACAAGTGTTAGTGTTTTCTGCACAAAGGCGATTCTGCGAAGCAATGTGAACACTTCTGCTTCCCAGGCACAGAGAAGGTGCTAGCAGGGAATTCTCTGCCTGCCTTTCCCCAGTGCTCTGCAAGCTCTACACGACAACATAAAATCTGGGGCTCTGTGCTTTCTTTCCTTCTGAACAAGTGTTAGTGTTTTCTGCACAAAAGCGATTCTGCGAAGCAATGTGAACACTTCTGCTTCACAGGCACAGAGAAGGTACTAGCAGGGAATTCTCTGCCTGCCTTTCCCCAGTGCTATGCAAGCTCTCCAGAAAAACAGCAAATCTGGGGCTCTGTGCTTTCTTTAGTTCTGAACAATTGTTAGTGTTTTCTGCACAAAAGCGATTCTGCGAAGCAATGTAAACACTTCTGCTTCCCAGGCACAGAGAAGGTGCTAGCAGGGAATTCTCTGCCTGCCTTTCCCCAGTGCTCTGCAAGCTCTCCAGGACAACATAGAATCTGGGGCTCTGTGCTTTCTTTTGTTCTGAACAAGTGTTAGTGTTTTCTGCAGAAAAGCGATTATGCGAAGTAATGTGAACACTTCTGCTTCCCAGGCACAGAGAAGGTGCTAGCAGGGAATTCTCTGACTGCCTTTCCCCAGTGCTCTGCAAGCTCTACAGGACAACATAAAATCTGGGGCTCTGTGCTTTCTTTTGTTCTGAACAAGTGTTAGTGTTTTCTGCAGAAAAGCAATTCTGCGAAGCAATGTGAACACTTCTGCTTCCCAGGCACAGAGAAGGTTCCAGCAAGGAATTCTCTGCCTGCCTTTCCTCAGTGCTCTGCAAGCTCTCCAGGACAACATAAAATCTGGGGCTCTGTGCTTTCTTTTGTTCTGAACAAGTGTTACTGTTTTCTGCAGAAAAGCGATTCTGCGAAGCAATGTGAACACTTCTGCTTCCCAGGCACAGAGAAGGAGCTAGCAGGGAATTCTCTGCCTGCCTCTCCCCAGTGCACTGCAAGCTCTCCAGAACAGCAGCAATTCTGGGGCTCTGTGCTTTCTTTTGTTCTGAACAAGTGTTAGTGTTTTCTGCACAAAGGCGATTCTGCGAAGCAATGTGAACACTTCTGCTTCCCAGGCACAGAGAAGGTGCTAGCAGGGAATTCTCGGCCTGCCTTTCCCCAGTGTTCTGCAAGCTCTACAGGACAACATAAAATCTGGGGCTCTGTGCTTTCTTTTGTTCTGAACAAGTGTTAGTGTTTTCTGCAGAAAAGCGATTCTGCGAAGCAATGTGAACACTTCTGCTTCCCAGGCACAGAGAAGGTGCTAGCAGGGAATTCTCTGCCTGCCTTTCCCCAGTGCTCTGCAAGCTCTCCAGAAGAACAGCAAATCTGGGGCTCTGTGCTTTCTTTAGTTCTGAACAATTGTTAGTGTTTTCTGCACAAAAGCGATTCTGCGAAGCAATGTAAACACTTCTCCTTCCCAGGCACAGAGAAGGTGCTAGCAAGGAATTCTCTGCCTGCCTTTCCTCAGTGCTCTGCAAGCTCTCCAGGACAACATAGAATCTGGGGCTCTGTGCTTTCTTTTGTTCTGAACAAGTGTTAGTGTTTTCTGCACAAAAGCGATTCTGCGAAGCAATGTGAACACTTCTGCTTCCCAGGCACAGAGAAGGTGCTAGCAGGGAATTCTCTGCCTGCCTTTCCCCAGTGCTCTGCAAGCGGTCCAGGACAACATAGAATCTGGGGCTCTGTGCTTTCTTTTGTTCTGAACAAGTGTTAGTGTTTTCTGCACAAAGGCGATTCTGCGAAGCAATGTGAACACTTCTGCTTCCCAGGCACAGAGAAAGTGCTAGCAGGGAATTCCCTGCCTGCCTTTCCCCAGTGCTCTGCAAGCTCTCCAGGACAACATAGAATCTGGGGCTCTGTGCTTTCTTTTGTTCTGAACAAGTGTTAGTGTTTTCTGCACAAAGGCGATTCTGCGAAGCAATGTGAACACTTCTGCTTCCCAGGCACAGAGAAGGTGCTAGCAAGGAATTCTCTGCCTGCCTTTCCTCAGTGCTCTGCAAGCTCTCCAGGACAACATAAAATCTGGGGCTCTGTGCTTTCTTTTGTTCTGAACAAGTGTTAGTGTTTTCTGCACAAAGGCGATTCTGCGAAGCAATGTGAACACTTCTGCTTCCCAGGCACAGAGAAGGTGCTAGCAGGGAATTCTCTGCCTGCCTTTCCCCAGTGCTCTGCAAGCTCTACAGGACAACATAAAATCTGGGGCTCTGTGCTTTCTTTCCTTCTGAACAAGTGTTACTGTTTTCTGCACAAAAGCGATTCTGCGAAGCAATGTGAACACTTCTGCTTCCCAGGCACAGAGAAGGTACTAGCAGGGAATTCCCTGCCTGCCTTTCCCCAGTGCTCTGCAAGCTCTCCAGGACAACATAGCATCTGGGGCTCTGTGCTTTCTTTTGTTCTGAACAAGTGTTAGTGTTTTCTGCACAAAGGCGATTCTGCGAAGCAATGTGAACACTTCTGCTTCCCAGGCACAGAGAAGGTGCTAGCAGGGAATTCTCTGCCTGCCTTTCCCCAGTGCTCTGCAAGCTCTCCAGGACAACATAAAATCTGGGGCTCTGTGCTTTCTTTCCTTCTGAACAAGTGTTAGTGTTTTCTGCACAAAAACGATTCTGCGAAGCAATGTGAACACTTCTGCTTCCCAGGCACAGAGAAAGTGCTAGCAGGGAATTCTCTGCCTGCCTTTCCCCAGTGCTCTGCAAGCTCTACAGGACAACATAAAATCTGGGGCTCTGTGCTTTCTTTTGTTCTGAACAAGTGTTAGTGTTTTCTGCACAAAGGCGATTCTGCGAAGCAATGTGAATATTTCTGCTTCCCAGGCACAGAGAAGGTGCTAGCAGGGAATTCTCTGCCTGCCTTTCCCCAGTGCTCTGCAAGCTCTCCAGGACAACATAAAATCTAGGGCTCTGTGCTTTCTTTTGTTCTGAACAAGTGTTACTGTTTTCTGCACAAAAGCGATTCTGCGAAGCAATGTGAACACTTCTGCTTCCCAGGCACAGAGAAGGTACTAGCAGGGAATTCTCTGCCTGCCTTTCCGCAGTGCTATGCAAGCTCTCCAGAAGAACAGCAAATCTGGGGCTCTGTGCTTTCTTTTGTTCTGAACAAGTGTTAGTGTTTTCTGCAGAAAAGCGATTCTGCGAAGCAATGTAAACACTTCTGCTTCCCAGGCACAGAGAAAGTGCTAGCAGGGAATTCCCTGCCTGCCTTTCCCCAGTGCTCTGCAAGCTCTCCAGGACAACATAAAATCTGGGGCTCTGTGCTTTCTTTTGTTCTGAACAAGTGTTAGTGTTTTCTGCACAAAGGCGATTCTGCGAAGCAATGTGAACACTTCTGCTTCCCAGGCACAGAGAAGGTGCTAGCAGGGAATTCTCTGCCTGCCTTTCCCCAGTGCTCTGCAAGCTCTACAGGACAACATAAAATCTGGGGCTCTGTGCTTTCTTTTGTTCTGAACAAGTGTTAGTGTTTTCTGCAGAAAAGCGATTCTGCGAAGCAATGTGAAAACTTCTGCTTCCCAGGCACAGAGAAGGTGCTAGCAAGGAATTCTCTGCCTGCCTTTCCTCAGTGCTCTGCAAGCTCTCCAGGACAACATAAAATCTGGGGCTCTGTGCTTTCTTTTGTTCTGAACAAGTGTTAGTGTTTTCTGCACAAAAGCGATTCTGCGAAGTAATGTGAACACTTCTGCTTCCCAGGCACAGAGAAGGTGCTAGCAAGGAATTCTCTGCCTGCCTCTCCCCAGTGCTCTGCAAGCTCTCCAGAACAGCAGCAATTCTGGGGCTCTGTGCTTTCTTTTGTTCTGAACAAGTGTTAGTGTTTTCTGCACAAAGGCGATTCTGCGAAGCAATGTGAACACTTCTGCTTCCCAGGCACAGAGAAGGAGCTAGCAGGGAAATCTCTCCCTGCCTTTCCCCAGTGCTCTGCAAGCTCTCCAGAACAGCAGCAATTCTGGGGCTCTGTGCTTTCTTTTGTTCTGAACAAGTGTTAGTGTTTTCTGCACAAAAGCGATTCTGCGAAGTAATGTGAACACTTCTGCTTCCCAGGCACAGAGAAGGTGATAGCAAGGAATTCTCTGCCTGCCTTTCCCCAGTGCTCTGCAAGCTCTACAGGACAACATAAAATCTGGGGCTCTGTGCTTTCTTTCCTTCTGAACAAGTGTTACTGTTTTCTGCACAAAAGCGATTCTGCGAAGCAATGTGAACACTTCTGCTTCACAGGCACAGAGAAGGTACTAGCGTGGAATTCTCTGCCTGCCTTTCCCCAGTGCTATGCAAGCTCTCCAGAAAAACAGCAAATCTGGGGCTCTGTGCTTTCTTTAGTTCTGAACAATTGTTAGTGTTTTCTGCACAAAAGCGATTCTGCGAAGCAATGTAAACACTTCTGCTTCCCAGGCACAGAGAAGGTGCTAGCAGGGAATTCTCTGCCTGCCTTTCCCCAGTGCTCTGCAAGCTCTCCAGGACAACATAGAATCTGGGGCTCTGTGCTTTCTTTTGTTCTGAACAAGTGTTAGTGTTTTCTGCAGAAAAGCGATTATGCGAAGTAATGTGAACACTTCTGCTTCCCAGGCACAGAGAAGGTGCTAGCAGGGAATTCTCTGACTGCCTTTCCCCAGTGCTCTGCAAGCTCTACAGGACAACATAAAATCTGGGGCTCTGTGCTTTCTTTTGTTCTGAACAAGTGTTAGTGTTTTCTGCACAAAGGCGATTCTGCGAAGCAATGTGAACACTTCTGCTTCCCAGGCACAGAGAAGGTGCTAGCAAGGAATTCTCTGCCTGCCTTTCCTCAGTGCTCTGCAAGCTCTCCAGGACAACATAAAATCTGGGGCTCTGTGCTTTCTTTTGTTCTGAACAAGTGTTAGTGTTTTCTGCACAAAGGCGATTCTGCGAAGCAATGTGAACACTTCTGCTTCCCAGGCACAGAGAAGGTGCTAGCAAGGAATTCTCTGCCTGCCTTTCCTCAGTGCTCTGCAAGCTCTCCAGGACAACATAAAATCTGGGGCTCTGTGCTTTCTTTTGTTCTGAACAAGTGTTAGTGTTTTCTGCACAAAGGCGATTCTGCGAAGCAATGTGAACACTTCTGCTTCCCAGGCACAGAGAAGGTGCTAGCAGGGAATTCTCTGCCTGCCTTTCCCCAGTGCTCTGCAAGCTCTCCAGGACAACATAAAATCTGGGGCTCTGTGCTTTCTTTCCTTCTGAACAAGTGTTACTGTTTTCTGCACAAAAGCGATTCTGCGAAGCAATGTGAACACTTCTGCTTCCCAGGCACAGAGAAGGTACTAGCAGGGAATTCCCTGCCTGCCTTTCCTCAGTGCTCTGCAAGCTCTCCAGGACAACATAAAATCTGGGGCTCTGTGCTTTCTTTTGTTCTGAACAAGTGTTAGTGTTTTCTGCAGAAAAGCGATTCTGCGAAGTAATGTGAACACTTCTGCTTCCCAGGCACAGAGAAGGTGCTAGCAAGGAATTCTCTGCCTGCCTTTCCCCAGTGCTCTGCAAGCTCTCCAGGACAGCAGCAATTCTGGGGCTCTGTGCTTTCTTTTGTTCTGAACAAGTGTTAGTGTTTTCTGCACAAAGGTGATTCTGCGAAGCAATGTGAACACTTCTGCTTCCCAGGCACAGAGAAGGAGCTAGCAGGGAAATCTCTCCCTGCCTTTCCCCAGTGCTCTGCAAGCTCTCCAGAACAGCAGCAATTCTTGGGCTCTGTGCTTTCTTTTGTTCTGAACAAGTGTTAGTGTTTTCTGCACAAAAGCGATTCTGCGAAGTAATGTGAACACTTCTGCTTCCCAGGCACAGAGAAGGTGATAGCAAGGAATTCTCTGCCTGCCTTTCCCCAGTGCTCTGCAAGCTCTACAGGACAACATAAAATCTGGGGCTCTGTGCTTTCTTTCCTTCTGAACAAGTGTTACTGTTTTCTGCACAAAAGCGATTCTGCGAAGCAATGTGAACACTTCTGCTTCACAGGCACAGAGAAGGTACTAGCAGGGAATTCTCTGCCTGCCTTTCCCCAGTGCTATGCAAGCTCTCCAGAAAAACAGCAAATCTGGGGCTCTGTGCTTTCTTTAGTTCTGAACAATTGTTAGTGTTTTCTGCACAAAAGCGATTCTGCGAAGCAATGTAAACACTTCTGCTTCCCAGGCACAGAGAAGGTGCTAGCAGGGAATTCTCTGCCTGCCTTTCCCCAGTGCTCTGCAAGCTCTCCAGGACAACATAGAATCTGGGGCTCTGTGCTTTCTTTTGTTCTGAACAAGTGTTAGTGTTTTCTGCAGAAAAGCGATTATGCGAAGTAATGTGAACACTTCTGCTTCCCAGGCACAGAGAAGGTGCTAGCAGGGAATTCTCTGACTGCCTTTCCCCAGTGCTCTGCAAGCTCTACAGGACAACATAAAATCTGGGGCTCTGTGCTTTCTTTTGTTCTGAACAAGTGTTAGTGTTTTCTGCAGAAAAGCGATTCTGCGAAGCAATGTGAACACTTCTGCTTCCCAGGCACAGAGAAGGTTCCAGCAAGGAATTCTCTGCCTGCCTTTCCTCAGTGCTCTGCAAGCTCTCCAGGACAACATAAAATCTGGGGCTCTGTGCTTTCTTTTGTTCTGAACAAGTGTTACTGTTTTCTGCAGAAAAGCGATTCTGCGAAGCAATGTGAACACTTCTGCTTCCCAGGCACAGAGAAGGAGCTAGCAGGGAATTCTCTGCCTGCCTCTCCCCAGTGCACTGCAAGCTCTCCAGAACAGCAGCAATTCTGGGGCTCTGTGCTTTCTTTTGTTCTGAACAAGTGTTAGTGTTTTCTGCACAAAGGCGATTCTGCGAAGCAATGTGAACACTTCTGCTTCCCAGGCACAGAGAAGGTGCTAGCAGGGAATTCTCGGCCTGCCTTTCCCCAGTGTTCTGCAAGCTCTACAGGACAACATAAAATCTGGGGCTCTGTGCTTTCTTCTGTTCTGAACAAGTGTTAGTGTTTTCTGCAGAAAAGCGATTCTGCGAAGCAATGTGAACACTTTGCTTCCCAGGCACAGAGAAGGTGCTAGCAAGGAATTCTCTGCCTGCCTTTCCTCAGTGCTCTGCAAGCTCTACAGGACAACATAAAATCTGGGGCTCTGTGCTTTCTTTTGTTCTGAACAAGTGTTAGTGTTTTCTGCAGAAAAGCGATTCTGCGAAGCAATGTGAACACTTCTGCTTCCCAGGCACAGAGAAGGTGCTAGCAGGGAATTCTCTGCCTGCCTTTCCCCAGTGCTCTGCAAGCTCTCCAGAAGAACAGCAAATCTGGGGCTCTGTGCTTTCTTTAGTTCTGAACAATTGTTAGTGTTTTCTGCACAAAAGCGATTCTGCGAAGCAATGTAAACACTTCTCCTTCCCAGGCACAGAGAAGGTGCTAGCAAGGAATTCTCTGCCTGCCTTTCCTCAGTGCTCTGCAAGCTCTCCAGGACAACATAGAATCTGGGGCTCTGTGCTTTCTTTTGTTCTGAACAAGTGTTAGTGTTTTCTGCACAAAAGCGATTCTGCGAAGCAATGTGAACACTTCTGCTTCCCAGGCACAGAGAAGGTGCTAGCAGGGAATTCTCTGCCTGCCTTTCCCCAGTGCTCTGCAAGCTCTACAGGACAACATAGAATCTGGGGCTCTGTGCTTTCTTTTCTTCTGAACAAGTGTTAGTGTTTTCTGCACAAAGGCGATTCTGCGAAGCAATGTGAACACTTCTGCTTCACAGGCACAGAGAAGGTACTAGCAGGGAATTCTCTGCCTGCCTTTCCCCAGTGCTATGCAAGCTCTCCAGAAAAACAGCAAATCTGGGGCTCTGTGCTTTCTTTAGTTCTGAACAATTGTTAGTGTTTTCTGCACAAAAGCGATTCTGCGAAGCAATGTAAACACTTCTGCTTCCCAGGCACAGAGAAGGTGCTAGCAGGGAATTCTCTGCCTGCCTTTCCCCAGTGCTCTGCAAGCTCTCCAGGACAACATAGAATCTGGGGCTCTGTGCTTTCTTTTGTTCTGAACAAGTGTTAGTGTTTTCTGCAGAAAAGCGATTATGCGAAGTAATGTGAACACTTCTGCTTCCCAGGCACAGAGAAGGTGCTAGCAGGGAATTCTCTGACTGCCTTTCCCCAGTGCTCTGCAAGCTCTACAGGACAACATAAAATCTGGGGCTCTGTGCTTTCTTTTGTTCTGAACAAGTGTTAGTGTTTTCTGCAGAAAAGCGATTCTGCGAAGCAATGTGAACACTTCTGCTTCCCAGGCACAGAGAAGGTTCCAGCAAGGAATTCTCTGCCTGCCTTTCCTCAGTGCTCTGCAAGCTCTCCAGGACAACATAAAATCTGGGGCTCTGTGCTTTCTTTTGTTCTGAACAAGTGTTACTGTTTTCTGCAGAAAAGCGATTCTGCGAAGCAATGTGAACACTTCTGCTTCCCAGGCACAGAGAAGGAGCTAGCAGGGAATTCTCTGCCTGCCTCTCCCCAGTGCACTGCAAGCTCTCCAGAACAGCAGCAATTCTGGGGCTCTGTGCTTTCTTTTGTTCTGAACAAGTGTTAGTGTTTTCTGCACAAAGGCGATTCTGCGAAGCAATGTGAACACTTCTGCTTCCCAGGCACAGAGAAGGTGCTAGCAGGGAATTCTCGGCCTGCCTTTCCCCAGTGTTCTGCAAGCTCTACAGGACAACATAAAATCTGGGGCTCTGTGCTTTCTTTTGTTCTGAACAAGTGTTAGTGTTTTCTGCAGAAAAGCGATTCTGCGAAGCAATGTGAACACTTCTGCTTCCCAGGCACAGAGAAGGTGCTAGCAGGGAATTCTCTGCCTGCCTTTCCCCAGTGCTCTGCAAGCTCTCCAGGACAACAGCAAATCTGGGGCTCTGTGCTTTCTTTAGTTCTGAACAATTGTTAGTGTTTTCTGCACAAAAGCGATTCTGCGAAGCAATGTAAACACTTCTCCTTCCCAGGCACAGAGAAGGTGCTAGCAAGGAATTCTCTGCCTGCCTTTCCTCAGTGCTCTGCAAGCTCTCCAGGACAACATAGAATCTGGGGCTCTGTGCTTTCTTTTGTTCTGAACAAGTGTTAGTGTTTTCTGCACAAAAGCGATTCTGCGAAGCAATGTGAACACTTCTGCTTCCCAGGCACAGAGAAGGTGCTAGCAGGGAATTCTCTGCCTGCCTTTCCCCAGTGCTCTGCAAGCGGTCCAGGACAACATAGAATCTGGGGCTCTGTGCTTTCTTTTGTTCTGAACAAGTGTTAGTGTTTTCTGCACAAAGGCGATTCTGCGAAGCAATGTGAACACTTCTGCTTCCCAGGCACAGAGAAAGTGCTAGCAGGGAATTCCCTGCCTGCCTTTCCCCAGTGCTCTGCAAGCTCTCCAGGACAACATAGAATCTGGGGCTCTGTGCTTTCTTTTGTTCTGAACAAGTGTTAGTGTTTTCTGCACAAAGGCGATTCTGCGAAGCAATGTGAACACTTCTGCTTCCCAGGCACAGAGAAGGTGCTAGCAAGGAATTCTCTGCCTGCCTTTCCTCAGTGCTCTGCAAGCTCTCCAGGACAACATAAAATCTGGGGCTCTGTGCTTTCTTTTGTTCTGAACAAGTGTTAGTGTTTTCTGCACAAAGGCGATTCTGCGAAGCAATGTGAACACTTCTGCTTCCCAGGCACAGAGAAGGTGCTAGCAGGGAATTCTCTGCCTGCCTTTCCCCAGTGCTCTGCAAGCTCTACAGGACAACATAAAATCTGGGGCTCTGTGCTTTCTTTCCTTCTGAACAAGTGTTACTGTTTTCTGCACAAAAGCGATTCTGCGAAGCAATGTGAACACTTCTGCTTCCCAGGCACAGAGAAGGTACTAGCAGGGAATTCCCTGCCTGCCTTTCCCCAGTGCTCTGCAAGCTCTCCAGGACAACATAGCATCTGGGGCTCTGTGCTTTCTTTTGTTCTGAACAAGTGTTAGTGTTTTCTGCACAAAGGCGATTCTGCGAAGCAATGTGAACACTTCTGCTTCCCAGGCACAGAGAAGGTGCTAGCAGGGAATTCTCTGCCTGCCTTTCCCCAGTGCTCTGCAAGCTCTCCAGGACAACATAAAATCTGGGGCTCTGTGCTTTCTTTCCTTCTGAACAAGTGTTAGTGTTTTCTGCACAAAAACGATTCTGCGAAGCAATGTGAACACTTCTGCTTCCCAGGCACAGAGAAAGTGCTAGCAGGGAATTCTCTGCCTGCCTTTCCCCAGTGCTCTGCAAGCTCTACAGGACAACATAAAATCTGGGGCTCTGTGCTTTCTTTTGTTCTGAACAAGTGTTAGTGTTTTCTGCACAAAGGCGATTCTGCGAAGCAATGTGAATATTTCTGCTTCCCAGGCACAGAGAAGGTGCTAGCAGGGAATTCTCTGCCTGCCTTTCCCCAGTGCTCTGCAAGCTCTCCAGGACAACATAAAATCTAGGGCTCTGTGCTTTCTTTTGTTCTGAACAAGTGTTACTGTTTTCTGCACAAAAGCGATTCTGCGAAGCAATGTGAACACTTCTGCTTCCCAGGCACAGAGAAGGTACTAGCAGGGAATTCTCTGCCTGCCTTTCCGCAGTGCTATGCAAGCTCTCCAGAAGAACAGCAAATCTGGGGCTCTGTGCTTTCTTTTGTTCTGAACAAGTGTTAGTGTTTTCTGCAGAAAAGCGATTCTGCGAAGCAATGTAAACACTTCTGCTTCCCAGGCACAGAGAAAGTGCTAGCAGGGAATTCCCTGCCTGCCTTTCCCCAGTGCTCTGCAAGCTCTCCAGGACAACATAAAATCTGGGGCTCTGTGCTTTCTTTTGTTCTGAACAAGTGTTAGTGTTTTCTGCACAAAGGCGATTCTGCGAAGCAATGTGAACACTTCTGCTTCCCAGGCACAGAGAAGGTGCTAGCAGGGAATTCTCTGCCTGCCTTTCCCCAGTGCTCTGCAAGCTCTACAGGACAACATAAAATCTGGGGCTCTGTGCTTTCTTTTGTTCTGAACAAGTGTTAGTGTTTTCTGCAGAAAAGCGATTCTGCGAAGCAATGTGAAAACTTCTGCTTCCCAGGCACAGAGAAGGTGCTAGCAAGGAATTCTCTGCCTGCCTTTCCTCAGTGCTCTGCAAGCTCTCCAGGACAACATAAAATCTGGGGCTCTGTGCTTTCTTTTGTTCTGAACAAGTGTTAGTGTTTTCTGCACAAAAGCGATTCTGCGAAGTAATGTGAACACTTCTGCTTCCCAGGCACAGAGAAGGTGCTAGCAAGGAATTCTCTGCCTGCCTCTCCCCAGTGCTCTGCAAGCTCTCCAGAACAGCAGCAATTCTGGGGCTCTGTGCTTTCTTTTGTTCTGAACAAGTGTTAGTGTTTTCTGCACAAAGGCGATTCTGCGAAGCAATGTGAACACTTCTGCTTCCCAGGCACAGAGAAGGAGCTAGCAGGGAAATCTCTCCCTGCCTTTCCCCAGTGCTCTGCAAGCTCTCCAGAACAGCAGCAATTCTTGGGCTCTGTGCTTTCTTTTGTTCTGAACAAGTGTTAGTGTTTTCTGCACAAAGGCGATTCTGCGAAGCAATGTGAACACTTCTGCTTCCCAGGCACAGAGAAGGTGCTAGCAGGGAATTCTCGGCCTGCCTTTCCCCAGTGTTCTGCAAGCTCTACAGGACAACATAAAATCTGGGGCTCTGTGCTTTCTTCTGTTCTGAACAAGTGTTAGTGTTTTCTGCAGAAAAGCGATTCTGCGAAGCAATGTGAACACTTTGCTTCCCAGGCACAGAGAAGGTGCTAGCAAGGAATTCTCTGCCTGCCTTTCCTCAGTGCTCTGCAAGCTCTACAGGACAACATAAAATCTGGGGCTCTGTGCTTTCTTTTGTTCTGAACAAGTGTTAGTGTTTTCTGCAGAAAAGCGATTCTGCGAAGCAATGTGAACACTTCTGCTTCCCAGGCACAGAGAAGGTGCTAGCAGGGAATTCTCTGCCTGCCTTTCCCCAGTGCTCTGCAAGCTCTCCAGAAGAACAGCAAATCTGGGGCTCTGTGCTTTCTTTAGTTCTGAACAATTGTTAGTGTTTTCTGCACAAAAGCGATTCTGCGAAGCAATGTAAACACTTCTCCTTCCCAGGCACAGAGAAGGTGCTAGCAAGGAATTCTCTGCCTGCCTTTCCTCAGTGCTCTGCAAGCTCTCCAGGACAACATAGAATCTGGGGCTCTGTGCTTTCTTTTGTTCTGAACAAGTGTTAGTGTTTTCTGCACAAAAGCGATTCTGCGAAGCAATGTGAACACTTCTGCTTCCCAGGCACAGAGAAGGTGCTAGCAGGGAATTCTCTGCCTGCCTTTCCCCAGTGCTCTGCAAGCTCTACAGGACAACATAGAATCTGGGGCTCTGTGCTTTCTTTTCTTCTGAACAAGTGTTAGTGTTTTCTGCACAAAGGCGATTCTGCGAAGCAATGTGAACACTTCTGCTTCACAGGCACAGAGAAGGTACTAGCAGGGAATTCTCTGCCTGCCTTTCCCCAGTGCTATGCAAGCTCTCCAGAAAAACAGCAAATCTGGGGCTCTGTGCTTTCTTTAGTTCTGAACAATTGTTAGTGTTTTCTGCACAAAAGCGATTCTGCGAAGCAATGTAAACACTTCTGCTTCCCAGGCACAGAGAAGGTGCTAGCAGGGAATTCTCTGCCTGCCTTTCCCCAGTGCTCTGCAAGCTCTCCAGGACAACATAGAATCTGGGGCTCTGTGCTTTCTTTTGTTCTGAACAAGTGTTAGTGT
Source organism: Strix aluco (assembly GCF_031877795.1). Taxonomy (NCBI): domain Eukaryota; kingdom Metazoa; phylum Chordata; class Aves; order Strigiformes; family Strigidae; genus Strix; species Strix aluco. The sequence goes on along the minus strand of NC_133942.1, from coordinate 593,851 downwards.
TTTCTGCAGAAAAGCGATTATGCGAAGTAATGTGAACACTTCTGCTTCCCAGGCACAGAGAAGGTGCTAGCAGGGAATTCTCTGACTGCCTTTCCCCAGTGCTCTGCAAGCTCTACAGGACAACATAAAATCTGGGGCTCTGTGCTTTCTTTTGTTCTGAACAAGTGTTAGTGTTTTCTGCAGAAAAGCGATTCTGCGAAGCAATGTGAACACTTCTGCTTCCCAGGCACAGAGAAGGTTCCAGCAAGGAATTCTCTGCCTGCCTTTCCTCAGTGCTCTGCAAGCTCTCCAGGACAACATAAAATCTGGGGCTCTGTGCTTTCTTTTGTTCTGAACAAGTGTTACTGTTTTCTGCAGAAAAGCGATTCTGCGAAGCAATGTGAACACTTCTGCTTCCCAGGCACAGAGAAGGAGCTAGCAGGGAATTCTCTGCCTGCCTCTCCCCAGTGCACTGCAAGCTCTCCAGAACAGCAGCAATTCTGGGGCTCTGTGCTTTCTTTTGTTCTGAACAAGTGTTAGTGTTTTCTGCACAAAGGCGATTCTGCGAAGCAATGTGAACACTTCTGCTTCCCAGGCACAGAGAAGGTGCTAGCAGGGAATTCTCGGCCTGCCTTTCCCCAGTGTTCTGCAAGCTCTACAGGACAACATAAAATCTGGGGCTCTGTGCTTTCTTTTGTTCTGAACAAGTGTTAGTGTTTTCTGCAGAAAAGCGATTCTGCGAAGCAATGTGAACACTTCTGCTTCCCAGGCACAGAGAAGGTGCTAGCAGGGAATTCTCTGCCTGCCTTTCCCCAGTGCTCTGCAAGCTCTCCAGGACAACAGCAAATCTGGGGCTCTGTGCTTTCTTTAGTTCTGAACAATTGTTAGTGTTTTCTGCACAAAAGCGATTCTGCGAAGCAATGTAAACACTTCTCCTTCCCAGGCACAGAGAAGGTGCTAGCAAGGAATTCTCTGCCTGCCTTTCCTCAGTGCTCTGCAAGCTCTCCAGGACAACATAGAATCTGGGGCTCTGTGCTTTCTTTTGTTCTGAACAAGTGTTAGTGTTTTCTGCACAAAAGCGATTCTGCGAAGCAATGTGAACACTTCTGCTTCCCAGGCACAGAGAAGGTGCTAGCAGGGAATTCTCTGCCTGCCTTTCCCCAGTGCTCTGCAAGCGGTCCAGGACAACATAGAATCTGGGGCTCTGTGCTTTCTTTTGTTCTGAACAAGTGTTAGTGTTTTCTGCACAAAGGCGATTCTGCGAAGCAATGTGAACACTTCTGCTTCCCAGGCACAGAGAAAGTGCTAGCAGGGAATTCCCTGCCTGCCTTTCCCCAGTGCTCTGCAAGCTCTCCAGGACAACATAGAATCTGGGGCTCTGTGCTTTCTTTTGTTCTGAACAAGTGTTAGTGTTTTCTGCACAAAGGCGATTCTGCGAAGCAATGTGAACACTTCTGCTTCCCAGGCACAGAGAAGGTGCTAGCAAGGAATTCTCTGCCTGCCTTTCCTCAGTGCTCTGCAAGCTCTCCAGGACAACATAAAATCTGGGGCTCTGTGCTTTCTTTTGTTCTGAACAAGTGTTAGTGTTTTCTGCACAAAGGCGATTCTGCGAAGCAATGTGAACACTTCTGCTTCCCAGGCACAGAGAAGGTGCTAGCAGGGAATTCTCTGCCTGCCTTTCCCCAGTGCTCTGCAAGCTCTACAGGACAACATAAAATCTGGGGCTCTGTGCTTTCTTTCCTTCTGAACAAGTGTTACTGTTTTCTGCACAAAAGCGATTCTGCGAAGCAATGTGAACACTTCTGCTTCCCAGGCACAGAGAAGGTACTAGCAGGGAATTCCCTGCCTGCCTTTCCCCAGTGCTCTGCAAGCTCTCCAGGACAACATAGCATCTGGGGCTCTGTGCTTTCTTTTGTTCTGAACAAGTGTTAGTGTTTTCTGCACAAAGGCGATTCTGCGAAGCAATGTGAACACTTCTGCTTCCCAGGCACAGAGAAGGTGCTAGCAGGGAATTCTCTGCCTGCCTTTCCCCAGTGCTCTGCAAGCTCTCCAGGACAACATAAAATCTGGGGCTCTGTGCTTTCTTTCCTTCTGAACAAGTGTTAGTGTTTTCTGCACAAAAACGATTCTGCGAAGCAATGTGAACACTTCTGCTTCCCAGGCACAGAGAAAGTGCTAGCAGGGAATTCTCTGCCTGCCTTTCCCCAGTGCTCTGCAAGCTCTACAGGACAACATAAAATCTGGGGCTCTGTGCTTTCTTTTGTTCTGAACAAGTGTTAGTGTTTTCTGCACAAAGGCGATTCTGCGAAGCAATGTGAATATTTCTGCTTCCCAGGCACAGAGAAGGTGCTAGCAGGGAATTCTCTGCCTGCCTTTCCCCAGTGCTCTGCAAGCTCTCCAGGACAACATAAAATCTAGGGCTCTGTGCTTTCTTTTGTTCTGAACAAGTGTTACTGTTTTCTGCACAAAAGCGATTCTGCGAAGCAATGTGAACACTTCTGCTTCCCAGGCACAGAGAAGGTACTAGCAGGGAATTCTCTGCCTGCCTTTCCGCAGTGCTATGCAAGCTCTCCAGAAGAACAGCAAATCTGGGGCTCTGTGCTTTCTTTTGTTCTGAACAAGTGTTAGTGTTTTCTGCAGAAAAGCGATTCTGCGAAGCAATGTAAACACTTCTGCTTCCCAGGCACAGAGAAAGTGCTAGCAGGGAATTCCCTGCCTGCCTTTCCCCAGTGCTCTGCAAGCTCTCCAGGACAACATAAAATCTGGGGCTCTGTGCTTTCTTTTGTTCTGAACAAGTGTTAGTGTTTTCTGCACAAAGGCGATTCTGCGAAGCAATGTGAACACTTCTGCTTCCCAGGCACAGAGAAGGTGCTAGCAGGGAATTCTCTGCCTGCCTTTCCCCAGTGCTCTGCAAGCTCTACAGGACAACATAAAATCTGGGGCTCTGTGCTTTCTTTTGTTCTGAACAAGTGTTAGTGTTTTCTGCAGAAAAGCGATTCTGCGAAGCAATGTGAAAACTTCTGCTTCCCAGGCACAGAGAAGGTGCTAGCAAGGAATTCTCTGCCTGCCTTTCCTCAGTGCTCTGCAAGCTCTCCAGGACAACATAAAATCTGGGGCTCTGTGCTTTCTTTTGTTCTGAACAAGTGTTAGTGTTTTCTGCACAAAAGCGATTCTGCGAAGTAATGTGAACACTTCTGCTTCCCAGGCACAGAGAAGGTGCTAGCAAGGAATTCTCTGCCTGCCTCTCCCCAGTGCTCTGCAAGCTCTCCAGAACAGCAGCAATTCTGGGGCTCTGTGCTTTCTTTTGTTCTGAACAAGTGTTAGTGTTTTCTGCACAAAGGCGATTCTGCGAAGCAATGTGAACACTTCTGCTTCCCAGGCACAGAGAAGGAGCTAGCAGGGAAATCTCTCCCTGCCTTTCCCCAGTGCTCTGCAAGCTCTCCAGAACAGCAGCAATTCTTGGGCTCTGTGCTTTCTTTTGTTCTGAACAAGTGTTAGTGTTTTCTGCACAAAAGCGATTCTGCGAAGTAATGTGAACACTTCTGCTTCCCAGGCACAGAGAAGGTGATAGCAAGGAATTCTCTGCCTGCCTTTCCCCAGTGCTCTGCAAGCTCTACAGGACAACATAAAATCTGGGGCTCTGTGCTTTCTTTCCTTCTGAACAAGTGTTACTGTTTTCTGCACAAAAGCGATTCTGCGAAGCAATGTGAACACTTCTGCTTCACAGGCACAGAGAAGGTACTAGCAGGGAATTCTCTGCCTGCCTTTCCCCAGTGCTATGCAAGCTCTCCAGAAAAACAGCAAATCTGGGGCTCTGTGCTTTCTTTAGTTCTGAACAATTGTTAGTGTTTTCTGCACAAAAGCGATTCTGCGAAGCAATGTAAACACTTCTGCTTCCCAGGCACAGAGAAGGTGCTAGCAGGGAATTCTCTGCCTGCCTTTCCCCAGTGCTCTGCAAGCTCTCCAGGACAACATAGAATCTGGGGCTCTGTGCTTTCTTTTGTTCTGAACAAGTGTTAGTGTTTTCTGCAGAAAAGCGATTATGCGAAGTAATGTGAACACTTCTGCTTCCCAGGCACAGAGAAGGTGCTAGCAGGGAATTCTCTGACTGCCTTTCCCCAGTGCTCTGCAAGCTCTACAGGACAACATAAAATCTGGGGCTCTGTGCTTTCTTTTGTTCTGAACAAGTGTTAGTGTTTTCTGCACAAAGGCGATTCTGCGAAGCAATGTGAACACTTCTGCTTCCCAGGCACAGAGAAGGTGCTAGCAAGGAATTCTCTGCCTGCCTTTCCTCAGTGCTCTGCAAGCTCTCCAGGACAACATAAAATCTGGGGCTCTGTGCTTTCTTTTGTTCTGAACAAGTGTTAGTGTTTTCTGCACAAAGGCGATTCTGCGAAGCAATGTGAACACTTCTGCTTCCCAGGCACAGAGAAGGTGCTAGCAAGGAATTCTCTGCCTGCCTTTCCTCAGTGCTCTGCAAGCTCTCCAGGACAACATAAAATCTGGGGCTCTGTGCTTTCTTTTGTTCTGAACAAGTGTTAGTGTTTTCTGCACAAAGGCGATTCTGCGAAGCAATGTGAACACTTCTGCTTCCCAGGCACAGAGAAGGTGCTAGCAGGGAATTCTCTGCCTGCCTTTCCCCAGTGCTCTGCAAGCTCTCCAGGACAACATAAAATCTGGGGCTCTGTGCTTTCTTTCCTTCTGAACAAGTGTTACTGTTTTCTGCACAAAAGCGATTCTGCGAAGCAATGTGAACACTTCTGCTTCCCAGGCACAGAGAAGGTACTAGCAGGGAATTCCCTGCCTGCCTTTCCTCAGTGCTCTGCAAGCTCTCCAGGACAACATAAAATCTGGGGCTCTGTGCTTTCTTTTGTTCTGAACAAGTGTTAGTGTTTTCTGCAGAAAAGCGATTCTGCGAAGTAATGTGAACACTTCTGCTTCCCAGGCACAGAGAAGGTGCTAGCAAGGAATTCTCTGCCTGCCTTTCCCCAGTGCTCTGCAAGCTCTCCAGGACAGCAGCAATTCTGGGGCTCTGTGCTTTCTTTTGTTCTGAACAAGTGTTAGTGTTTTCTGCACAAAGGTGATTCTGCGAAGCAATGTGAACACTTCTGCTTCCCAGGCACAGAGAAGGAGCTAGCAGGGAAATCTCTCCCTGCCTTTCCCCAGTGCTCTGCAAGCTCTCCAGAACAGCAGCAATTCTTGGGCTCTGTGCTTTCTTTTGTTCTGAACAAGTGTTAGTGTTTTCTGCACAAAAGCGATTCTGCGAAGTAATGTGAACACTTCTGCTTCCCAGGCACAGAGAAGGTGATAGCAAGGAATTCTCTGCCTGCCTTTCCCCAGTGCTCTGCAAGCTCTACAGGACAACATAAAATCTGGGGCTCTGTGCTTTCTTTCCTTCTGAACAAGTGTTACTGTTTTCTGCACAAAAGCGATTCTGCGAAGCAATGTGAACACTTCTGCTTCACAGGCACAGAGAAGGTACTAGCAGGGAATTCTCTGCCTGCCTTTCCCCAGTGCTATGCAAGCTCTCCAGAAAAACAGCAAATCTGGGGCTCTGTGCTTTCTTTAGTTCTGAACAATTGTTAGTGTTTTCTGCACAAAAGCGATTCTGCGAAGCAATGTAAACACTTCTGCTTCCCAGGCACAGAGAAGGTGCTAGCAGGGAATTCTCTGCCTGCCTTTCCCCAGTGCTCTGCAAGCTCTCCAGGACAACATAGAATCTGGGGCTCTGTGCTTTCTTTTGTTCTGAACAAGTGTTAGTGTTCTCTGCAGAAAAGCGATTATGCGAAGTAATGTGAACACTTCTGCTTCCCAGGCACAGAGAAGGTGCTAGCAGGGAATTCTCTGACTGCCTTTCCCCAGTGCTCTGCAAGCTCTACAGGACAACATAAAATCTGGGGCTCTGTGCTTTCTTTTGTTCTGAACAAGTGTTAGTGTTTTCTGCAGAAAAGCGATTCTGCGAAGCAATGTGAACACTTCTGCTTCCCAGGCACAGAGAAGGTTCCAGCAAGGAATTCTCTGCCTGCCTTTCCTCAGTGCTCTGCAAGCTCTCCAGGACAACATAAAATCTGGGGCTCTGTGCTTTCTTTTGTTCTGAACAAGTGTTACTGTTTTCTGCAGAAAAGCGATTCTGCGAAGCAATGTGAACACTTCTGCTTCCCAGGCACAGAGAAGGAGCTAGCAGGGAATTCTCTGCCTGCCTCTCCCCAGTGCACTGCAAGCTCTCCAGAACAGCAGCAATTCTGGGGCTCTGTGCTTTCTTTTGTTCTGAACAAGTGTTAGTGTTTTCTGCACAAAGGCGATTCTGCGAAGCAATGTGAACACTTCTGCTTCCCAGGCACAGAGAAGGTGCTAGCAGGGAATTCTCGGCCTGCCTTTCCCCAGTGTTCTGCAAGCTCTACAGGACAACATAAAATCTGGGGCTCTGTGCTTTCTTCTGTTCTGAACAAGTGTTAGTGTTTTCTGCAGAAAAGCGATTCTGCGAAGCAATGTGAACACTTTGCTTCCCAGGCACAGAGAAGGTGCTAGCAAGGAATTCTCTGCCTGCCTTTCCTCAGTGCTCTGCAAGCTCTACAGGACAACATAAAATCTGGGGCTCTGTGCTTTCTTTTGTTCTGAACAAGTGTTAGTGTTTTCTGCAGAAAAGCGATTCTGCGAAGCAATGTGAACACTTCTGCTTCCCAGGCACAGAGAAGGTGCTAGCAAGGAATTCTCTGCCTGCCTCTCCCCAGTGCTCTGCAAGCTCTCCAGAACAGCAGCAATTCTGGGGCTCTGTGCTTTCTTTTGTTCTGAACAAGTGTTAGTGTTTTCTGCACAAAGGCGATTCTGCGAAGCAATGTGAACACTTCTGCTTCCCAGGCACAGAGAAGGAGCTAGCAGGGAAATCTCTCCCTGCCTTTCCCCAGTGCTCTGCAAGCTCTCCAGAACAGCAGCAATTCTTGGGCTCTGTGCTTTCTTTTGTTCTGAACAAGTGTTAGTGTTTTCTGCACAAAAGCGATTCTGCGAAGTAATGTGAACACTTCTGCTTCCCAGGCACAGAGAAGGTGATAGCAAGGAATTCTCTGCCTGCCTTTCCCCAGTGCTCTGCAAGCTCTACAGGACAACATAAAATCTGGGGCTCTGTGCTTTCTTTCCTTCTGAACAAGTGTTACTGTTTTCTGCACAAAAGCGATTCTGCGAAGCAATGTGAACACTTCTGCTTCACAGGCACAGAGAAGGTACTAGCAGGGAATTCTCTGCCTGCCTTTCCCCAGTGCTATGCAAGCTCTCCAGAAGAACAGCAAATCTGGGGCTCTGTGCTTTCTTTAGTTCTGAACTATTGTTAGTGTTTTCTGCACAAAAGCGATTCTGCGAAGCAATGTAAACACTTCTGCTTCCCAGGCACAGAGAAGGTGCTAGCAGGGAATTCTCTGCCTGCCTTTCCCCAGTGCTCTGCAAGCTCTCCAGGACAACATAGAATCTGGGGCTCTGTGCTTTCTTTTGTTCTGAACAAGTGTTAGTGTTTTCTGCAGAAAAGCGATTATGCGAAGTAATGTGAACACTTCTGCTTCCCAGGCACAGAGAAGGTGCTAGCAGGGAATTCTCTGACTGCCTTTCCCCAGTGCTCTGCAAGCTCTACAGGACAACATAAAATCTGGGGCTCTGTGCTTTCTTTTGTTCTGAACAAGTGTTAGTGTTTTCTGCACAAAGCCGATTCTGCGAAGCAATGTGAACACTTCTGCTTCCCAGGCACAGAGAAGGTGCTAGCAAGGAATTCTCTGCCTGCCTTTCCTCAGTGCTCTGCAAGCTCTCCAGGACAACATAAAATCTGGGGCTCTGTGCTTTCTTTTGTTCTGAACAAGTGTTAGTGTTTTCTGCACAAAGGCGATTCTGCGAAGCAATGTGAACACTTCTGCTTCCCAGGCACAGAGAAGGTGCTAGCAGGGAATTCTCTGCCTGCCTTTCCCCAGTGCTCTGCAAGCTCTCCAGGACAACATAAAATCTGGGGCTCTGTGCTTTCTTTCCTTCTGAACAAGTGTTACTGTTTTCTGCACAAAAGCGATTCTGCGAAGCAATGTGAACACTTCTGCTTCCCAGGCACAGAGAAGGTACTAGCAGGGAATTCCCTGCCTGCCTTTCCTCAGTGCTCTGCAAGCTCTCCAGGACAACATAAAATCTGGGGCTCTGTGCTTTCTTTTGTTCTGAACAAGTGTTAGTGTTTTCTGCAGAAAAGCGATTCTGCGAAGTAATGTGAACACTTCTGCTTCCCAGGCACAGAGAAGGTGCTAGCAAGGAATTCTCTGCCTGCCTTTCCCCAGTGCTCTGCAAGCTCTCCAGGACAGCAGCAATTCTGGGGCTCTGTGCTTTCTTTTGTTCTGAACAAGTGTTAGTGTTTTCTGCACAAAGGTGATTCTGCGAAGCAATGTGAACACTTCTGCTTCCCAGGCACAGAGAAGGAGCTAGCAGGGAAATCTCTCCCTGCCTTTCCCCAGTGCTCTGCAAGCTCTCCAGAACAGCAGCAATTCTTGGGCTCTGTGCTTTCTTTTGTTCTGAACAAGTGTTAGTGTTTTCTGCACAAAAGCGATTCTGCGAAGTAATGTGAACACTTCTGCTTCCCAGGCACAGAGAAGGTGATAGCAAGGAATTCTCTGCCTGCCTTTCCCCAGTGCTCTGCAAGCTCTACAGGACAACATAAAATCTGGGGCTCTGTGCTTTCTTTCCTTCTGAACAAGTGTTACTGTTTTCTGCACAAAAGCGATTCTGCGAAGCAATGTGAACACTTCTGCTTCACAGGCACAGAGAAGGTACTAGCAGGGAATTCTCTGCCTGCCTTTCCCCAGTGCTATGCAAGCTCTCCAGAAAAACAGCAAATCTGGGGCTCTGTGCTTTCTTTAGTTCTGAACAATTGTTAGTGTTTTCTGCACAAAAGCGATTCTGCGAAGCAATGTAAACACTTCTGCTTCCCAGGCACAGAGAAGGTGCTAGCAGGGAATTCTCTGCCTGCCTTTCCCCAGTGCTCTGCAAGCTCTCCAGGACAACATAGAATCTGGGGCTCTGTGCTTTCTTTTGTTCTGAACAAGTGTTAGTGTTTTCTGCAGAAAAGCGATTATGCGAAGTAATGTGAACACTTCTGCTTCCCAGGCACAGAGAAGGTGCTAGCAGGGAATTCTCTGACTGCCTTTCCCCAGTGCTCTGCAAGCTCTACAGGACAACATAAAATCTGGGGCTCTGTGCTTTCTTTTGTTCTGAACAAGTGTTAGTGTTTTCTGCAGAAAAGCGATTCTGCGAAGCAATGTGAACACTTCTGCTTCCCAGGCACAGAGAAGGTTCCAGCAAGGAATTCTCTGCCTGCCTTTCCTCAGTGCTCTGCAAGCTCTCCAGGACAACATAAAATCTGGGGCTCTGTGCTTTCTTTTGTTCTGAACAAGTGTTACTGTTTTCTGCAGAAAAGCGATTCTGCGAAGCAATGTGAACACTTCTGCTTCCCAGGCACAGAGAAGGAGCTAGCAGGGAATTCTCTGCCTGCCTCTCCCCAGTGCACTGCAAGCTCTCCAGAACAGCAGCAATTCTGGGGCTCTGTGCTTTCTTTTGTTCTGAACAAGTGTTAGTGTTTTCTGCACAAAGGCGATTCTGCGAAGCAATGTGAACACTTCTGCTTCCCAGGCACAGAGAAGGTGCTAGCAGGGAATTCTCGGCCTGCCTTTCCCCAGTGTTCTGCAAGCTCTACAGGACAACATAAAATCTGGGGCTCTGTGCTTTCTTTAGTTCTGAACAAGTGTTAGTGTTTTCTGCAGAAAAGCGATTCTGCGAAGCAATGTGAACACTTTGCTTCCCAGGCACAGAGAAGGTGCTAGCAAGGAATTCTCTGCCTGCCTTTCCTCAGTGCTCTGCAAGCTCTACAGGACAACATAAAATCTGGGGCTCTGTGCTTTCTTTTGTTCTGAACAAGTGTTAGTGTTTTCTGCAGAAAAGCGATTCTGCGAAGCAATGTGAACACTTCTGCTTCCCAGGCACAGAGAAGGTGCTAGCAGGGAATTCTCTGCCTGCCTTTCCCCAGTGCTCTGCAAGCTCTCCAGAAGAACAGCAAATCTGGGGCTCTGTGCTTTCTTTAGTTCTGAACAATTGTTAGTGTTTTCTGCACAAAAGCGATTCTGCGAAGCAATGTAAACACTTCTCCTTCCCAGGCACAGAGAAGGTGCTAGCAAGGAATTCTCTGCCTGCCTTTCCTCAGTGCTCTGCAAGCTCTCCAGGACAACATAGAATCTGGGGCTCTGTGCTTTCTTTTGTTCTGAACAAGTGTTAGTGTTTTCTGCACAAAAGCGATTCTGCGAAGCAATGTGAACACTTCTGCTTCCCAGGCACAGAGAAGGTGCTAGCAGGGAATTCTCTGCCTGCCTTTCCCCAGTGCTCTGCAAGCTCTACAGGACAACATAGAATCTGGGGCTCTGTGCTTTCTTTTCTTCTGAACAAGTGTTAGTGTTTTCTGCACAAAGGCGATTCTGCGAAGCAATGTGAACACTTCTGCTTCCCAGGCACAGAGAAAGTGCTAGCAGGGAATTCCCAGCCTGCCTTTCCCCAGTGCTCTGCACGCTCTCCAGGACAACATAGAATCTGGGGCTCTGTGCTTTCTTTTGTTCTGAACAAGTGTTAGTGTTTTCTGCACAAAGGCGATTCTGCGAAGCAATGTGAACACTTCTGCTTCCCAGGCACAGAGAAGGTGCTAGCAAGGAATTCTCTGCCTGCCTTTCCTCAGTGCTCTGCAAGCTCTCCAGGACAACATAAAATCTGGGGCTCTGTGCTTTCTTTTGTTCTGAACAAGTGTTAGTGTTTTCTGCACAAAGGCGATTCTGCGAAGCAATGTGAACACTTCTGCTTCCCAGGCACAGAGAAGGTGCTAGCAGGGAATTCTCTGCCTGCCTTTCCCCAGTGCTCTGCAAGCTCTCCAGGACAACATAAAATCTGGGGCTCTGTGCTTTCTTTCCTTCTGAACAAGTGTTACTGTTTTCTGCACAAAAGCGATTCTGCGAAGCAATGTGAACACTTCTGCTTCCCAGGCACAGAGAAGGTACTAGCAGGGAATTCTCTGCCTGCCTTTCCCCAGTGCTCTGCAAGCTCTCCAGGACAACATAGCATCTGGGGCTCTGTGCTTTCTTTTGTTCTGAATAAGTGTTAGTGTTTTCTGCACAAAGGCGATTCTGCGAAGCAATGTGAACACTTCTGCTTCCCAGGCACAGAGAAGGTGCTAGCAGGGAATTCTCTGCCTGCCTTTCCCCAGTGCTCTGCAAGCTCTCCAGGACAACATAAAATCTGGGGCTCTGTGCTTTCTTTCCTTCTGAACAAGTGTTAGTGTTTTCTGCACAAAAACGATTCTGCGAAGCAATGTGAACACTTCTGCTTCCCAGGCACAGAGAAGGTGCTAGCAGGGAATTCTCTGCCTGCCTTTCCCCAGTGCTCTGCAAGCTCTACAGGACAACATAAAATCTGGGGCTCTGTGCTTTCTTTTGTTCTGAACAACTGTTAGTGTTTTCTGCACAAAGGCGATTCTGCGAAGCAATGTGAACACTTCTGCTTCCCAGGCACAGAGAAGGTGCTAGCAGGGAATTCTCTGCCTGCCTTTCCCCAGTGCTCTGCAAGCTCTCCAGGACAACATAAAATCTGGGGCTCTGTGCTTTCTTTTGTTCTGAACAAGTGTTAGTGTTTTCTGCACAAAGGCGATTCTGCGAAGCAATGTGAACACTTCTGCTTCCCAGCACAGAGAAGGTGCTAGCAGGGAATTCTCTGCCTGCCTTTCCCCAGTGCTCTGCAAGCTCTCCAGGACAACATAAAATCTGGGGCTCTGTGCTTTCTTTCCTTCTGAGCAAGTGTTACTGTTTTCTGCACAAAAGCGATTCTGCGAAGCAATGTGAACACTTCTGCTTCCCAGGCACAGAGAAGGTACTAGCAGAGAATTCTCTGCCTGCCTTTCCCCAGTGCTATGCAAGCTCTCCAGAAGAACAGCAATGCTGGGGCTCTGTGCTTTCTTTAGTTCTGAACTATTGTTTGTGTTTTCTGCACAAAAGCGATTCTGCGAAGCAATGTGAACACTTCTGCTTCCCAGGCACAGAGAAGGTGCTAGCAGGGAATTCCCTGCCTGCCTTTCCCCAGTGCTCTGCAAGCTCTCCAGGACAACATAGAATCTGGGGCTCTGTGCTTTCTTTTGTTCTGAACAAGTGTTAGTGTTTTCTGCAAAAAAGCGATTCTGCGAAGTAATGTGAACACTTCTGCTTCCCAGGCACAGAGAAGGTGCTAGCAGGGAATTCCCTGCCTGCCTTTCCCCAGTGCTCTGCAAGCTCTCCAGGACAACATAGAATCTGGGGCTCTGTGCTTTCTTTTGTTCTGAACAAGTGTTAGTGTTTTCTGCAGAAAAGCGATTCTGCGAAGCAATGTGAACACTTCTGCTTCCCAGGCACAGAGAAGGTGCTAGCAGGGAATTCTCTGCCTGCCTTTCCCCAGTGCTCTGCAAGCTCTCCAGGACAACATAAAATCTGGCGCTCTGTGCTTTCTTTCGTTCTGAACAAGTGTTACTGTTTTCTGCACAAAAGCGATTCTGCAAAGCCATGTGAACACTTCTGCTTCCCAGGCACAGAGAAGGTGCTAGCAAGGAATTCTCTGCCTGCCTTTCCTCAGTGCTCTGCAAGCTCTCCAGGACAACATAAAATCTGGGGCTCTGTGCTTTCTTTTGTTCTGAACAAGTGTTAGTGTTTTCTGCAGAAAAGCGATTCTGCGAAGCAATGTGAACACTTCTGCTTCCCAGGCACAGAGAAGGTGCTAGCAGGGAATTCTCTGCCTGCCTTTCCCCAGTGCTCTGCAAGCTCTCCAGGACAACATAAAATCTCGGCTCTGTGCTTTCTTTTGTTCTGAACAAGTGTTAGTGTTTTCTGCACAAAGGCGATTCTGCGAAGCAATGTGAACACTTCTGCTTCCCAGGCACAGAGAAGGTGCTAGCAGGGAATTCTCTGCCTGCCTTTCCCCAGTGCTCTGCAAGCTCTCCAGGACAACATAAAATCTGGGGCTCTGTGCTTTCTTTCCTTCTGAACAAGTGTTAGTGTTTTCTGCAGAAAAGCGATTCTGCGAAGCAATGTGAACACTTCTGCTTCCCAGGCACAGAGAAGGTACTAGCAGGGAATTCTCTGCCTGCCTTTCCCCAGTGCTATGCAAGCTCTCCAGAAGAACAGCAAATCTGGGGCTCTGTGCTTTCTTTAGTTCTGAACAATTGTTAGTGTTTTCTGCACAAAAGCGATTCTGCGAAGCAATGTAAACACTTCTGCTTCCCAGGCACAGAGAAGGTGCTAGCAGGGAATTCTCTGCCTGCCTTTCCTCAGTACTCTGCAAGCGGTCCAGGACAACATAGAATCTGGGGCTCTGTGCTTTCTTTTGTTCTGAACAAGTGTTAGTGTTTTCTGCACAAAGGCGATTCTGCGAAGCAATGTGAACACTTCTGCTTCCCAGGCACAGAGAAGGTGCTAGCAGGGAATTCTCTGCCTGCCTTTCCCCAGTGCTCTGCAAGCTCTACAGTACAACATAAAATCTGGGGCTCTGTGCTTTCTTTTGTTCTGAACAAGTGTTAGTGTTTTCTGCAGAAAAGCGATTCTGCGAAGCAATGTGAACACTTCTGCTTCCCAGGCACAGAGAAGGTGCTAGCAAGGAATTCTCTGCCTGCCTTTCCTCAGTGCTCTGCAAGCTCTCCAGGACAACATAAAATCTGGGGCTCTGTGCTTTCTTTTGTTCTGAACAAGTGTTAGTGTTTTCTGCACAAAGGCGATTCTGCGAAGCAATGTGAACACTTCTGCTTCCCAGGCACAGAGAAGGTGCTAGCAGGGAATTCTCTGCCTGCCTTTCCCCAGTGCTCTGCAAGCTCTCCAGGACAACATAAAATCTGGGGCTCTGTGCTTTCTTTTGTTCTGAACGAGTGTTAGTGTTTTCTGCACAAAGGCGATTCTGCGAAGCAATGTGAACACTTCTGCTTCCCAGGCACAGAGAAGGTGCTAGCAGGGAATTCTCTGCCTGCCTTTCCCCAGTGCTCTGCAAGCTCTCCAGGACAACATAAAATCTGGGGCTCTGTGCTTTCTTTCGTTCTGAACAAGTGTTACTGTTTTCTGCACAAAAGCGATTCTGCGAAGCAATGTGAACACTTCTGCTTCCCAGGCACAGAGAAGGTGCTAGCAGGGAATTCCCTGCCTGCCTTTCCCCAGTGCTCTGCAAGCTCTCCAGGACAACATAGCATCTGGGGCTCTGTGCTTTCTTTTGTTCTGAACAAGTGTTAGTGTTTTCTGCACAAAGGCGATTCTGCGAAGCAATGTGAACACTTCTGCTTCCCAGGCACAGAGAAGGTGCTAGCAGGGAATTCTCTGCCTGCCTTTCCCCAGTGCTATGCAAGCTCTCCAGAAGAACAGCAAATCTGGGGCTCTGTGCTTTCTTTTGTTCTGAATAAGTGTTACTGTTTTCTGCAGAAAAGCGATTCTGCGAAGCAATGTAAACACTTCTGCTTCCCAGGCACAGAGAAAGTGCTAGCAGGGAATTCTCTGCCTGCCTTTCCCCAGTGCTCTGCAAGCTCTACAGGACAACATAAAATCTGGGGCTCTGTGCTTTCTTTTGTTCTGAACAACTGTTAGTGTTTTCTGCACAAAGGCGATTCTGCGAAGCAATGTGAACACTTCTGCTTCCCAGGCACAGAGAAGGTGCTAGCAGGGAATTCTCTGCCTGCCTTTCCCCAGTGCTCTGCAAGCTCTACAGTACAACATAAAATCTGGGGCTCTGTGCTTTCTTTTGTTCTGAACAAGTGTTAGTGTTTTCTGCAGAAAAGCGATTCTGCGAAGCAATGTGAACACTTCTGCTTCCCAGGCACAGAGAAGGTGCTAGCAAGGAATTCTCTGCCTGCCTTTCCTCAGTGCTCTGCAAGCTCTCCAGGACAACATAAAATCTGGGGCTCTGTGCTTTCTTTTGTTCTGAACAAGTGTTAGTGTTTTCTGCACAAAGGCGATTCTGCGAAGCAATGTGAACACTTCTGCTTCCCAGGCACAGAGAAGGTGCTAGCAGGGAATTCTCTGACTGCCTTTCCCCAGTGCTCTGCAAGCTCTCCAGGACAACATAAAATCTGGGGCTCTGTGCTTTCTTTTGTTCTGAACAAGTGTTAGTGTTTTCTGCACAAAGGCGATTCTGCGAAGCAATGTGAACACTTCTGCTTCCCAGGCACAGAGAAGGTGCTAGCAGGGAATTCTCTGCCTGCCTTTCCCCAGTGCTCTGCAAGATCTCCAGGACAACATAAAATCTGGGGCTCTGTGCTTTCTTTCGTTCTGAACAAGTGTTACTGTTTTCTGCACAAAAGCGATTCTGCGAAGCAATGTGAACACTTCTGCTTCCCAGGCACAGAGAAGGTGCTAGCAGGGAATTCCCTGCCTGCCTTTCCCCAGTGCTCTGCAAGCTCTCCAGGACAACATAGCATCTGGGGCTCTGTGCTTTCTTTTGTTCTGAACAAGTGTTAGTGTTTTCTGCACAAAGGCGATTCTGCGAAGCAATGTGAACACTTCTGCTTCCCAGGCACAGAGAAGGTGCTAGCAGGGAATTCTCTGCCTGCCTTTCCCCAGTGCTCTGCAAGCTCTCCAGCACAACATAAAATCTGGGGCTCTGTGCTTTCTTTCCTTCTGAACAAGTGTTACTGTTTTCTGCAGAAAAGCGATTCTGCGAAGCAATGTAAACACTTCTGCTTCCCAGGCACAGAGAAAGTGCTAGCAGGGAATTCTCTGCCTGCCTTTCCCCAGTGCTCTGCAAGCTCTACAGGACAACATAAAATCTGGGGCTCTGTGCTTTCTTTTGTTCTGAACAACTGTTAGTGTTTTCTGCACAAAGGCGATTCTGCGAAGCAATGTGAACACTTCTGCTTCCCAGGCACAGAGAAGGTGCTAGCAGGGAATTCTCTGCCTGCCTTTCCCCAGTGCTCTGCAAGCTCTCCAGGACAACATAAAATCTGGGGCTCTGTGCTTTCTTTTGTTCTGAACAAGTGTTAGTGTTTTCTGCACAAAGGCGATTCTGCAAAGCAATGTGAACACTTCTGCTTCCCAGGCACAGAGAAGGTGCTAGCAGGGAATTCTCTGCCTGCCTTTCCCCAGTGCTCTGCAAGCTCTCCAGGACAACATAAAATCTGGGGCTCTGTGCTTTCTTTCCTTCTGAGCAAGTGTTACTGTTTTCTGCACAAAAGCGATTCTGCGAAGCAATGTGAACACTTCTGCTTCCCAGGCACAGAGAAGGTACTAGCAGAGAATTCTCTGCCTGCCTTTCCCCAGTGCTATGCAACCTCTCCAGAAGAACAGCAAATCTGGGGCTCTGTGCTTTCTTTAGTTCTGAACTATTGTTAGTGTTTTCTGCACAAAAGCGATTCTGCGAAGCAATGTGAACACTTCTGCTTCCCAGGCACAGAGAAGGTGCTAGCAGGGAATTCCCTGCCTGCCTTTCCCCAGTGCTCTGCAAGCTCTCCAGGACAACATAGAATCTGGGGCTCTGTGCTTTCTTTTGTTCTGAACAAGTGTTAGTGTTTTCTGCACAAAAGCGATTCTGCGAAGTAATGTGAACACTTCTGCTTCCCAGGCACAGAGAAGGTGCTAGCAGGGAATTCCCTGCCTGCCTTTCCCCAGTGCTCTGCAAGCTCTACAGGACAACATAGAATCTGGGGCTCTGTGCTTTCTTTCCTTCTGAACAAGTGTTACTGTTTTCTGCACAAAGGCGATTCTGCGAAGCAATGTGAACACTTCTGCTTCCCAGGCACAGAGAAGGTGCTAGCAGGGAATTCTCTGCCTGCCTTTCCCCAGTGCTCTGCAAGCTCTCCAGGACAACATAAAATCTGGGGCTCTGTGCTTTCTTTCCTTCTGAACAAGTGTTTCTGTTTTCTGCACAAAAGCGATTCTGCGAAGCCATGTGAACACTTCTGCTTCCCAGGCACAGAGAAGGTGCTAGCAAGGAATTCTCTGCCTGCCTTTCCCCAGTGCTCTGCAAGCTCTCCAGGACAACATAAAATCTGGGGCTCTGTGCTTTCTTTTGTTCTGAACAAGTGTTAGTGTTTTCTGCAGAAAAGCAATTCTGCGAAGTAATGTGAACACTTCTGCTTCCCAGGCACAGAGAAGGTGCTAGCAGGGAATTCTCTGCCTGCCTTTCCCCAGTGCTCTGCAAGCTCTCCAGGACAACATAAAATCTCGGCTCTGTGCTTTCTTTTGTTCTGAACAAGTGTTAGTGTTTTCTGCACAAAGGCGATTCTGCGAAGCAATGTGAACACTTCTGCTTCCCAGGCACAGAGAAGGTGCTAGCAGGGAATTCTCTGCCTGCCTTTCCCCAGTGCTCTGCAAGCTCTCCAGGACAACATAAAATCTGGGGCTCTGTGCTTTCTTTCCTTCTGAACAAGTGTTAGTGTTTTCTGCAGAAAAGCGATTCTGCGAAGCAATGTGAACACTTCTGCTTCCCAGGCACAGAGAAGGTACTAGCAGGGAATTCTCTGCCTGCCTTTCCCCAGTGCTATGCAAGCTCTCCAGAAGAACAGCAAATCTGGGGCTCTGTGCTTTCTTTAGTTCTGAACAATTGTTAGAGTTTTCTGCACAAAAGCGATTCTGCGAAGCAATGTAAACACTTCTGCTTCCCAGGCACAGAGAAGGTGCTAGCAGGGAATTCCCTGCCTGCCTTTCCCCAGTGCTCTGCAAGCTCTCCAGGATAACATAAAATCTGGGGCTCTGTGCTTTCTTTTGTTCTGAACAAGTGTTAGTGTTTTCTGCACAAAGGCGATTCTGCGAAGCAATGTGAACACTTCTGCTTCCCAGGCACAGAGAAGGTGCTAGCAGGGAATTCTCTGCCTGCCTTTCCTCAGTGCTCTGCAAGCTCTCCAGGACAACATAAAATCTGGGGCTCTGTGCTTTCTTTTGTTCTGAACAAGTGTTAGTGTTTTCTGCACAAAAGCGATTCTGCGAAGCAATGTGAACACTTCTGCTTCCCAGGCACAGAGAAGGTGCTAGCAGGGAATTCTCTGCCTGCCTTTCCCCAGTGCTCTGCAAGCTCTCCAGGACAACATAAAATCTCGGCTCTGTGCTTTCTTTTGTTCTGAACAAGTGTTAGTGTTTTCTGCACAAAGGCGATTCTGCGAAGCAATGTGAACACTTCTGCTTCCCAGGCACAGAGAAGGTGCTAGCAGGGAATTCTCTGCCTGCCTTTCCCCAGTGCTCTGCAAGCTCTCCAGGACAACATAAAATCTGGGGCTCTGTGCTTTCTTTCCTTCTGAACAAGTGTTAGTGTTTTCTGCAGAAAAGCGATTCTGCGAAGCAATGTGAACACTTCTGCTTCCCAGGCACAGAGAAGGTACTAGCAGGGAATTCTCTGCCTGCCTTTCCCCAGTGCTATGCAAGCTCTCCAGAAGAACAGCAAATCTGGGGCTCTGTGCTTTCTTTAGTTCTGAACAATTGTTAGTGTTTTCTGCACAAAAGCGATTCTGCGAAGCAATGTAAACACTTCTGCTTCCCAGGCACAGAGAAGGTGCTAGCAGGGAATTCTCTGCCTGCCTTTCCTCAGTACTCTGCAAGCGGTCCAGGACAACATAGAATCTGGGGCTCTGTGCTTTCTTTTGTTCTGAACAAGTGTTAGTGTTTTCTGCACAAAGGCGATTCTGCGAAGCAATGTGAACACTTCTGCTTCCCAGGCACAGAGAAGGTGCTAGCAGGGAATTCTCTGCCTGCCTTTCCCCAGTGCTCTGCAAGCTCTACAGTACAACATAAAATCTGGGGCTCTGTGCTTTCTTTTGTTCTGAACAAGTGTTAGTGTTTTCTGCAGAAAAGCGATTCTGCGAAGCAATGTGAACACTTCTGCTTCCCAGGCACAGAGAAGGTGCTAGCAAGGAATTCTCTGCCTGCCTTTCCTCAGTGCTCTGCAAGCTCTCCAGGACAACATAAAATCTGGGGCTCTGTGCTTTCTTTTGTTCTGAACAAGTGTTAGTGTTTTCTGCACAAAGGCGATTCTGCGAAGCAATGTGAACACTTCTGCTTCCCAGGCACAGAGAAGGTGCTAGCAGGGAATTCTCTGCCTGCCTTTCCCCAGTGCTCTGCAAGCTCTCCAGGACAACATAAAATCTGGGGCTCTGTGCTTTCTTTTGTTCTGAACGAGTGTTAGTGTTTTCTGCACAAAGGCGATTCTGCGAAGCAATGTGAACACTTCTGCTTCCCAGGCACAGAGAAGGTGCTAGCAGGGAATTCTCTGCCTGCCTTTCCCCAGTGCTCTGCAAGCTCTCCAGGACAACATAAAATCTGGGGCTCTGTGCTTTCTTTCGTTCTGAACAAGTGTTACTGTTTTCTGCACAAAAGCGATTCTGCGAAGCAATGTGAACACTTCTGCTTCCCAGGCACAGAGAAGGTGCTAGCAGGGAATTCCCTGCCTGCCTTTCCCCAGTGCTCTGCAAGCTCTCCAGGACAACATAGCATCTGGGGCTCTGTGCTTTCTTTTGTTCTGAACAAGTGTTAGTGTTTTCTGCACAAAGGCGATTCTGCGAAGCAATGTGAACACTTCTGCTTCCCAGGCACAGAGAAGGTGCTAGCAGGGAATTCTCTGCCTGCCTTTCCCCAGTGCTATGCAAGCTCTCCAGAAGAACAGCAAATCTGGGGCTCTGTGCTTTCTTTTGTTCTGAATAAGTGTTACTGTTTTCTGCAGAAAAGCGATTCTGCGAAGCAATGTAAACACTTCTGCTTCCCAGGCACAGAGAAAGTGCTAGCAGGGAATTCTCTGCCTGCCTTTCCCCAGTGCTCTGCAAGCTCTACAGGACAACATAAAATCTGGGGCTCTGTGCTTTCTTTTGTTCTGAACAACTGTTAGTGTTTTCTGCACAAAGGCGATTCTGCGAAGCAATGTGAACACTTCTGCTTCCCAGGCACAGAGAAGGTGCTAGCAGGGAATTCTCTGCCTGCCTTTCCCCAGTGCTCTGCAAGCTCTACAGTACAACATAAAATCTGGGGCTCTGTGCTTTCTTTTGTTCTGAACAAGTGTTAGTGTTTTCTGCAGAAAAGCGATTCTGCGAAGCAATGTGAACACTTCTGCTTCCCAGGCACAGAGAAGGTGCTAGCAAGGAATTCTCTGCCTGCCTTTCCTCAGTGCTCTGCAAGCTCTCCAGGACAACATAAAATCTGGGGCTCTGTGCTTTCTTTTGTTCTGAACAAGTGTTAGTGTTTTCTGCACAAAGGCGATTCTGCGAAGCAATGTGAACACTTCTGCTTCCCAGGCACAGAGAAGGTGCTAGCAGGGAATTCTCTGACTGCCTTTCCCCAGTGCTCTGCAAGCTCTCCAGGACAACATAAAATCTGGGGCTCTGTGCTTTCTTTTGTTCTGAACAAGTGTTAGTGTTTTCTGCACAAAGGCGATTCTGCGAAGCAATGTGAACACTTCTGCTTCCCAGGCACAGAGAAGGTGCTAGCAGGGAATTCTCTGCCTGCCTTTCCCCAGTGCTCTGCAAGCTCTCCAGGACAACATAAAATCTGGGGCTCTGTGCTTTCTTTCGTTCTGAACAAGTGTTACTGTTTTCTGCACAAAAGCGATTCTGCGAAGCAATGTGAACACTTCTGCTTCCCAGGCACAGAGAAGGTGCTAGCAGGGAATTCCCTGCCTGCCTTTCCCCAGTGCTCTGCAAGCTCTCCAGGACAACATAGCATCTGGGGCTCTGTGCTTTCTTTTGTTCTGAACAAGTGTTAGTGTTTTCTGCACAAAGGCGATTCTGCGAAGCAATGTGAACACTTCTGCTTCCCAGGCACAGAGAAGGTGCTAGCAGGGAATTCTCTGCCTGCCTTTCCCCAGTGCTCTGCAAGCTCTCCAGCACAACATAAAATCTGGGGCTCTGTGCTTTCTTTCCTTCTGAACAAGTGTTACTGTTTTCTGCAGAAAAGCGATTCTGCGAAGCAATGTAAACACTTCTGCTTCCCAGGCACAGAGAAAGTGCTAGCAGGGAATTCTCTGCCTGCCTTTCCCCAGTGCTCTGCAAGCTCTACAGGACAACATAAAATCTGGGGCTCTGTGCTTTCTTTTGTTCTGAACAACTGTTAGTGTTTTCTGCACAAAGGCGATTCTGCGAAGCAATGTGAACACTTCTGCTTCCCAGGCACAGAGAAGGTGCTAGCAGGGAATTCTCTGCCTGCCTTTCCCCAGTGCTCTGCAAGCTCTCCAGGACAACATAAAATCTGGGGCTCTGTGCTTTCTTTTGTTCTGAACAAGTGTTAGTGTTTTCTGCACAAAGGCGATTCTGCAAAGCAATGTGAACACTTCTGCTTCCCAGGCACAGAGAAGGTGCTAGCAGGGAATTCTCTGCCTGCCTTTCCCCAGTGCTCTGCAAGCTCTCCAGGACAACATAAAATCTGGGGCTCTGTGCTTTCTTTCCTTCTGAGCAAGTGTTACTGTTTTCTGCACAAAAGCGATTCTGCGAAGCAATGTGAACACTTCTGCTTCCCAGGCACAGAGAAGGTACTAGCAGAGAATTCTCTGCCTGCCTTTCCCCAGTGCTATGCAACCTCTCCAGAAGAACAGCAAATCTGGGGCTCTGTGCTTTCTTTAGTTCTGAACTATTGTTAGTGTTTTCTGCACAAAAGCGATTCTGCGAAGCAATGTGAACACTTCTGCTTCCCAGGCACAGAGAAGGTGCTAGCAGGGAATTCCCTGCCTGCCTTTCCCCAGTGCTCTGCAAGCTCTCCAGGACAACATAGAATCTGGGGCTCTGTGCTTTCTTTTGTTCTGAACAAGTGTTAGTGTTTTCTGCACAAAAGCGATTCTGCGAAGTAATGTGAACACTTCTGCTTCCCAGGCACAGAGAAGGTGCTAGCAGGGAATTCCCTGCCTGCCTTTCCCCAGTGCTCTGCAAGCTCTACAGGACAACATAGAATCTGGGGCTCTGTGCTTTCTTTCCTTCTGAACAAGTGTTACTGTTTTCTGCACAAAGGCGATTCTGCGAAGCAATGTGAACACTTCTGCTTCCCAGGCACAGAGAAGGTGCTAGCAGGGAATTCTCTGCCTGCCTTTCCCCAGTGCTCTGTAAGCTCTCCAGGACAACATAAAATCTGGGGCTCTGTGCTTTCTTTCCTTCTGAACAAGTGTTTCTGTTTTCTGCACAAAAGCGATTCTGCGAAGCCATGTGAACACTTCTGCTTCCCAGGCACAGAGAAGGTGCTAGCAAGGAATTCTCTGCCTGCCTTTCCCCAGTGCTCTGCAAGCTCTCCAGGACAACATAAAATCTGGGGCTCTGTGCTTTCTTTTGTTCTGAACAAGTGTTAGTGTTTTCTGCAGAAAAGCGATTCTGCGAAGTAATGTGAACACTTCTGCTTCCCAGGCACAGAGAAGGTGCTAGCAGGGAATTCTCTGCCTGCCTTTCCCCAGTGCTCTGCAAGCTCTCCAGGACAACATAAAATCTCGGCTCTGTGCTTTCTTTTGTTCTGAACAAGTGTTAGTGTTTTCTGCACAAAGGCGATTCTGCGAAGCAATGTGAACACTTCTGCTTCCCAGGCACAGAGAAGGTGCTAGCAGGGAATTCTCTGCCTGCCTTTCCCCAGTGCTCTGCAAGCTCTCCAGGACAACATAAAATCTGGGGCTCTGTGCTTTCTTTCCTTCTGAACAAGTGTTAGTGTTTTCTGCAGAAAAGCGATTCTGCGAAGCAATGTGAACACTTCTGCTTCCCAGGCACAGAGAAGGTACTAGCAGGGAATTCTCTGCCTGCCTTTCCCCAGTGCTATGCAAGCTCTCCAGAAGAACAGCAAATCTGGGGCTCTGTGCTTTCTTTAGTTCTGAACAATTGTTAGAGTTTTCTGCACAAAAGCGATTCTGCGAAGCAATGTAAACACTTCTGCTTCCCAGGCACAGAGAAGGTGCTAGCAGGGAATTCCCTGCCTGCCTTTCCCCAGTGCTCTGCAAGCTCTCCAGGATAACATAAAATCTGGGGCTCTGTGCTTTCTTTTGTTCTGAACAAGTGTTAGTGTTTTCTGCACAAAGGCGATTCTGCGAAGCAATGTGAACACTTCTGCTTCCCAGGCACAGAGAAGGTGCTAGCAGGGAATTCTCTGCCTGCCTTTCCTCAGTGCTCTGCAAGCTCTCCAGGACAACATAAAATCTGGGGCTCTGTGCTTTCTTTTGTTCTGAACAAGTGTTAGTGTTTTCTGCACAAAAGCGATTCTGCGAAGCAATGTGAACACTTCTGCTTCCCAGGCACAGAGAAGGTGCTAGCAGGGAATTCTCTGCCTGCCTTTCCCCAGTGCTCTGCAAGCTCTCCAGAAGAACAGCAAATCTGGGGCTCTGTGCTTTCTTTAGTTCTGAACAATTGTTAGTGTTTTCTGCACAAAAGCGATTCTGCGAAGCAATGTAAACACTTCTCCTTCCCAGGCACAGAGAAGGTGCTAGCAAGGAATTCTCTGCCTGCCTTTCCTCAGTGCTCTGCAAGCTCTCCAGGACAACATAGAATCTGGGGCTCTGTGCTTTCTTTTGTTCTGAACAAGTGTTAGTGTTTTCTGCACAAAAGCGATTCTGCGAAGCAATGTGAACACTTCTGCTTCCCAGGCACAGAGAAGGTGCTAGCAGGGAATTCTCTGCCTGCCTTTCCCCAGTGCTCTGCAAGCTCTACAGGACAACATAGAATCTGGGGCTCTGTGCTTTCTTTTCTTCTGAACAAGTGTTAGTGTTTTCTGCACAAAGGCGATTCTGCGAAGCAATGTGAACACTTCTGCTTCCCAGGCACAGAGAAAGTGCTAGCAGGGAATTCCCTGCCTGCCTTTCCCCAGTGCTCTGCAAGCTCTCCAGGACAACATAGAATCTGGGGCTCTGTGCTTTCTTTTGTTCTGAACAAGTGTTAGTGTTTTCTGCACAAAGGCGATTCTGCGAAGCAATGTGAACACTTCTGCTTCCCAGGCACAGAGAAGGTGCTAGCAAGGAATTCTCTGCCTGCCTTTCCTCAGTGCTCTGCAAGCTCTCCAGGACAACATAAAATCTGGGGCTCTGTGCTTTCTTTTGTTCTGAACAAGTGTTAGTGTTTTCTGCACAAAGGCGATTCTGCGAAGCAATGTGAACACTTCTGCTTCCCAGGCACAGAGAAGGTGCTAGCAGGGAATTCTCTGCCTGCCTTTCCCCAGTGCTCTGCAAGCTCTCCAGGACAACATAAAATCTGGGGCTCTGTGCTTTCTTTCCTTCTGAACAAGTGTTACTGTTTTCTGCACAAAAGCGATTCTGCGAAGCAATGTGAACACTTCTGCTTCCCAGGCACAGAGAAGGTACTAGCAGGGAATTCTCTGCCTGCCTTTCCCCAGTGCTCTGCAAGCTCTCCAGGACAACATAGCATCTGGGGCTCTGTGCTTTCTTTTGTTCTGAACAAGTGTTAGTGTTTTCTGCACAAAGGCGATTCTGCGAAGCAATGTGAACACTTCTGCTTCCCAGGCACAGAGAAGGTGCTAGCAGGGAATTCTCTGCCTGCCTTTCCCCAGTGCTCTGCAAGCTCTCCAGGACAACATAAAATCTGGGGCTCTGTGCTTTCTTTCCTTCTGAACAAGTGTTAGTGTTTTCTGCACAAAAACGATTCTGCGAAGCAATGTGAACACTTCTGCTTCCCAGGCACAGAGAAGGTGCTAGCAGGGAATTCTCTGCCTGCCTTTCCCCAGTGCTCTGCAAGCTCTACAGGACAACATAAAATCTGGGGCTCTGTGCTTTCTTTTGTTCTGAACAACTGTTAGTGTTTTCTGCACAAAGGCGATTCTGCGAAGCAATGTGAACACTTCTGCTTCCCAGGCACAGAGAAGGTGCTAGCAGGGAATTCTCTGCCTGCCTTTCCCCAGTGCTCTGCAAGCTCTCCAGGACAACATAAAATCTGGGGCTCTGTGCTTTCTTTTGTTCTGAACAAGTGTTAGTGTTTTCTGCACAAAGGCGATTCTGCGAAGCAATGTGAACACTTCTGCTTCCCAGCACAGAGAAGGTGCTAGCAGGGAATTCTCTGCCTGCCTTTCCCCAGTGCTCTGCAAGCTCTCCAGGACAACATAAAATCTGGGGCTCTGTGCTTTCTTTCCTTCTGAGCAAGTGTTACTGTTTTCTGCACAAAAGCGATTCTGCGAAGCAATGTGAACACTTCTGCTTCCCAGGCACAGAGAAGGTACTAGCAGAGAATTCTCTGCCTGCCTTTCCCCAGTGCTATGCAAGCTCTCCAGAAGAACAGCAATGCTGGGGCTCTGTGCTTTCTTTAGTTCTGAACTATTGTTTGTGTTTTCTGCACAAAAGCGATTCTGCGAAGCAATGTGAACACTTCTGCTTCCCAGGCACAGAGAAGGTGCTAGCAGGGAATTCCCTGCCTGCCTTTCCCCAGTGCTCTGCAAGCTCTCCAGGACAACATAGAATCTGGGGCTCTGTGCTTTCTTTTGTTCTGAACAAGTGTTAGTGTTTTCTGCAAAAAAGCGATTCTGCGAAGTAATGTGAACACTTCTGCTTCCCAGGCACAGAGAAGGTGCTAGCAGGGAATTCCCTGCCTGCCTTTCCCCAGTGCTCTGCAAGCTCTCCAGGACAACATAGAATCTGGGGCTCTGTGCTTTCTTTTGTTCTGAACAAGTGTTAGTGTTTTCTGCAGAAAAGCGATTCTGCGAAGCAATGTGAACACTTCTGCTTCCCAGGCACAGAGAAGGTGCTAGCAGGGAATTCTCTGCCTGCCTTTCCCCAGTGCTCTGCAAGCTCTCCAGGACAACATAAAATCTGGCGCTCTGTGCTTTCTTTCGTTCTGAACAAGTGTTACTGTTTTCTGCACAAAAGCGATTCTGCAAAGCCATGTGAACACTTCTGCTTCCCAGGCACAGAGAAGGTGCTAGCAAGGAATTCTCTGCCTGCCTTTCCTCAGTGCTCTGCAAGCTCTCCAGGACAACATAAAATCTGGGGCTCTGTGCTTTATTTTGTTCTGAACAAGTGTTAGTGTTTTCTGCAGAAAAGCGATTCTGCGAAGCAATGTGAACACTTCTGCTTCCCAGGCACAGAGAAGGTGCTAGCAGGGAATTCTCTGCCTGCCTTTCCCCAGTGCTCTGCAAGCTCTCCAGGACAACATAAAATCTGGGACTCTGTGCTTTCTTTTGTTCTGAACAAGTGTTAGTGTTTTCTGCACAAAGGCGATTCTGCGAAGCAATGTGAACACTTCTGCTTCCCAGGCACAGAGAAGGTGCTAGCAGGGAATTCTCTGCCTGCCTTTCCCCAGTGCTCTGCAAGCTCTACAGGACAACATAAAATCTGGGGCTCTGTGCTTTCTTTCCTTCTGAACAAGTGTTACTGTTTTCTGCACAAAAGCGATTCTGCGAAGCAATGTGAACACTTCTGCTTCCCAGGCACAGAGAAGGTCCTAGCAGGGAATTCTCTGCCTGCCTTTCCCCAGTGCTATGCAAGCTCTCCAGAAAAACAGCAAATCTGGGGCTCTGTGCTTTCTTTAGTTCTGAACAATTGTTAGTGTTTTCTGCACAAAAGCGATTCTGCGAAGCAATGTAAACACTTCTGCTTCCCAGGCACAGAGAAGGTGCTAGCAGGGAATTCTCTGCCTGCCTTTCCCCAGTGCTCTGCAAGCTCTCCAGGACAACATAGAATCTGGGGCTCTGTGCTTTCTTTTGTTCTGAACAAGTGTTAGTGTTTTCTGCAGAAAAGCGATTATGCGAAGTAATGTGAACACTTCTGCTTCCCAGGCACAGAGAAGGTGCTAGCAGGGAATTCTCTGACTGCCTTTCCCCAGTGCTCTGCAAGCTCTACAGGACAACATAAAATCTGGGGCTCTGTGCTTTCTTTTGTTCTGAACAAGTGTTAGTGTTTTCTGCAGAAAAGCGATTCTGCGAAGCAATGTGAACACTTCTGCTTCCCAGGCACAGAGAAGGTTCCAGCAAGGAATTCTCTGCCTGCCTTTCCTCAGTGCTCTGCAAGCTCTCCAGGACAACATAAAATCTGGGGCTCTGTGCTTTCTTTTGTTCTGAACAAGTGTTACTGTTTTCTGCAGAAAAGCGATTCTGCGAAGCAATGTGAACACTTCTGCTTCCCAGGCACAGAGAAGGAGCTAGCAGGGAATTCTCTGCCTGCCTCTCCCCAGTGCACTGCAAGCTCTCCAGAACAGCAGCAATTCTGGGGCTCTGTGCTTTCTTTTGTTCTGAACAAGTGTTAGTGTTTTCTGCACAAAGGCGATTCTGCGAAGCAATGTGAACACTTCTGCTTCCCAGGCACAGAGAAGGTGCTAGCAGGGAATTCTCGGCCTGCCTTTCCCCAGTGTTCTGCAAGCTCTACAGGACAACATAAAATCTGGGGCTCTGTGCTTTCTTTTGTTCTGAACAAGTGTTAGTGTTTTCTGCAGAAAAGCGATTCTGCGAAGCAATGTGAACACTTCTGCTTCCCAGGCACAGAGAAGGTACTAGCAGGGAATTCTCTGCCTGCCTTTCCGCAGTACTATGCAAGCTCTCCAGAAGAACAGCAAATCTGGGGCTCTGTGCTTTCTTTTGTTCTGAACAAGTGTTAGTGTTTTCTGCAGAAAAGCGATTCTGCGAAGCAATGTAAACACTTCTGCTTCCCAGGCACAGAGAAAGTGCTAGCAGGGAATTCCCTGCCTGCCTTTCCCCAGTGCTCTGCAAGCTCTCCAGGACAACATAAAATCTGGGGCTCTGTGCTTTCTTTTGTTCTGAACAAGTGTTAGTGTTTTCTGCACAAAGGCGATTCTGCGAAGCAATGTGAACACTTCTGCTTCCCAGGCACAGAGAAGGTGCTAGCAGGGAATTCTCTGCCTGCCTTTCCCCAGTGCTCTGCAAGCTCTACAGGACAACATAAAATCTGGGGCTCTGTGCTTTCTTTTGTTCTGAACAAGTGTTAGTGTTTTCTGCAGAAAAGCGATTCTGCGAAGCAATGTGAAAACTTCTGCTTCCCAGGCACAGAGAAGGTGCTAGCAAGGAATTCTCTGCCTGCCTTTCCTCAGTGCTCTGCAAGCTCTCCAGGACAACATAAAATCTGGGGCTCTGTGCTTTCTTTTGTTCTGAACAAGTGTTAGTGTTTTCTGCAGAAAAGCGATTCTGCGAAGTAATGTGAACACTTCTGCTTCCCAGGCACAGAGAAGGTGCTAGCAAGGAATTCTCTGCCTGCCTCTCCCCAGTGCTCTGCAAGCTCTCCAGAAGAGCAGCAATTCTGGGGCTCTGTGCTTTCTTTTGTTCTGAACAAGTGTTAGTGTTTTCTGCACAAAGGCGATTCTGCGAAGCAATGTGAACACTTCTGCTTCCCAGGCACAGAGAAGGAGCTAGCAGGGAAATCTCTCCCTGCCTTTCCCCAGTGCTCTGCAAGCTCTCCAGAACAGCAGCAATTCTGGGGCTCTGTGCTTTCTTTTGTTCTGAACAAGTGTTAGTGTTTTCTGCAGAAAAGCGATTCTGCGAAGCAATGTGAACACTTCTGCTTCCCAGGCACAGAGAAGGTGCTAGCAAGGAATTCTCTGCCTGCCTTTCCTCAGTGCTCTGCAAGCTCTCCAGGACAACATAAAATCTGGGGCTCTGTGCTTTCTTTTGTTCTGAACAAGTGTTAGTGTTTTCTGCAGAAAAGCGATTCTGCGAAGCAATGTGAACACTTCTGCTTCCCAGGCACAGAGAAGGTGCTAGCAGGGAATTCTCTGCCTGCCTTTCCCCAGTGCTCTGCAAGCTCTCCAGGACAACATAAAATCTGGGGCTCTGTGCTTTCTTTGTTCTGAACAACTGTTAGTATTTTCTGCACAAAGGCGATTCTGCGAAGCAATGTGAATACTTCTGCTTCCCAGGCACAGAGAAGGTGCTAGCAGGGAATTCTCTGCCTGCATTTCCCCAGTGCTCTGCAAGCTCTACAGGACAACATAAAATCTGGGGCTCTGTGCTTTCTTTTGTTCTGAACAAGTGTTAGTGTTTTCTGCACAAAGGCGATTCTGCGAAGCAATGTGAACACTTCTGCTTCCCAGGCACACAGAAGGTGCTAGCAGGGAATTCTCTGCCTGCCTTTCCCCAGTGCTCTGCAAGCTCTCCAGGACAACATAAAATCTGGGGCTCTGTGCTTTCTTTTGTTCTGAACAAGTGTTAGTGTTTTCTGCACAAAGGCGATTCTGCGAAGCAATGTGAACACTTCTGCTTCCCAGGCACAGAGAAGGTGCTAGCAGGGAATTCTCTGCCTGCCTTTCCCCAGTGCTCTGCAAGCTCTACAGGACAACATAGAATCTGGGGCTCTGTGCTTTCTTTTGTTCTGAACAAGTGTTAGTGTTTTCTGCAGAAAAGGGATTCTGCGAAGCAATGTGAACACTTCTGCTTCCCAGGCACAGAGAAGGTGCTAGCAAGGAATTCTCTGCCTGCCTTTCCTCAGTGCTCTGCAAGCTCTCCAGGACAACATAAAATCTGGGGCTCTGTGCTTTCTTTTGTTCTGAACAAGTGTTAGTGTTTTCTGCAGAAAAGCGATTCTGCGAAGTAATGTAAACACTTCTGCTTCCCAGGCACAGAGAAGGTGCTAGCAGGGAATTCTCTGCCTGCCTTTCCCCAGTGCTCTGCAAGCTCTCCAGAACAGCAGCAAATCTGGGGCTCTGTGCTTTCTTTTGTTCTGAACAAGTGTTAGTGTTTTCTGCACAAAGGCGATTCTGCGAAGCAATGTAAACACTTCTGCTTCCCAGGCACAGAGAAGGTGCTAGCAGGGAATTCTCTGCCTGCCTTTCCCCAGTGCTCTGCAAGCTCTACAGTACAACATAAAATCTGGGGCTCTGTGCTTTCTTTTGTTCTGAACAAGTGTTAGTGTTTTCTGCAGAAAAGCGATTCTGCGAAGCAATGTGAACACTTCTGCTTCCCAGGCACAGAGAAGGTGCTAGCAAGGAATTCTCTGCCTGCCTTTCCTCAGTGCTCTGCAAGCTCTCCAGGACAACAGCAAATCTGGGGCTCTGTGCTTTCTTTTGTTCTGAACAAGTGTTAGTGTTTTCTGCAGAAAAGCGATTCTGCGAAGCAATGTGAACACTTCTGCTTCCCAGGCACAGAGAAGGTGCTAGCAGGGAATTCTCTGCCTGCCTTTCCCCAGTGCTCTGCAAGCTCTCCAGGACAACATAAAATCTGGGACTCTGTGCTTTCTTTTGTTCTGAACAAGTGTTAGTGTTTTCTGCACAAAGGCGATTCTGCGAAGCAATGTGAACACTTCTGCTTCCCAGGCACAGAGAAGGTGCTAGCAGGGAATTCTCTGCCTGCCTTTCCCCAGTGCTCTGCAAGCTCTACAGGACAACATAAAATCTGGGGCTCTGTGCTTTCTTTCCTTCTGAACAAGTGTTACTGTTTTCTGCACAAAAGCGATTCTGCGAAGCAATGTGAACACTTCTGCTTCACAGGCACAGAGAAGGTACTAGCAGGGAATTCTCTGCCTGCCTTTCCCCAGTGCTATGCAAGCTCTCCAGAAAAACAGCAAATCTGGGGCTCTGTGCTTTCTTTAGTTCTGAACAATTGTTAGTGTTTTCTGCACAAAAGCGATTCTGCGAAGCAATGTAAACACTTCTGCTTCCCAGGCACAGAGAAGGTGCTAGCAGGGAATTCTCTGCCTGCCTTTCCCCAGTGCTCTGCAAGCTCTCCAGGACAACATAGAATCTGGGGCTCTGTGCTTTCTTTTGTTCTGAACAAGTGTTAGTGTTTTCTGCAGAAAAGCGATTATGCGAAGTAATGTGAACACTTCTGCTTCCCAGGCACAGAGAAGGTGCTAGCAGGGAATTCTCTGACTGCCTTTCCCCAGTGCTCTGCAAGCTCTCCAGGACAACATAAAATCTGGGGCTCTGTGCTTTCTTTTGTTCTGAACAAGTGTTACTGTTTTCTGCAGAAAAGCGATTCTGCGAAGCAATGTGAACACTTCTGCTTCCCAGGCACAGAGAAGGTTCCAGCAAGGAATTCTCTGCCTACCTCTCCCCAGTGCACTGCAAGCTCTCCAGAACAGCAGCAATTCTGGGGCTCTGTGCTTTCTTTTGTTCTGAACAAGTGTTAGTGTTTTCTGCACAAAGGCGATTCTGCGAAGCAATGTGAACACTTCTGCTTCCCAGGCACAGAGAAGGTGCTAGCAGGGAATTCTCGGCCTGCCTTTCCCCAGTGTTCTGCAAGCTCTACAGGACAACATAAAATCTGGGGCTCTGTGCTTTCTTTTGTTCTGAACAAGTGTTAGTGTTTTCTGCAGAAAAGCGATTCTGCGAAGCAATGTGAACACTTCTGCTTCCCAGGCACAGAGAAGGTGCTAGCAGGGAATTCTCTGCCTGCCTTTCCCCAGTGCTCTGCAAGCTCTCCAGAAGAACAGCAAATCTGGGGCTCTGTGCTTTCTTTAGTTCTGAACAATTGTTAGTGTTTTCTGCACAAAAGCGATTCTGCGAAGCAATGTAAACACTTCTCCTTCCCAGGCACAGAGAAGGTGCTAGCAAGGAATTCTCTGCCTGCCTTTCCTCAGTGCTCTGCAAGCTCTCCAGGACAACATAGAATCTGGGGCTCTGTGCTTTCTTTTGTTCTGAACAAGTGTTAGTGTTTTCTGCACAAAAGCGATTCTGCGAAGCAATGTGAACACTTCTGCTTCCCAGGCACAGAGAAGGTGCTAGCAGGGAATTCTCTGCCTGCCTTTCCCCAGTGCTCTGCAAGCGGTCCAGGACAACATAGAATCTGGGGCTCTGTGCTTTCTTTTGTTCTGAACAAGTGTTAGTGTTTTCTGCACAAAGGCGATTCTGCGAAGCAATGTGAACACTTCTGCTTCCCAGGCACAGAGAAAGTGCTAGCAGGGAATTCCCTGCCTGCCTTTCCCCAGTGCTCTGCACGCTCTCCAGGACAACATAGAATCTGGGGCTCTGTGCTTTCTTTTGTTCTGAACAAGTGTTAGTGTTTTCTGCACAAAGGCGATTCTGCGAAGCAATGTGAACACTTCTGCTTCCCAGGCACAGAGAAGGTGCTAGCAAGGAATTCTCTGCCTGCCTTTCCTCAGTGCTCTGCAAGCTCTCCAGGACAACATAAAATCTGGGGCTCTGTGCTTTCTTTTGTTCTGAACAAGTGTTAGTGTTTTCTGCACAAAGGCGATTCTGCGAAGCAATGTGAACACTTCTGCTTCCCAGGCACAGAGAAGGTGCTAGCAGGGAATTCTCTGCCTGCCTTTCCCCAGTGCTCTGCAAGCTCTACAGGACAACATAAAATCTGGGGCTCTGTGCTTTCTTTCCTTCTGAACAAGTGTTACTGTTTTCTGCACAAAAGCGATTCTGCGAAGCAATGTGAACACTTCTGCTTCCCAGGCACAGAGAAGGTACTAGCAGGGAATTCCCTGCCTGCCTTTCCCCAGTGCTCTGCAAGCTCTCCAGGACAACATAGCATCTGGGGCTCTGTGCTTTCTTTTGTTCTGAACAAGTGTTAGTGTTTTCTGCACAAAGGCGATTCTGCGAAGCAATGTGAACACTTCTGCTTCCCAGGCACAGAGAAGGTGCTAGCAGGGAATTCTCTGCCTGCCTTTCCCCAGTGCTCTGCAAGCTCTCCAGGACAACATAAAATCTGGGGCTCTGTGCTTTCTTTCCTTCTGAACAAGTGTTAGTGTTTTCTGCACATAAACGATTCTGCGAAGCAATGTGAACACTTCTGCTTCCCAGGCACAGAGAAAGTGCTAGCAGGGAATTCTCTGCCTGCCTTTCCCCAGTGCTCTGCAAGCTCTACAGGACAACATAAAATCTGGGGCTCTGTGCTTTCTTTTGTTCTGAACAAGTGTTAGTGTTTTCTGCACAAAGGCGATTCTGCGAAGCAATGTGAATATTTCTGCTTCCCAGGCACACAGAAGGTGCTAGCAGGGAATTCTGTGCCTGCCTTTCCCCAGTGCTCTGCAAGCTCTCCAGGACAACATAAAATCTAGGGCTCTGTGCTTTCTTTTGTTCTGAACAAGTGTTACTGTTTTCTGCACAAAAGCGATTCTGCGAAGCAATGTGAACACTTCTGCTTCCCAGGCACAGAGAAGGTACTAGCAGGGAATTCTCTGCCTGCCTTTCCGCAGTGCTATGCAAGCTCTCCAGAAGAACAGCAAATCTGGGGCTCTGTGCTTTCTTTTGTTCTGAACAAGTGTTAGTGTTTTCTGCAGAAAAGCGATTCTGCGAAGCAATGTAAACACTTCTGCTTCCCAGGCACAGAGAAAGTGCTAGCAGGGAATTCCCTGCCTGCCTTTCCCCAGTGCTCTGCAAGCTCTCCAGGACAACATAAAATCTGGGGCTCTGTGCTTTCTTTTGTTCTGAACAAGTGTTAGTGTTTTCTGCACAAAGGCGATTCTGCGAAGCAATGTGAACACTTCTGCTTCCCAGGCACAGAGAAGGTGCTAGCAGGGAATTCTCTGCCTGCCTTTCCCCAGTGCTCTGCAAGCTCTACAGGACAACATAAAATCTGGGGCTCTGTGCTTTCTTTTGTTCTGAACAAGTGTTAGTGTTTTCTGCAGAAAAGCGATTCTGCGAAGCAATGTGAAAACTTCTGCTTCCCAGGCACAGAGAAGGTGCTAGCAAGGAATTCTCTGCCTGCCTTTCCTCAGTGCTCTGCAAGCTCTCCAGGACAACATAAAATCTGGGGCTCTGTGCTTTCTTTTGTTCTGAACAAGTGTTAGTGTTTTCTGCACAAAAGCGATTCTGCGAAGTAATGTGAACACTTCTGCTTCCCAGGCACAGAGAAGGTGCTAGCAAGGAATTCTCTGCCTGCCTCTCCCCAGTGCTCTGCAAGCTCTCCAGAACAGCAGCAATTCTGGGGCTCTGTGCTTTCTTTTGTTCTGAACAAGTGTTAGTGTTTTCTGCACAAAGGCGATTCTGCGAAGCAATGTGAACACTTCTGCTTCCCAGGCACAGAGAAGGAGCTAGCAGGGAAATCTCTCCCTGCCTTTCCCCAGTGCTCTGCAAGCTCTCCAGAACAGCAGCAATTCTTGGGCTCTGTGCTTTCTTTTGTTCTGAACAAGTGTTAGTGTTTTCTGCACAAAAGCGATTCTGCGAAGTAATGTGAACACTTCTGCTTCCCAGGCACAGAGAAGGTGATAGCAAGGAATTCTCTGCCTGCCTTTCCCCAGTGCTCTGCAAGCTCTACAGGACAACATAAAATCTGGGGCTCTGTGCTTTCTTTCCTTCTGAACAAGTGTTACTGTTTTCTGCACAAAAGCGATTCTGCGAAGCAATGTGAACACTTCTGCTTCACAGGCACAGAGAAGGTACTAGCAGGGAATTCTCTGCCTGCCTTTCCCCAGTGCTATGCAAGCTCTCCAGAAAAACAGCAAATCTGGGGCTCTGTGCTTTCTTTAGTTCTGAACAATTGTTAGTGTTTTCTGCACAAAAGCGATTCTGCGAAGCAATGTAAACACTTCTGCTTCCCAGGCACAGAGAAGGTGCTAGCAGGGAATTCTCTGCCTGCCTTTCCCCAGTGCTCTGCAAGCTCTCCAGGACAACATAGAATCTGGGGCTCTGTGCTTTCTTTTGTTCTGAACAAGTGTTAGTGTTTTCTGCAGAAAAGCGATTATGCGAAGTAATGTGAACACTTCTGCTTCCCAGGCACAGAGAAGGTGCTAGCAGGGAATTCTCTGACTGCCTTTCCCCAGTGCTCTGCAAGCTCTACAGGACAACATAAAATCTGGGGCTCTGTGCTTTCTTTTGTTCTGAACAAGTGTTAGTGTTTTCTGCACAAAGGCGATTCTGCGAAGCAATGTGAACACTTCTGCTTCCCAGGCACAGAGAAGGTGCTAGCAAGGAATTCTCTGCCTGCCTTTCCTCAGTGCTCTGCAAGCTCTCCAGGACAACATAAAATCTGGGGCTCTGTGCTTTCTTTTGTTCTGAACAAGTGTTAGTGTTTTCTGCACAAAGGCGATTCTGCGAAGCAATGTGAACACTTCTGCTTCCCAGGCACAGAGAAGGTGCTAGCAAGGAATTCTCTGCCTGCCTTTCCTCAGTGCTCTGCAAGCTCTCCAGGACAACATAAAATCTGGGGCTCTGTGCTTTCTTTTGTTCTGAACAAGTGTTAGTGTTTTCTGCACAAAGGCGATTCTGCGAAGCAATGTGAACACTTCTGCTTCCCAGGCACAGAGAAGGTGCTAGCAGGGAATTCTCTGCCTGCCTTTCCCCAGTGCTCTGCAAGCTCTCCAGGACAACATAAAATCTGGGGCTCTGTGCTTTCTTTCCTTCTGAACAAGTGTTACTGTTTTCTGCACAAAAGCGATTCTGCGAAGCAATGTGAACACTTCTGCTTCCCAGGCACAGAGAAGGTACTAGCAGGGAATTCCCTGCCTGCCTTTCCTCAGTGCTCTGCAAGCTCTCCAGGACAACATAAAATCTGGGGCTCTGTGCTTTCTTTTGTTCTGAACAAGTGTTAGTGTTTTCTGCAGAAAAGCGATTCTGCGAAGTAATGTGAACACTTCTGCTTCCCAGGCACAGAGAAGGTGCTAGCAAGGAATTCTCTGCCTGCCTTTCCCCAGTGCTCTGCAAGCTCTCCAGGACAGCAGCAATTCTGGGGCTCTGTGCTTTCTTTTGTTCTGAACAAGTGTTAGTGTTTTCTGCACAAAGGTGATTCTGCGAAGCAATGTGAACACTTCTGCTTCCCAGGCACAGAGAAGGAGCTAGCAGGGAAATCTCTCCCTGCCTTTCCCCAGTGCTCTGCAAGCTCTCCAGAACAGCAGCAATTCTTGGGCTCTGTGCTTTCTTTTGTTCTGAACAAGTGTTAGTGTTTTCTGCACAAAGGCGATTCTGCGAAGCAATGTGAACACTTCTGCTTCCCAGGCACAGAGAAGGTGCTAGCAGGGAATTCTCGGCCTGCCTTTCCCCAGTGTTCTGCAAGCTCTACAGGACAACATAAAATCTGGGGCTCTGTGCTTTCTTCTGTTCTGAACAAGTGTTAGTGTTTTCTGCAGAAAAGCGATTCTGCGAAGCAATGTGAACACTTCTGCTTCCCAGGCACAGAGAAAGTGCTAGCAGGGAATTCCCTGCCTGCCTTTCCCCAGTGCTCTGCAAGCTCTC
This sequence comes from Strix aluco, assembly GCF_031877795.1. Classification (NCBI taxonomy): domain Eukaryota; kingdom Metazoa; phylum Chordata; class Aves; order Strigiformes; family Strigidae; genus Strix; species Strix aluco. The sequence continues at coordinate 557,901 of NC_133942.1, read as the reverse complement.
CAGGACAACATAGAATCTGGGGCTCTGTGCTTTCTTTTGTTCTGAACAAGTGTTAGTGTTTTCTGCACAAAGGCGATTCTGCGAAGCAATGTGAACACTTCTGCTTCCCAGGCACAGAGAAGGTGCTAGCAAGGAATTCTCTGCCTGCCTTTCCTCAGTGCTCTGCAAGCTCTCCAGGACAACATAAAATCTGGGGCTCTGTGCTTTCTTTTGTTCTGAACAAGTGTTAGTGTTTTCTGCACAAAGGCGATTCTGCGAAGCAATGTGAACACTTCTGCTTCCCAGGCACAGAGAAGGTGCTAGCAGGGAATTCTCTGCCTGCCTTTCCCCAGTGCTCTGCAAGCTCTCCAGGACAACATAAAATCTGGGGCTCTGTGCTTTCTTTCCTTCTGAACAAGTGTTACTGTTTTCTGCACAAAAGCGATTCTGCGAAGCAATGTGAACACTTCTGCTTCCCAGGCACAGAGAAGGTACTAGCAGGGAATTCTCTGCCTGCCTTTCCCCAGTGCTCTGCAAGCTCTCCAGGACAACATAGCATCTGGGGCTCTGTGCTTTCTTTTGTTCTGAACAAGTGTTAGTGTTTTCTGCACAAAGGCGATTCTGCGAAGCAATGTGAACACTTCTGCTTCCCAGGCACAGAGAAGGTGCTAGCAGGGAATTCTCTGCCTGCCTTTCCCCAGTGCTCTGCAAGCTCTCCAGGACAACATAAAATCTGGGGCTCTGTGCTTTCTTTCCTTCTGAACAAGTGTTAGTGTTTTCTGCAGAAAAGCGATTCTGCGAAGCAATGTGAACACTTCTGCTTCCCAGGCACAGAGAAGGTACTAGCAGGGAATTCTCTGCCTGCCTTTCCCCAGTGCTATGCAAGCTCTCCAGAAGAACAGCAAATCTGGGGCTCTGTGCTTTCTTTAGTTCTGAACAATTGTTAGTGTTTTCTGCACAAAAGCGATTCTGCGAAGCAATGTAAACACTTCTGCTTCCCAGGCACAGAGAAGGTGCTAGCAGGGAATTCTCTGCCTGCCTTTCCTCAGTACTCTGCAAGCGGTCCAGGACAACATAGAATCTGGGGCTCTGTGCTTTCTTTTGTTCTGAACAAGTGTTAGTGTTTTCTGCACAAAGGCGATTCTGCGAAGCAATGTGAACACTTCTGCTTCCCAGGCACAGAGAAGGTGCTAGCAGGGAATTCTCTGCCTGCCTTTCCCCAGTGCTCTGCAAGCTCTACAGTACAACATAAAATCTGGGGCTCTGTGCTTTCTTTTGTTCTGAACAAGTGTTAGTGTTTTCTGCAGAAAAGCGATTCTGCGAAGCAATGTGAACACTTCTGCTTCCCAGGCACAGAGAAGGTGCTAGCAAGGAATTCTCTGCCTGCCTTTCCTCAGTGCTCTGCAAGCTCTCCAGGACAACATAAAATCTGGGGCTCTGTGCTTTCTTTTGTTCTGAACAAGTGTTAGTGTTTTCTGCACAAAGGCGATTCTGCGAAGCAATGTGAACACTTCTGCTTCCCAGGCACAGAGAAGGTGCTAGCAGGGAATTCTCTGCCTGCCTTTCCCCAGTGCTCTGCAAGCTCTCCAGGACAACATAAAATCTGGGGCTCTGTGCTTTCTTTTGTTCTGAACGAGTGTTAGTGTTTTCTGCACAAAGGCGATTCTGCGAAGCAATGTGAACACTTCTGCTTCCCAGGCACAGAGAAGGTGCTAGCAGGGAATTCTCTGCCTGCCTTTCCCCAGTGCTCTGCAAGCTCTCCAGGACAACATAAAATCTGGGGCTCTGTGCTTTCTTTCGTTCTGAACAAGTGTTACTGTTTTCTGCACAAAAGCGATTCTGCGAAGCAATGTGAACACTTCTGCTTCCCAGGCACAGAGAAGGTGCTAGCAGGGAATTCCCTGCCTGCCTTTCCCCAGTGCTCTGCAAGCTCTCCAGGACAACATAGCATCTGGGGCTCTGTGCTTTCTTTTGTTCTGAACAAGTGTTAGTGTTTTCTGCACAAAGGCGATTCTGCGAAGCAATGTGAACACTTCTGCTTCCCAGGCACAGAGAAGGTGCTAGCAGGGAATTCTCTGCCTGCCTTTCCCCAGTGCTATGCAAGCTCTCCAGAAGAACAGCAAATCTGGGGCTCTGTGCTTTCTTTTGTTCTGAATAAGTGTTACTGTTTTCTGCAGAAAAGCGATTCTGCGAAGCAATGTAAACACTTCTGCTTCCCAGGCACAGAGAAAGTGCTAGCAGGGAATTCTCTGCCTGCCTTTCCCCAGTGCTCTGCAAGCTCTACAGGACAACATAAAATCTGGGGCTCTGTGCTTTCTTTTGTTCTGAACAACTGTTAGTGTTTTCTGCACAAAGGCGATTCTGCGAAGCAATGTGAACACTTCTGCTTCCCAGGCACAGAGAAGGTGCTAGCAAGGAATTCTCTGCCTGCCTTTCCTCAGTGCTCTGCAAGCTCTACAGTACAACATAAAATCTGGGGCTCTGTGCTTTCTTTTGTTCTGAACAAGTGTTAGTGTTTTCTGCAGAAAAGCGATTCTGCGAAGCAATGTGAACACTTCTGCTTCCCAGGCACAGAGAAGGTGCTAGCAAGGAATTCTCTGCCTGCCTTTCCTCAGTGCTCTGCAAGCTCTCCAGGACAACATAAAATCTGGGGCTCTGTGCTTTCTTTTGTTCTGAACAAGTGTTAGTGTTTTCTGCACAAAGGCGATTCTGCGAAGCAATGTGAACACTTCTGCTTCCCAGGCACAGAGAAGGTGCTAGCAGGGAATTCTCTGCCTGCCTTTCCCCAGTGCTCTGCAAGCTCTCCAGGACAACATAAAATCTGGGGCTCTGTGCTTTCTTTTGTTCTGAACAAGTGTTAGTGTTTTCTGCACAAAGGCGATTCTGCGAAGCAATGTGAACACTTCTGCTTCCCAGGCACAGAGAAGGTGCTAGCAGGGAATTCTCTGCCTGCCTTTCCCCAGTGCTCTGCAAGCTCTCCAGGACAACATAAAATCTGGGGCTCTGTGCTTTCTTTCGTTCTGAACAAGTGTTACTGTTTTCTGCACAAAAGCGATTCTGCGAAGCAATGTGAACACTTCTGCTTCCCAGGCACAGAGAAGGTGCTAGCAGGGAATTCCCTGCCTGCCTTTCCCCAGTGCTCTGCAAGCTCTCCAGGACAACATAGCATCTGGGGCTCTGTGCTTTCTTTTGTTCTGAACAAGTGTTAGTGTTTTCTGCACAAAGGCGATTCTGCGAAGCAATGTGAACACTTCTGCTTCCCAGGCACAGAGAAGGTGCTAGCAGGGAATTCTCTGCCTGCCTTTCCCCAGTGCTCTGCAAGCTCTCCAGCACAACATAAAATCTGGGGCTCTGTGCTTTCTTTCCTTCTGAACAAGTGTTACTGTTTTCTGCAGAAAAGCGATTCTGCGAAGCAATGTAAACACTTCTGCTTCCCAGGCACAGAGAAAGTGCTAGCAGGGAATTCTCTGCCTGCCTTTCCCCAGTGCTCTGCAAGCTCTACAGGACAACATAAAATCTGGGGCTCTGTGCTTTCTTTTGTTCTGAACAACTGTTAGTGTTTTCTGCACAAAGGCGATTCTGCGAAGCAATGTGAACACTTCTGCTTCCCAGGCACAGAGAAGGTGCTAGCAGGGAATTCTCTGCCTGCCTTTCCCCAGTGCTCTGCAAGCTCTCCAGGACAACATAAAATCTGGGGCTCTGTGCTTTCTTTTGTTCTGAACAAGTGTTAGTGTTTTCTGCACAAAGGCGATTCTGCAAAGCAATGTGAACACTTCTGCTTCCCAGGCACAGAGAAGGTGCTAGCAGGGAATTCTCTGCCTGCCTTTCCCCAGTGCTCTGCAAGCTCTCCAGGACAACATAAAATCTGGGGCTCTGTGCTTTCTTTCCTTCTGAGCAAGTGTTACTGTTTTCTGCACAAAAGCGATTCTGCGAAGCAATGTGAACACTTCTGCTTCCCAGGCACAGAGAAGGTACTAGCAGAGAATTCTCTGCCTGCCTTTCCCCAGTGCTATGCAACCTCTCCAGAAGAACAGCAAATCTGGGGCTCTGTGCTTTCTTTAGTTCTGAACTATTGTTAGTGTTTTCTGCACAAAAGCGATTCTGCGAAGCAATGTGAACACTTCTGCTTCCCAGGCACAGAGAAGGTGCTAGCAGGGAATTCCCTGCCTGCCTTTCCCCAGTGCTCTGCAAGCTCTCCAGGACAACATAGAATCTGGGGCTCTGTGCTTTCTTTTGTTCTGAACAAGTGTTAGTGTTTTCTGCACAAAAGCGATTCTGCGAAGTAATGTGAACACTTCTGCTTCCCAGGCACAGAGAAGGTGCTAGCAGGGAATTCCCTGCCTGCCTTTCCCCAGTGCTCTGCAAGCTCTCCAGGACAACATAGAATCTGGGGCTCTGTGCTTTCTTTCCTTCTGAACAAGTGTTACTGTTTTCTGCACAAAGGCGATTCTGCGAAGCAATGTGAACACTTCTGCTTCCCAGGCACAGAGAAGGTGCTAGCAGGGAATTCTCTGCCTGCCTTTCCCCAGTGCTCTGTAAGCTCTCCAGGACAACATAAAATCTGGGGCTCTGTGCTTTCTTTCCTTCTGAACAAGTGTTTCTGTTTTCTGCACAAAAGCGATTCTGCGAAGCCATGTGAACACTTCTGCTTCCCAGGCACAGAGAAGGTGCTAGCAAGGAATTCTCTGCCTGCCTTTCCTCAGTGCTCTGCAAGCTCTCCAGGACAACATAAAATCTGGGGCTCTGTGCTTTCTTTTGTTCTGAACAAGTGTTAGTGTTTTCTGCACAAAGGCGATTCTGCGAAGCAATGTGAACACTTCTGCTTCCCAGGCACAGAGAAGGTGCTAGCAGGGAATTCTCTGCCTGCCTTTCCCCAGTGCTCTGCAAGCTCTCCAGGACAACATAAAATCTCGGCTCTGTGCTTTCTTTTGTTCTGAACAAGTGTTAGTGTTTTCTGCACAAAGGCGATTCTGCGAAGCAATGTGAACACTTCTGCTTCCCAGGCACAGAGAAGGTGCTAGCAGGGAATTCTCTGCCTGCCTTTCCCCAGTGCTCTGCAAGCTCTCCAGGACAACATAAAATCTGGGGCTCTGTGCTTTCTTTCCTTCTGAACAAGTGTTAGTGTTTTCTGCAGAAAAGCGATTCTGCGAAGCAATGTGAACACTTCTGCTTCCCAGGCACAGAGAAGGTACTAGCAGGGAATTCTCTGCCTGCCTTTCCCCAGTGCTATGCAAGCTCTCCAGAAGAACAGCAAATCTGGGGCTCTGTGCTTTCTTTAGTTCTGAACAATTGTTAGAGTTTTCTGCACAAAAGCGATTCTGCGAAGCAATGTAAACACTTCTGCTTCCCAGGCACAGAGAAGGTGCTAGCAGGGAATTCCCTGCCTGCCTTTCCCCAGTGCTCTGCAAGCTCTCCAGGACAACATAGCATCTGGGGCTCTGTGCTTTCTTTTGTTCTGAACAAGTGTTAGTGTTTTCTGCACAAAGGCGATTCTGCGAAGCAATGTGAACACTTCTGCTTCCCAGGCACAGAGAAGGTGCTAGCAGGGAATTCTCTGCCTGCCTTTCCTCAGTGCTCTGCAAGCTCTCCAGGACAACATAAAATCTGGGGCTCTGTGCTTTCTTTTGTTCTGAACAAGTGTTAGTGTTTTCTGCACAAAAGCGATTCTGCGAAGCAATGTGAACACTTCTGCTTCCCAGGCACAGAGAAGGTGCTAGCAGGGAATTCTCTGCCTGCCTTTCCCCAGTGCTCTGCAAGCTCTCCAGAAGAACAGCAAATCTGGGGCTCTGTGCTTTCTTTAGTTCTGAACAATTGTTAGTGTTTTCTGCACAAAAGCGATTCTGCGAAGCAATGTAAACACTTCTCCTTCCCAGGCACAGAGAAGGTGCTAGCAAGGAATTCTCTGCCTGCCTTTCCTCAGTGCTCTGCAAGCTCTCCAGGACAACATAGAATCTGGGGCTCTGTGCTTTCTTTTGTTCTGAACAAGTGTTAGTGTTTTCTGCACAAAAGCGATTCTGCGAAGCAATGTGAACACTTCTGCTTCCCAGGCACAGAGAAGGTGCTAGCAGGGAATTCTCTGCCTGCCTTTCCCCAGTGCTCTGCAAGCTCTACAGGACAACATAGAATCTGGGGCTCTGTGCTTTCTTTTCTTCTGAACAAGTGTTAGTGTTTTCTGCACAAAGGCGATTCTGCGAAGCAATGTGAACACTTCTGCTTCCCAGGCACAGAGAAAGTGCTAGCAGGGAATTCCCTGCCTGCCTTTCCCCAGTGCTCTGCAAGCTCTCCAGGACAACATAGAATCTGGGGCTCTGTGCTTTCTTTTGTTCTGAACAAGTGTTAGTGTTTTCTGCACAAAGGCGATTCTGCGAAGCAATGTGAACACTTCTGCTTCCCAGGCACAGAGAAGGTGCTAGCAAGGAATTCTCTGCCTGCCTTTCCTCAGTGCTCTGCAAGCTCTCCAGGACAACATAAAATCTGGGGCTCTGTGCTTTCTTTTGTTCTGAACAAGTGTTAGTGTTTTCTGCACAAAGGCGATTCTGCGAAGCAATGTGAACACTTCTGCTTCCCAGGCACAGAGAAGGTGCTAGCGGGGAATTCTCTGCCTGCCTTTCCCCAGTGCTCTGCAAGCTCTCCAGGACAACATAAAATCTGGGGCTCTGTGCTTTCTTTCCTTCTGAACAAGTGTTACTGTTTTCTGCACAAAAGCGATTCTGCGAAGCAATGTGAACACTTCTGCTTCCCAGGCACAGAGAAGGTACTAGCAGGGAATTCTCTGCCTGCCTTTCCCCAGTGCTCTGCAAGCTCTCCAGGACAACATAGCATCTGGGGCTCTGTGCTTTCTTTTGTTCTGAACAAGTGTTAGTGTTTTCTGCACAAAGGCGATTCTGCGAAGCAATGTGAACACTTCTGCTTCCCAGGCACAGAGAAGGTGCTAGCAGGGAATTCTCTGCCTGCCTTTCCCCAGTGCTCTGCAAGCTCTCCAGGACAACATAAAATCTGGGGCTCTGTGCTTTCTTTCCTTCTGAACAAGTGTTAGTGTTTTCTGCACAAAAACGATTCTGCGAAGCAATGTGAACACTTCTGCTTCCCAGGCACAGAGAAGGTGCTAGCAGGGAATTCTCTGCCTGCCTTTCCTCAGTGCTCTGCAAGCTCTCCAGGACAACATAAAATCTGGGGCTCTGTGCTTTCTTTTGTTCTGAACAAGTGTTAGTGTTTTCTGCAGAAAAGCGATTCTGCGAAGCAATGTGAACACTTCTGCTTCCCAGGCACAGAGAAGGTGCTAGCAGGGAATTCTCTGCCTGCCTTTCCCCAGTGCTCTGCAAGCTCTCCAGGACAACATAAAATCTCGGCTCTGTGCTTTCTTTTGTTCTGAACAAGTGTTAGTGTTTTCTGCACAAAGGCGATTCTGCGAAGCAATGTGAACACTTCTGCTTCCCAGGCACAGAGAAGGTGCTAGCAGGGAATTCTCTGCCTGCCTTTCCCCAGTGCTCTGCAAGCTCACCAGGACAACATAAAATCTGGGGCTCTGTGCTTTCTTTCCTTCTGAACAAGTGTTAGTGTTTTCTGCAGAAAAGCGATTCTGCGAAGCAATGTGAACACTTCTGCTTCCCAGGCACAGAGAAGGTACTAGCAGGGAATTCTCTGCCTGCCTTTCCCCAGTGCTATGCAAGCTCTCCAGAAGAACAGCAAATCTGGGGCTCTGTGCTTTCTTTAGTTCTGAACAATTGTTAGTGTTTTCTGCACAAAAGCGATTCTGCGAAGCAATGTAAACACTTCTGCTTCCCAGGCACAGAGAAGGTGCTAGCAGGGAATTCTCTGCCTGCCTTTCCTCAGTACTCTGCAAGCGGTCCAGGACAACATAGAATCTGGGGCTCTGTGCTTTCTTTTGTTCTGAACAAGTGTTAGTGTTTTCTGCACAAAGGCGATTCTGCGAAGCAATGTGAACACTTCTGCTTCCCAGGCACAGAGAAGGTGCTAGCAGGGAATTCTCTGCCTGCCTTTCCTCAGTGCTCTGCAAGCTCTCCAGGACAACATAAAATCTGGGGCTCTGTGCTTTCTTTTGTTCTGAACAAGTGTTAGTGTTTTCTGCACAAAAGCGATTCTGCGAAGCAATGTGAACACTTCTGCTTCCCAGGCACAGAGAAGGTGCTAGCAGGGAATTCTCTGCCTGCCTTTCCCCAGTGCTCTGCAAGCTCTCCAGAAGAACAGCAAATCTGGGGCTCTGTGCTTTCTTTAGTTCTGAACAATTGTTAGTGTTTTCTGCACAAAAGCGATTCTGCGAAGCAATGTAAACACTTCTGCTTCCCAGGCACAGAGAAGGTGCTAGCAAGGAATTCTCTGCCTGCCTTTCCTCAGTGCTCTGCAAGCTCTCCAGGACAACATAAAATCTGGGGCTCTGTGCTTTCTTTTGTTCTGAACAAGTGTTAGTGTTTTCTGCAGAAAAGCGATTCTGCGAAGCAATGTGAACACTTCTGCTTCCCAGGCACAGAGAAGGTGCTAGCAGGGAATTCTCTGCCTGCCTTTCCCCAGTGCTCTGCAAGCTCTCCAGGACAACATAAAATCTCGGCTCTGTGCTTTCTTTTGTTCTGAACAAGTGTTAGTGTTTTCTGCACAAAGGCGATTCTGCGAAGCAATGTGAACACTTCTGCTTCCCAGGCACAGAGAAGGTGCTAGCAGGGAATTCTCTGCCTGCCTTTCCCCAGTGCTCTGCAAGCTCTCCAGGACAACATAAAATCTGGGGCTCTGTGCTTTCTTTCCTTCTGAACAAGTGTTAGTGTTTTCTGCAGAAAAGCGATTCTGCGAAGCAATGTGAACACTTCTGCTTCCCAGGCACAGAGAAGGTACTAGCAGGGAATTCTCTGCCTGCCTTTCCCCAGTGCTATGCAAGCTCTCCAGAAGAACAGCAAATCTGGGGCTCTGTGCTTTCTTTAGTTCTGAACAATTGTTAGTGTTTTCTGCACAAAAGCGATTCTGCGAAGCAATGTAAACACTTCTGCTTCCCAGGCACAGAGAAGGTGCTAGCAGGGAATTCTCTGCCTGCCTTTCCTCAGTACTCTGCAAGCGGTCCAGGACAACATAGAATCTGGGGCTCTGTGCTTTCTTTTGTTCTGAACAAGTGTTAGTGTTTTCTGCACAAAGGCGATTCTGCGAAGCAATGTGAACACTTCTGCTTCCCAGGCACAGAGAAGGTGCTAGCAGGGAATTCTCTGCCTGCCTTTCCCCAGTGCTCTGCAAGCTCTACAGTACAACATAAAATCTGGGGCTCTGTGCTTTCTTTCCTTCTGAACAAGTGTTACTGTTTTCTGCACAAAAGCGATTCTGCGAAGCAATGTGAACACTTCTGCTTCCCAGGCACAGAGAAGGTGCTAGCAGGGAATTCTCTGCCTGCCTTTCCCCAGTGCTCTGCAAGCTCTCCAGGACAACATAAAATCTGGGGCTCTGTGCTTTCTTTCCTTCTGAACAAGTGTTACTGTTTTCTGCAGAAAAGCGATTCTGCGAAGCAATGTAAACACTTCTGCTTCCCAGGCACAGAGAAAGTGCTAGCAGGGAATTCTCTGCCTGCCTTTCCCCAGTGCTCTGCAAGCTCTACAGGACAACATAAAATCTGGGGCTCTGTGCTTTCTTTTGTTCTGAACAACTGTTAGTGTTTTCTGCACAAAGGCGATTCTGCGAAGCAATGTGAACACTTCTGCTTCCCAGGCACAGAGAAGGTGCTAGCAGGGAATTCTCTGCCTGCCTTTCCCCAGTGCTCTGCAAGCTCTCCAGGACAACATAAAATCTGGGGCTCTGTGCTTTCTTTTGTTCTGAACAAGTGTTAGTGTTTTCTGCACAAAGGCGATTCTGCAAAGCAATGTGAACACTTCTGCTTCCCAGGCACAGAGAAGGTGCTAGCAGGGAATTCTCTGCCTGCCTTTCCCCAGTGCTCTGCAAGCTCTCCAGGACAACATAAAATCTGGGGCTCTGTGCTTTCTTTCCTTCTGAGCAAGTGTTACTGTTTTCTGCACAAAAGCGATTCTGCGAAGCAATGTGAACACTTCTGCTTCCCAGGCACAGAGAAGGTACTAGCAGAGAATTCTCTGCCTGCCTTTCCCCAGTGCTATGCAACCTCTCCAGAAGAACAGCAAATCTGGGGCTCTGTGCTTTCTTTAGTTCTGAACTATTGTTAGTGTTTTCTGCACAAAAGCGATTCTGCGAAGCAATGTGAACACTTCTGCTTCCCAGGCACAGAGAAGGTGCTAGCAGGGAATTCCCTGCCTGCCTTTCCCCAGTGCTCTGCAAGCTCTCCAGGACAACATAGAATCTGGGGCTCTGTGCTTTCTTTTGTTCTGAACAAGTGTTAGTGTTTTCTGCACAAAAGCGATTCTGCGAAGTAATGTGAACACTTCTGCTTCCCAGGCACAGAGAAGGTGCTAGCAGGGAATTCCCTGCCTGCCTTTCCCCAGTGCTCTGCAAGCTCTCCAGGACAACATAGAATCTGGGGCTCTGTGCTTTCTTTCCTTCTGAACAAGTGTTACTGTTTTCTGCACAAAGGCGATTCTGCGAAGCAATGTGAACACTTCTGCTTCCCAGGCACAGAGAAGGTGCTAGCAGGGAATTCTCTGCCTGCCTTTCCCCAGTGCTCTGTAAGCTCTCCAGGACAACATAAAATCTGGGGCTCTGTGCTTTCTTTCCTTCTGAACAAGTGTTTCTGTTTTCTGCACAAAAGCGATTCTGCGAAGCCATGTGAACACTTCTGCTTCCCAGGCACAGAGAAGGTGCTAGCAAGGAATTCTCTGCCTGCCTTTCCTCAGTGCTCTGCAAGCTCTCCAGGACAACATAAAATCTGGGGCTCTGTGCTTTCCTTTGTTCTGAACAAGTGTTAGTGTTTTCTGCAGAAAAGCGATTCTGCGAAGTAATGTGAACACTTCTGCTTCCCAGGCACAGAGAAGGTGCTAGCAGGGAATTCTCTGCCTGCCTTTCCCCAGTGCTCTGCAAGCTCTCCAGGACAACATAAAATCTCGGCTCTGTGCTTTCTTTTGTTCTGAACAAGTGTTAGTGTTTTCTGCACAAAGGCGATTCTGCGAAGCAATGTGAACACTTCTGCTTCCCAGGCACAGAGAAGGTGCTAGCAGGGAATTCTCTGCCTGCCTTTCCCCAGTGCTCTGCAAGCTCTCCAGGACAACATAAAATCTGGGGCTCTGTGCTTTCTTTCCTTCTGAACAAGTGTTAGTGTTTTCTGCAGAAAAGCGATTCTGCGAAGCAATGTGAACACTTCTGCTTCCCAGGCACAGAGAAGGTACTAGCAGGGAATTCTCTGCCTGCCTTTCCCCAGTGCTATGCAAGCTCTCCAGAAGAACAGCAAATCTGGGGCTCTGTGCTTTCTTTAGTTCTGAACAATTGTTAGAGTTTTCTGCACAAAAGCGATTCTGCGAAGCAATGTAAACACTTCTGCTTCCCAGGCACAGAGAAGGTGCTAGCAGGGAATTCCCTGCCTGCCTTTCCCCAGTGCTCTGCAAGCTCTCCAGGACAACATAGAATCTGGGGCTCTGTGCTTTCTTTTGTTCTGAACAAGTGTTAGTGTTTTCTGCAGAAAAGCGATTATGCGAAGTAATGTGAACACTTCTGCTTCCCAGGCACAGAGAAGGTGCTAGCAGGGAATTCTCTGACTGCCTTTCCCCAGTGCTCTGCAAGCTCTACAGGACAACATAAAATCTGGGGCTCTGTGCTTTCTTTTGTTCTGAACAAGTGTTAGTGTTTTCTGCAGAAAAGCGATTCTGCGAAGCAATGTGAACACTTCTGCTTCCCAGGCACAGAGAAGGTTCCAGCAAGGAATTCTCTGCCTGCCTTTCCTCAGTGCTCTGCAAGCTCTCCAGGACAACATAAAATCTGGGGCTCTGTGCTTTCTTTTGTTCTGAACAAGTGTTACTGTTTTCTGCAGAAAAGCGATTCTGCGAAGCAATGTGAACACTTCTGCTTCCCAGGCACAGAGAAGGAGCTAGCAGGGAATTCTCTGCCTGCCTCTCCCCAGTGCACTGCAAGCTCTCCAGAACAGCAGCAATTCTGGGGCTCTGTGCTTTCTTTTGTTCTGAACAAGTGTTAGTGTTTTCTGCACAAAGGCGATTCTGCGAAGCAATGTGAACACTTCTGCTTCCCAGGCACAGAGAAGGTGCTAGCAGGGAATTCTCGGCCTGCCTTTCCCCAGTGTTCTGCAAGCTCTACAGGACAACATAAAATCTGGGGCTCTGTGCTTTCTTCTGTTCTGAACAAGTGTTAGTGTTTTCTGCAGAAAAGCGATTCTGCGAAGCAATGTGAACACTTTGCTTCCCAGGCACAGAGAAGGTGCTAGCAAGGAATTCTCTGCCTGCCTTTCCTCAGTGCTCTGCAAGCTCTACAGGACAACATAAAATCTGGGGCTCTGTGCTTTCTTTTGTTCTGAACAAGTGTTAGTGTTTTCTGCAGAAAAGCGATTCTGCGAAGCAATGTGAACACTTCTGCTTCCCAGGCACAGAGAAGGTGCTAGCAGGGAATTCTCTGCCTGCCTTTCCCCAGTGCTCTGCAAGCTCTCCAGAAGAACAGCAAATCTGGGGCTCTGTGCTTTCTTTAGTTCTGAACAATTGTTAGTGTTTTCTGCACAAAAGCGATTCTGCGAAGCAATGTAAACACTTCTCCTTCCCAGGCACAGAGAAGGTGCTAGCAAGGAATTCTCTGCCTGCCTTTCCTCAGTGCTCTGCAAGCTCTCCAGGACAACATAGAATCTGGGGCTCTGTGCTTTCTTTTGTTCTGAACAAGTGTTAGTGTTTTCTGCACAAAAGCGATTCTGCGAAGCAATGTGAACACTTCTGCTTCCCAGGCACAGAGAAGGTGCTAGCAGGGAATTCTCTGCCTGCCTTTCCCCAGTGCTCTGCAAGCTCTACAGGACAACATAGAATCTGGGGCTCTGTGCTTTCTTTTCTTCTGAACAAGTGTTAGTGTTTTCTGCACAAAGGCGATTCTGCGAAGCAATGTGAACACTTCTGCTTCCCAGGCACAGAGAAAGTGCTAGCAGGGAATTCCCTGCCTGCCTTTCCCCAGTGCTCTGCAAGCTCTCCAGGACAACATAGAATCTGGGGCTCTGTGCTTTCTTTTGTTCTGAACAAGTGTTAGTGTTTTCTGCACAAAGGCGATTCTGCGAAGCAATGTGAACACTTCTGCTTCCCAGGCACAGAGAAGGTGCTAGCAAGGAATTCTCTGCCTGCCTTTCCTCAGTGCTCTGCAAGCTCTCCAGGACAACATAAAATCTGGGGCTCTGTGCTTTCTTTTGTTCTGAACAAGTGTTAGTGTTTTCTGCACAAAGGCGATTCTGCGAAGCAATGTGAACACTTCTGCTTCCCAGGCACAGAGAAGGTGCTAGCAGGGAATTCTCTGCCTGCCTTTCCCCAGTGCTCTGCAAGCTCTCCAGGACAACATAAAATCTGGGGCTCTGTGCTTTCTTTCCTTCTGAACAAGTGTTACTGTTTTCTGCACAAAAGCGATTCTGCGAAGCAATGTGAACACTTCTGCTTCCCAGGCACAGAGAAGGTACTAGCAGGGAATTCTCTGCCTGCCTTTCCCCAGTGCTCTGCAAGCTCTCCAGGACAACATAGCATCTGGGGCTCTGTGCTTTCTTTTGTTCTGAACAAGTGTTAGTCTTTTCTGCACAAAGGCGATTCTGCGAAGCAATGTGAACACTTCTGCTTCCCAGGCACAGAGAAGGTGCTAGCAGGGAATTCTCTGCCTGCCTTTCCCCAGTGCTCTGCAAGCTCTCCAGGACAACATAAAATCTGGGGCTCTGTGCTTTCTTTCCTTCTGAACAAGTGTTAGTGTTTTCTGCACAAAAACGATTCTGCGAAGCAATGTGAACACTTCTGCTTCCCAGGCACAGAGAAGGTGCTAGCAGGGAATTCTCTGCCTGCCTTTCCCCAGTGCTCTGCAAGCTCTACAGGACAACATAAAATCTGGGGCTCTGTGCTTTCTTTTGTTCTGAACAACTGTTAGTGTTTTCTGCACAAAGGCGATTCTGCGAAGCAATGTGAACACTTCTGCTTCCCAGGCACAGAGAAGGTGCTAGCAGGGAATTCTCTGCCTGCCTTTCCCCAGTGCTCTGCAAGCTCTCCAGGACAACATAAAATCTGGGGCTCTGTGCTTTCTTTTGTTCTGAACAAGTGTTAGTGTTTTCTGCACAAAGGCGATTCTGCGAAGCAATGTGAACACTTCTGCTTCCCAGCACAGAGAAGGTGCTAGCAGGGAATTCTCTGCCTGCCTTTCCCCAGTGCTCTGCAAGCTCTCCAGGACAACATAAAATCTGGGGCTCTGTGCTTTCTTTCCTTCTGAGCAAGTGTTACTGTTTTCTGCACAAAAGCGATTCTGCGAAGCAATGTGAACACTTCTGCTTCCCAGGCACAGAGAAGGTACTAGCAGAGAATTCTCTGCCTGCCTTTCCCCAGTGCTATGCAAGCTCTCCAGAAGAACAGCAATGCTGGGGCTCTGTGCTTTCTTTAGTTCTGAACTATTGTTTGTGTTTTCTGCACAAAAGCGATTCTGCGAAGCAATGTGAACACTTCTGCTTCCCAGGCACAGAGAAGGTGCTAGCAGGGAATTCCCTGCCTGCCTTTCCCCAGTGCTCTGCAAGCTCTCCAGGACAACATAGAATCTGGGGCTCTGTGCTTTCTTTTGTTCTGAACAAGTGTTAGTGTTTTCTGCAAAAAAGCGATTCTGCGAAGTAATGTGAACACTTCTGCTTCCCAGGCACAGAGAAGGTGCTAGCAGGGAATTCCCTGCCTGCCTTTCCCCAGTGCTCTGCAAGCTCTCCAGGACAACATAGAATCTGGGGCTCTGTGCTTTCTTTTGTTCTGAACAAGCGTTAGTGTTTTCTGCAGAAAAGCGATTCTGCGAAGCAATGTGAACACTTCTGCTTCCCAGGCACAGAGAAGGTGCTAGCAGGGAATTCTCTGCCTGCCTTTCCTCAGTACTCTGCAAGCGGTCCAGGACAACATAGAATCTGGGGCTCTGTGCTTTCTTTTGTTCTGAACAAGTGTTAGTGTTTTCTGCACAAAGGCGATTCTGCGAAGCAATGTGAACACTTCTGCTTCCCAGGCACAGAGAAGGTGCTAGCAGGGAATTCTCTGCCTGCCTTTCCCCAGTGCTCTGCAAGCTCTACAGTACAACATAAAATCTGGGGCTCTGTGCTTTCTTTTGTTCTGAACAAGTGTTAGTGTTTTCTGCAGAAAAGCGATTCTGCGAAGCAATGTGAACACTTCTGCTTCCCAGGCACAGAGAAGGTACTAGCAGGGAATTCTCTGCCTGCCTTTCCTCAGTGCTCTGCAAGCTCTCCAGGACAACATAAAATCTGGGGCTCTGTGCTTTCTTTTGTTCTGAACAAGTGTTAGTGTTTTCTGCACAAAGGCGATTCTGCGAAGCAATGTGAACACTTCTGCTTCCCAGGCACAGAGAAGGTGCTAGCAGGGAATTCTCTGCCTGCCTTTCCCCAGTGCTCTGCAAGCTCTCCAGGACAACATAAAATCTGGGGCTCTGTGCTTTCTTTTGTTCTGAACGAGTGTTAGTGTTTTCTGCACAAAGGCGATTCTGCGAAGCAATGTGAACACTTCTGCTTCCCAGGCACAGAGAAGGTGCTAGCAGGGAATTCTCTGCCTGCCTTTCCCCAGTGCACTGCAAGCTCTCCAGGACAACATAAAATCTGGGGCTCTGTGCTTTCTTTCGTTCTGAACAAGTGTTACTGTTTTCTGCACAAAAGCGATTCTGCGAAGCAATGTGAACACTTCTGCTTCCCAGGCACAGAGAAGGTGCTAGCAGGGAATTCCCTGCCTGCCTTTCCCCAGTGCTCTGCAAGCTCTCCAGGACAACATAGCATCTGGGGCTCTGTGCTTTCTTTTGTTCTGAACAAGTGTTAGTGTTTTCTGCACAAAGGCGATTCTGCGAAGCAATGTGAACACTTCTGCTTCCCAGGCACAGAGAAGGTGCTAGCAGGGAATTCTCTGCCTGCCTTTCCCCAGTGCTATGCAAGCTCTCCAGAAGAACAGCAAATCTGGGGCTCTGTGCTTTCTTTTGTTCTGAATAAGTGTTACTGTTTTCTGCAGAAAAGCGATTCTGCGAAGCAATGTAAACACTTCTGCTTCCCAGGCACAGAGAAAGTGCTAGCAGGGAATTCTCTGCCTGCCTTTCCCCAGTGCTCTGCAAGCTCTACAGGACAACATAAAATCTGGGGCTCTGTGCTTTCTTTTGTTCTGAACAAGTGTTAGTGTTTTCTGCAGAAAAGCGATTCTGCGAAGCAATGTGAACACTTCTGCTTCCCAGGCACAGAGAAGGTGCTAGCAAGGAATTCTCTGCCTGCCTTTCCTCAGTGCTCTGCAAGCTCTCCAGGACAACATAAAATCTGGGGCTCTGTGCTTTCTTTTGTTCTGAACAAGTGTTAGTGTTTTCTGCACAAAGGCGATTCTGCGAAGCAATGTGAACACTTCTGCTTCCCAGGCACAGAGAAGGTGCTAACAGGGAATTCTCTGCCTGCCTTTCCCCAGTGCTCTGCAAGCTCTCCAGGACAACATAAAATCTGGGGCTCTGTGCTTTCTTTTGTTCTGAACAAGTGTTAGTGTTTTCTGCACAAAGGCGATTCTGCGAAGCAATGTGAACACTTCTGCTTCCCAGGCACAGAGAAGGTGCTAGCAGGGAATTCTCTGCCTGCCTTTCCCCAGTGCTCTGCAAGCTCTCCAGGACAACATAAAATCTGGGGCTCTGTGCTTTCTTTCGTTCTGAACAAGTGTTACTGTTTTCTGCACAAAAGCGATTCTGCGAAGCAATGTGAACACTTCTGCTTCCCAGGCACAGAGAAGGTGCTAGCAGGGAATTCCCTGCCTGCCTTTCCCCAGTGCTCTGCAAGCTCTCCAGGACAACATAGCATCTGGGGCTCTGTGCTTTCTTTTGTTCTGAACAAGTGTTAGTGTTTTCTGCACAAAGGCGATTCTGCGAAGCAATGTGAACACTTCTGCTTCCCAGGCACAGAGAAGGTGCTAGCAGGGAATTCTCTGCCTGCCTTTCCCCAGTGCTCTGCAAGCTCTCCAGGACAACATAAAATCTGGGGCTCTGTGCTTTCTTTCCTTCTGAACAAGTGTTACTGTTTTCTGCAGAAAAGCGATTCTGCGAAGCAATGTAAACACTTCTGCTTCCCAGGCACAGAGAAAGTGCTAGCAGGGAATTCTCTGCCTGCCTTTCCCCAGTGCTCTGCAAGCTCTACAGGACAACATAAAATCTGGGGCTCTGTGCTTTCTTTTGTTCTGAACAACTGTTAGTGTTTTCTGCACAAAGGCGATTCTGCGAAGCAATGTGAACACTTCTGCTTCCCAGGCACAGAGAAGGTGCTAGCAGGGAATTCTCTGCCTGCCTTTCCCCAGTGCTCTGCAAGCTCTCCAGGACAACATAAAATCTGGGGCTCTGTGCTTTCTTTTGTTCTGAACAAGTGTTAGTGTTTTCTGCACAAAGGCGATTCTGCAAAGCAATGTGAACACTTCTGCTTCCCAGGCACAGAGAAGGTGCTAGCAGGGAATTCTCTGCCTGCCTTTCCCCAGTGCTCTGCAAGCTCTCCAGGACAACATAAAATCTGGGGCTCTGTGCTTTCTTTCCTTCTGAGCAAGTGTTACTGTTTTCTGCACAAAAGCGATTCTGCGAAGCAATGTGAACACTTCTGCTTCCCAGGCACAGAGAAGGTACTAGCAGAGAATTCTCTGCCTGCCTTTCCCCAGTGCTATGCAACCTCTCCAGAAGAACAGCAAATCTGGGGCTCTGTGCTTTCTTTAGTTCTGAACTATTGTTAGTGTTTTCTGCACAAAAGCGATTCTGCGAAGCAATGTGAACACTTCTGCTTCCCAGGCACAGAGAAGGTGCTAGCAGGGAATTCCCTGCCTGCCTTTCCCCAGTGCTCTGCAAGCTCTCCAGGACAACATAGAATCTGGGGCTCTGTGCTTTCTTTTGTTCTGAACAAGTGTTAGTGTTTTCTGCACAAAAGCGATTCTGCGAAGTAATGTGAACACTTCTGCTTCCCAGGCACAGAGAAGGTGCTAGCAGGGAATTCCCTGCCTGCCTTTCCCCAGTGCTCTGCAAGCTCTCCAGGACAACATAGAATCTGGGGCTCTGTGCTTTCTTTCCTTCTGAACAAGTGTTACTGTTTTCTGCACAAAGGCGATTCTGCGAAGCAATGTGAACACTTCTGCTTCCCAGGCACAGAGAAGGTGCTAGCAGGGAATTCTCTGCCTGCCTTTCCCCAGTGCTCTGTAAGCTCTCCAGGACAACATAAAATCTGGGGCTCTGTGCTTTCTTTCCTTCTGAACAAGTGTTTCTGTTTTCTGCACAAAAGCGATTCTGCGAAGCCATGTGAACACTTCTGCTTCCCAGGCACAGAGAAGGTGCTAGCAAGGAATTCTCTGCCTGCCTTTCCTCAGTGCTCTGCAAGCTCTCCAGGACAACATAAAATCTGGGGCTCTGTGCTTTCTTTTGTTCTGAACAAGTGTTAGTGTTTTCTGCAGAAAAGCGATTCTGCGAAGTAATGTGAACACTTCTGCTTCCCAGGCACAGAGAAGGTGCTAGCAGGGAATTCTCTGCCTGCCTTTCCCCAGTGCTCTGCAAGCTCTCCAGGACAACATAAAATCTCGGCTCTGTGCTTTCTTTTGTTCTGAACAAGTGTTAGTGTTTTCTGCACAAAGGCGATTCTGCGAAGCAATGTGAACACTTCTGCTTCCCAGGCACAGAGAAGGTGCTAGCAGGGAATTCTCTGCCTGCCTTTCCCCAGTGCTCTGCAAGCTCTCCAGGACAACATAAAATCTGGGGCTCTGTGCTTTCTTTCCTTCTGAACAAGTGTTAGTGTTTTCTGCAGAAAAGCGATTCTGCGAAGCAATGTGAACACTTCTGCTTCCCAGGCACAGAGAAGGTACTAGCAGGGAATTCTCTGCCTGCCTTTCCCCAGTGCTATGCAAGCTCTCCAGAAGAACAGCAAATCTGGGGCTCTGTGCTTTCTTTAGTTCTGAACAATTGTTAGAGTTTTCTGCACAAAAGCGATTCTGCGAAGCAATGTAAACACTTCTGCTTCCCAGGCACAGAGAAGGTGCTAGCAGGGAATTCCCTGCCTGCCTTTCCCCAGTGCTCTGCAAGCTCTCCAGGACAACATAGCATCTGGGGCTCTGTGCTTTCTTTTGTTCTGAACAAGTGTTAGTGTTTTCTGCACAAAGGCGATTCTGCGAAGCAATGTGAACACTTCTGCTTCCCAGGCACAGAGAAGGTGCTAGCAGGGAATTCTCTGCCTGCCTTTCCTCAGTGCTCTGCAAGCTCTCCAGGACAACATAAAATCTGGGGCTCTGTGCTTTCTTTTGTTCTGAACAAGTGTTAGTGTTTTCTGCACAAAAGCGATTCTGCGAAGCAATGTGAACACTTCTGCTTCCCAGGCACAGAGAAGGTGCTAGCAGGGAATTCTCTGCCTGCCTTTCCCCAGTGCTCTGCAAGCTCTCCAGAAGAACAGCAAATCTGGGGCTCTGTGCTTTCTTTAGTTCTGAACAATTGTTAGTGTTTTCTGCACAAAAGCGATTCTGCGAAGCAGTGTAAACACTTCTCCTTCCCAGGCACAGAGAAGGTGCTAGCAAGGAATTCTCTGCCTGCCTTTCCTCAGTGCTCTGCAAGCTCTCCAGGACAACATAGAATCTGGGGCTCTGTGCTTTCTTTTGTTCTGAACAAGTGTTAGTGTTTTCTGCACAAAAGCGATTCTGCGAAGCAATGTGAACACTTCTGCTTCCCAGGCACAGAGAAGGTGCTAGCAGGGAATTCCCTGCCTGCCTTTCCCCAGTGCTCTGCAAGCTCTACAGGACAACATAGAATCTGGGGCTCTGTGCTTTCTTTTCTTCTGAACAAGTGTTACTGTTTTCTGCACAAAGGCGATTCTGCGAAGCAATGTGAACACTTCTGCTTCCCAGGCACAGAGAAAGTGCTAGCAGGGAATTCCCTGCCTGCCTTTCCCCAGTGCTCTGCAAGCTCTCCAGGACAACATAGAATCTGGGGCTCTGTGCTTTCTTTTGTTCTGAACAAGTGTTAGTGTTTTCTGCACAAAGGCGATTCTGCGAAGCAATGTGAACACTTCTGCTTCCCAGGCACAGAGAAGGTGCTAGCAAGGAATTCTCTGCCTGCCTTTCCTCAGTGCTCTGCAAGCTCTCCAGGACAACATAAAATCTGGGGCTCTGTGCTTTCTTTTGTTCTGAACAAGTGTTAGTGTTTTCTGCACAAAGGCGATTCTGCGAAGCAATGTGAACACTTCTGCTTCCCAGGCACAGAGAAGGTGCTAGCAGGGAATTCTCTGCCTGCCTTTCCCCAGTGCTCTGCAAGCTCTCCAGGACAACATAAAATCTGGGGCTCTGTGCTTTCTTTCCTTCTGAACAAGTGTTACTGTTTTCTGCACAAAAGCGATTCTGCGAAGCAATGTGAACACTTCTGCTTCCCAGGCACAGAGAAGGTACTAGCAGGGAATTCTCTGCCTGCCTTTCCCCAGTGCTCTGCAAGCTCTCCAGGACAACATAGCATCTGGGGCTCTGTGCTTTCTTTTGTTCTGAACAAGTGTTAGTGTTTTCTGCACAAAGGCGATTCTGCGAAGCAATGTGAACACTTCTGCTTCCCAGGCACAGAGAAGGTGCTAGCAGGGAATTCTCTGCCTGCCTTTCCCCAGTGCTCTGCAAGCTCTCCAGGACAACATAAAATCTGGGGCTCTGTGCTTTCTTTCCTTCTGAACAAGTGTTAGTGTTTTCTGCACAAAAACGATTCTGCGAAGCAATGTGAACACTTCTGCTTCCCAGGCACAGAGAAGGTGCTAGCAGGGAATTCTCTGCCTGCCTTTCCCCAGTGCTCTGCAAGCTCTACAGGACAACATAGAATCTGGGGCTCTGTGCTTTCTTTTCTTCTGAACAAGTGTTAGTGTTTTCTGCACAAAGGCGATTCTGCGAAGCAATGTGAACACTTCTGCTTCCCAGGCACAGAGAAAGTGCTAGCAGGGAATTCCCTGCCTGCCTTTCCCCAGTGCTCTGCAAGCTCTCCAGGACAACATAGAATCTGGGGCTCTGTGCTTTCTTTTGTTCTGAACAAGTGTTAGTGTTTTCTGCACAAAGGCGATTCTGCGAAGCAATGTGAACACTTCTGCTTCCCAGGCACAGAGAAGGTGCTAGCAAGGAATTCTCTGCCTGCCTTTCCTCAGTGCTCTGCAAGCTCTCCAGGACAACATAAAATCTGGGGCTCTGTGCTTTCTTTTGTTCTGAACAAGTGTTAGTGTTTTCTGCACAAAGGCGATTCTGCGAAGCAATGTGAACACTTCTGCTTCCCAGGCACAGAGAAGGTGCTAGCAGGGAATTCTCTGCCTGCCTTTCCCCAGTGCTCTGCAAGCTCTCCAGGACAACATAAAATCTGGGGCTCTGTGCTTTCTTTCCTTCTGAACAAGTGTTACTGTTTTCTGCACAAAAGCGATTCTGCGAAGCAATGTGAACACTTCTGCTTCCCAGGCACAGAGAAGGTACTAGCAGGGAATTCTCTGCCTGCCTTTCCCCAGTGCTCTGCAAGCTCTCCAGGACAACATAGCATCTGGGGCTCTGTGCTTTCTTTTGTTCTGAACAAGTGTTAGTGTTTTCTGCACAAAGGCGATTCTGCGAAGCAATGTGAACACTTCTGCTTCCCAGGCACAGAGAAGGTGCTAGCAGGGAATTCTCTGCCTGCCTTTCCCCAGTGCTCTGCAAGCTCTCCAGGACAACATAAAATCTGGGGCTCTGTGCTTTCTTTCCTTCTGAACAAGTGTTAGTGTTTTCTGCACAAAAACGATTCTGCGAAGCAATGTGAACACTTCTGCTTCCCAGGCACAGAGAAGGTGCTAGCAGGGAATTCTCTGCCTGCCTTTCCCCAGTGCTCTGCAAGCTCTACAGGACAACATAAAATCTGGGGCTCTGTGCTTTCTTTTGTTCTGAACAACTGTTAGTGTTTTCTGCACAAAGGCGATTCTGCGAAGCAATGTGAACACTTCTGCTTCCCAGGCACAGAGAAGGTGCTAGCAGGGAATTCTCTGCCTGCCTTTCCCCAGTGCTCTGCAAGCTCTCCAGGACAACATAAAATCTGGGGCTCTGTGCTTTCTTTTGTTCTGAACAAGTGTTAGTGTTTTCTGCACAAAGGCGATTCTGCGAAGCAATGTGAACACTTCTGCTTCCCAGGCACAGAGAAGGTGCTAGCAGGGAATTCTCTGCCTGCCTTTCCTCAGTGCTCTGCAAGCTCTCCAGGACAACATAAAATCTGGGGCTCTGTGCTTTCTTTTGTTCTGAACAAGTGTTAGTGTTTTCTGCACAAAAGCGATTCTGCGAAGCAATGTGAACACTTCTGCTTCCCAGGCACAGAGAAGGTGCTAGCAGGGAATTCTCTGCCTGCCTTTCCCCAGTGCTCTGCAAGCTCTCCAGAAGAACAGCAAATCTGGGGCTCTGTGCTTTCTTTAGTTCTGAACAATTGTTAGTGTTTTCTGCACAAAAGCGATTCTGCGAAGCAATGTAAACACTTCTCCTTCCCAGGCACAGAGAAGGTGCTAGCAAGGAATTCTCTGCCTGCCTTTCCTCAGTGCTCTGCAAGCTCTCCAGGACAACATAGAATCTGGGGCTCTGTGCTTTCTTTTGTTCTGAACAAGTGTTAGTGTTTTCTGCAGAAAAGCGATTCTGCGAAGCAATGTGAACACTTCTGCTTCCCAGGCACAGAGAAGGTGCTAGCAGGGAATTCTCTGCCTGCCTTTCCCCAGTGCTCTGCAAGCTCTACAGGACAACATAGAATCTGGGGCTCTGTGCTTTCTTTTCTTCTGAACAAGTGTTACTGTTTTCTGCACAAAGGCGATTCTGCGAAGCAATGTGAACACTTCTGCTTCCCAGGCACAGAGAAAGTGCTAGCAGGGAATTCCCTGCCTGCCTTTCCCCAGTGCTCTGCAAGCTCTCCAGGACAACATAGAATCTGGGGCTCTGTGCTTTCTTTTGTTCTGAACAAGTGTTAGTGTTTTCTGCACAAAGGCGATTCTGCGAAGCAATGTGAACACTTCTGCTTCCCAGGCACAGAGAAGGTGCTAGCAAGGAATTCTCTGCCTGCCTTTCCTCAGTGCTCTGCAAGCTCTCCAGGACAACATAAAATCTGGGGCTCTGTGCTTTCTTTTGTTCTGAACAAGTGTTAGTGTTTTCTGCACAAAGGCGATTCTGCGAAGCAATGTGAACACTTCTGCTTCCCAGGCACAGAGAAGGTGCTAGCAGGGAATTCTCTGCCTGCCTTTCCCCAGTGCTCTGCAAGCTCTCCAGGACAACATAAAATCTGGGGCTCTGTGCTTTCTTTCCTTCTGAACAAGTGTTACTGTTTTCTGCACAAAAGCGATTCTGCGAAGCAATGTGAACACTTCTGCTTCCCAGGCACAGAGAAGGTACTAGCAGGGAATTCTCTGCCTGCCTTTCCCCAGTGCTCTGCAAGCTCTCCAGGACAACATAGCATCTGGGGCTCTGTGCTTTCTTTTGTTCTGAACAAGTGTTAGTGTTTTCTGCACAAAGGCGATTCTGCGAAGCAATGTGAACACTTCTGCTTCCCAGGCACAGAGAAGGTGCTAGCAGGGAATTCTCTGCCTGCCTTTCCCCAGTGCTCTGCAAGCTCTCCAGGACAACATAAAATCTGGGGCTCTGTGCTTTCTTTCCTTCTGAACAAGTGTTAGTGTTTTCTGCACAAAAACGATTCTGCGAAGCAATGTGAACACTTCTGCTTCCCAGGCACAGAGAAGGTGCTAGCAGGGAATTCTCTGCCTGCCTTTCCCCAGTGCTCTGCAAGCTCTACAGGACAACATAGAATCTGGGGCTCTGTGCTTTCTTTTCTTCTGAACAAGTGTTAGTGTTTTCTGCACAAAGGCGATTCTGCGAAGCAATGTGAACACTTCTGCTTCCCAGGCACAGAGAAAGTGCTAGCAGGGAATTCCCTGCCTGCCTTTCCCCAGTGCTCTGCAAGCTCTCCAGGACAACATAGAATCTGGGGCTCTGTGCTTTCTTTTGTTCTGAACAAGTGTTAGTGTTTTCTGCACAAAGGCGATTCTGCGAAGCAATGTGAACACTTCTGCTTCCCAGGCACAGAGAAGGTGCTAGCAAGGAATTCTCTGCCTGCCTTTCCTCAGTGCTCTGCAAGCTCTCCAGGACAACATAAAATCTGGGGCTCTGTGCTTTCTTTTGTTCTGAACAAGTGTTAGTGTTTTCTGCACAAAGGCGATTCTGCGAAGCAATGTGAACACTTCTGCTTCCCAGGCACAGAGAAGGTGCTAGCAGGGAATTCTCTGCCTGCCTTTCCCCAGTGCTCTGCAAGCTCTCCAGGACAACATAAAATCTGGGGCTCTGTGCTTTCTTTCCTTCTGAACAAGTGTTACTGTTTTCTGCACAAAAGCGATTCTGCGAAGCAATGTGAACACTTCTGCTTCCCAGGCACAGAGAAGGTACTAGCAGGGAATTCTCTGCCTGCCTTTCCCCAGTGCTCTGCAAGCTCTCCAGGACAACATAGCATCTGGGGCTCTGTGCTTTCTTTTGTTCTGAACAAGTGTTAGTGTTTTCTGCACAAAGGCGATTCTGCGAAGCAATGTGAACACTTCTGCTTCCCAGGCACAGAGAAGGTGCTAGCAGGGAATTCTCTGCCTGCCTTTCCCCAGTGCTCTGCAAGCTCTCCAGGACAACATAAAATCTGGGGCTCTGTGCTTTCTTTCCTTCTGAACAAGTGTTAGTGTTTTCTGCACAAAAACGATTCTGCGAAGCAATGTGAACACTTCTGCTTCCCAGGCACAGAGAAGGTGCTAGCAGGGAATTCTCTGCCTGCCTTTCCCCAGTGCTCTGCAAGCTCTACAGGACAACATAAAATCTGGGGCTCTGTGCTTTCTTTTGTTCTGAACAACTGTTAGTGTTTTCTGCACAAAGGCGATTCTGCGAAGCAATGTGAACACTTCTGCTTCCCAGGCACAGAGAAGGTGCTAGCAGGGAATTCTCTGCCTGCCTTTCCCCAGTGCTCTGCAAGCTCTCCAGGACAACATAAAATCTGGGGCTCTGTGCTTTCTTTTGTTCTGAACAAGTGTTAGTGTTTTCTGCACAAAGGCGATTCTGCGAAGCAATGTGAACACTTCTGCTTCCCAGCACAGAGAAGGTGCTAGCAGGGAATTCTCTGCCTGCCTTTCCCCAGTGCTCTGCAAGCTCTCCAGGACAACATAAAATCTGGGGCTCTGTGCTTTCTTTCCTTCTGAGCAAGTGTTACTGTTTTCTGCACAAAAGCGATTCTGCGAAGCAATGTGAACACTTCTGCTTCCCAGGCACAGAGAAGGTACTAGCAGAGAATTCTCTGCCTGCCTTTCCCCAGTGCTATGCAAGCTCTCCAGAAGAACAGCAATGCTGGGGCTCTGTGCTTTCTTTAGTTCTGAACTATTGTTTGTGTTTTCTGCACAAAAGCGATTCTGCGAAGCAATGTGAACACTTCTGCTTCCCAGGCACAGAGAAGGTGCTAGCAGGGAATTCCCTGCCTGCCTTTCCCCAGTGCTCTGCAAGCTCTCCAGGACAACATAGAATCTGGGGCTCTGTGCTTTCTTTTGTTCTGAACAAGTGTTAGTGTTTTCTGCAAAAAAGCGATTCTGCGAAGTAATGTGAACACTTCTGCTTCCCAGGCACAGAGAAGGTGCTAGCAGGGAATTCCCTGCCTGCCTTTCCCCAGTGCTCTGCAAGCTCTCCAGGACAACATAGAATCTGGGGCTCTGTGCTTTCTTTTGTTCTGAACAAGTGTTAGTGTTTTCTGCAGAAAAGCGATTCTGCGAAGCAATGTGAACACTTCTGCTTCCCAGGCACAGAGAAGGTGCTAGCAGGGAATTCTCTGCCTGCCTTTCCCCAGTGCTCTGCAAGCTCTCCAGGACAACATAAAATCTGGCGCTCTGTGCTTTCTTTCGTTCTGAACAAGTGTTACTGTTTTCTGCACAAAAGCGATTCTGCAAAGCCATGTGAACACTTCTGCTTCCCAGGCACAGAGAAGGTGCTAGCAAGGAATTCTCTGCCTGCCTTTCCTCAGTGCTCTGCAAGCTCTCCAGGACAACATAAAATCTGGGGCTCTGTGCTTTCTTTTGTTCTGAACAAGTGTTAGTGTTTTCTGCAGAAAAGCGATTCTGCGAAGCAATGTGAACACTTCTGCTTCCCAGGCACAGAGAAGGTGCTAGCAGGGAATTCTCTGCCTGCCTTTCCCCAGTGCTCTGCAAGCTCTCCAGGACAACATAAAATCTGGGGCTCTGTGCTTTCTTTTGTTCTGAACAAGTGTTAGTGTTTTCTGCACAAAGGCGATTCTGCGAAGCAATGTGAACACTTCTGCTTCCCAGGCACAGAGAAGGTGCTAGCAGGGAATTCTCTGCCTGCCTTTCCCCAGTGCTCTGCAAGCTCTCCAGGACAACATAAAATCTGGGGCTCTGTGCTTTCTTTCCTTCTGAACAAGTGTTAGTGTTTTCTGCACAAAAACGATTCTGCGAAGCAATGTGAACACTTCTGCTTCCCAGGCACAGAGAAGGTGCTAGCAGGGAATTCTCTGCCTGCCTTTCCCCAGTGCTCTGCAAGCTCTACAGGACAACATAGAATCTGGGGCTCTGTGCTTTCTTTTCTTCTGAACAAGTGTTAGTGTTTTCTGCACAAAGGCGATTCTGCGAAGCAATGTGAACACTTCTGCTTCCCAGGCACAGAGAAAGTGCTAGCAGGGAATTCCCTGCCTGCCTTTCCCCAGTGCTCTGCAAGCTCTCCAGGACAACATAGAATCTGGGGCTCTGTGCTTTCTTTTGTTCTGAACAAGTGTTAGTGTTTTCTGCACAAAGGCGATTCTGCGAAGCAATGTGAACACTTCTGCTTCCCAGGCACAGAGAAGGTGCTAGCAAGGAATTCTCTGCCTGCCTTTCCTCAGTGCTCTGCAAGCTCTCCAGGACAACATAAAATCTGGGGCTCTGTGCTTTCTTTTGTTCTGAACAAGTGTTAGTGTTTTCTGCACAAAGGCGATTCTGCGAAGCAATGTGAACACTTCTGCTTCCCAGGCACAGAGAAGGTGCTAGCAGGGAATTCTCTGCCTGCCTTTCCCCAGTGCTCTGCAAGCTCTCCAGGACAACATAAAATCTGGGGCTCTGTGCTTTCTTTCCTTCTGAACAAGTGTTACTGTTTTCTGCACAAAAGCGATTCTGCGAAGCAATGTGAACACTTCTGCTTCCCAGGCACAGAGAAGGTACTAGCAGGGAATTCTCTGCCTGCCTTTCCCCAGTGCTCTGCAAGCTCTCCAGGACAACATAGCATCTGGGGCTCTGTGCTTTCTTTTGTTCTGAACAAGTGTTAGTGTTTTCTGCACAAAGGCGATTCTGCGAAGCAATGTGAACACTTCTGCTTCCCAGGCACAGAGAAGGTGCTAGCAGGGAATTCTCTGCCTGCCTTTCCCCAGTGCTCTGCAAGCTCTCCAGGACAACATAAAATCTGGGGCTCTGTGCTTTCTTTTGTTCTGAACAAGTGTTAGTGTTTTCTGCACAAAGGCGATTCTGCGAAGCAATGTGAACACTTCTGCTTCCCAGCACAGAGAAGGTGCTAGCAGGGAATTCTCTGCCTGCCTTTCCCCAGTGCTCTGCAAGCTCTCCAGGACAACATAAAATCTGGGGCTCTGTGCTTTCTTTCCTTCTGAGCAAGTGTTACTGTTTTCTGCACAAAAGCGATTCTGCGAAGCAATGTGAACACTTCTGCTTCCCAGGCACAGAGAAGGTACTAGCAGAGAATTCTCTGCCTGCCTTTCCCCAGTGCTATGCAAGCTCTCCAGAAGAACAGCAATGCTGGGGCTCTGTGCTTTCTTTAGTTCTGAACTATTGTTTGTGTTTTCTGCACAAAAGCGATTCTGCGAAGCAATGTGAACACTTCTGCTTCCCAGGCACAGAGAAGGTGCTAGCAGGGAATTCCCTGCCTGCCTTTCCCCAGTGCTCTGCAAGCTCTCCAGGACAACATAGAATCTGGGGCTCTGTGCTTTCTTTTGTTCTGAACAAGTGTTAGTGTTTTCTGCAAAAAAGCGATTCTGCGAAGTAATGTGAACACTTCTGCTTCCCAGGCACAGAGAAGGTGCTAGCAGGGAATTCCCTGCCTGCCTTTCCCCAGTGCTCTGCAAGCTCTCCAGGACAACATAGAATCTGGGGCTCTGTGCTTTCTTTTGTTCTGAACAAGTGTTAGTGTTTTCTGCAGAAAAGCGATTCTGCGAAGCAATGTGAACACTTCTGCTTCCCAGGCACAGAGAAGGTGCTAGCAGGGAATTCTCTGCCTGCCTTTCCCCAGTGCTCTGCAAGCTCTCCAGGACAACATAAAATCTGGCGCTCTGTGCTTTCTTTCGTTCTGAACAAGTGTTACTGTTTTCTGCACAAAAGCGATTCTGCAAAGCCATGTGAACACTTCTGCTTCCCAGGCACAGAGAAGGTGCTAGCAAGGAATTCTCTGCCTGCCTTTCCTCAGTGCTCTGCAAGCTCTCCAGGACAACATAAAATCTGGGGCTCTGTGCTTTCTTTTGTTCTGAACAAGTGTTAGTGTTTTCTGCAGAAAAGCGATTCTGCGAAGCAATGTGAACACTTCTGCTTCCCAGGCACAGAGAAGGTGCTAGCAGGGAATTCTCTGCCTGCCTTTCCCCAGTGCTCTGCAAGCTCTCCAGGACAACATAAAATCTCGGCTCTGTGCTTTCTTTTGTTCTGAACAAGTGTTAGTGTTTTCTGCACAAAGGCGATTCTGCGAAGCAATGTGAACACTTCTGCTTCCCAGGCACAGAGAAGGTGCTAGCAGGGAATTCTCTGCCTGCCTTTCCCCAGTGCTCTGCAAGCTCTCCAGGACAACATAAAATCTGGGGCTCTGTGCTTTCTTTCCTTCTGAACAAGTGTTAGTGTTTTCTGCAGAAAAGCGATTCTGCGAAGCAATGTGAACACTTCTGCTTCCCAGGCACAGAGAAGGTACTAGCAGGGAATTCTCTGCCTGCCTTTCCCCAGTGCTATGCAAGCTCTCCAGAAGAACAGCAAATCTGGGGCTCTGTGCTTTCTTTTGTTCTGAACAAGTGTTAGTGTTTTCTGCAGAAAAGCGATTCTGCGAAGCAATGTGAACACTTCTGCTTCCCAGGCACAGAGAAGGTGCTAGCAGGGAATTCTCTGCCTGCCTTTCCCCAGTGCTCTGCAAGCTCTCCAGCACAACATAAAATCTGGGGCTCTGTGCTTTCTTTCCTTCTGAACAAGTGTTACTGTTTTCTGCAGAAAAGCGATTCTGCGAAGCAATGTAAACACTTCTGCTTCCCAGGCACAGAGAAAGTGCTAGCAGGGAATTCTCTGCCTGCCTTTCCCCAGTGCTCTGCAAGCTCTACAGGACAACATAAAATCTGGGGCTCTGTGCTTTCTTTTGTTCTGAACAACTGTTAGTGTTTTCTGCACAAAGGCGATTCTGCGAAGCAATGTGAACACTTCTGCTTCCCAGGCACAGAGAAGGTGCTAGCAGGGAATTCTCTGCCTGCCTTTCCCCAGTGCTCTGCAAGCTCTCCAGGACAACATAAAATCTGGGGCTCTGTGCTTTCTTTTGTTCTGAACAAGTGTTAGTGTTTTCTGCACAAAGGCGATTCTGCAAAGCAATGTGAACACTTCTGCTTCCCAGGCACAGAGAAGGTGCTAGCAGGGAATTCTCTGCCTGCCTTTCCCCAGTGCTCTGCAAGCTCTCCAGGACAACATAAAATCTGGGGCTCTGTGCTTTCTTTCCTTCTGAGCAAGTGTTACTGTTTTCTGCACAAAAGCGATTCTGCGAAGCAATGTGAACACTTCTGCTTCCCAGGCACAGAGAAGGTACTAGCAGAGAATTCTCTGCCTGCCTTTCCCCAGTGCTATGCAACCTCTCCAGAAGAACAGCAAATCTGGGGCTCTGTGCTTTCTTTAGTTCTGAACTATTGTTAGTGTTTTCTGCACAAAAGCGATTCTGCGAAGCAATGTGAACACTTCTGCTTCCCAGGCACAGAGAAGGTGCTAGCAGGGAATTCCCTGCCTGCCTTTCCCCAGTGCTCTGCAAGCTCTCCAGGACAACATAGAATCTGGGGCTCTGTGCTTTCTTTTGTTCTGAACAAGTGTTAGTGTTTTCTGCACAAAAGCGATTCTGCGAAGTAATGTGAACACTTCTGCTTCCCAGGCACAGAGAAGGTGCTAGCAGGGAATTCCCTGCCTGCCTTTCCCCAGTGCTCTGCAAGCTCTCCAGGACAACATAGAATCTGGGGCTCTGTGCTTTCTTTCCTTCTGAACAAGTGTTACTGTTTTCTGCACAAAGGCGATTCTGCGAAGCAATGTGAACACTTCTGCTTCCCAGGCACAGAGAAGGTGCTAGCAGGGAATTCTCTGCCTGCCTTTCCCCAGTGCTCTGTAAGCTCTCCAGGACAACATAAAATCTGGGGCTCTGTGCTTTCTTTCCTTCTGAACAAGTGTTTCTGTTTTCTGCACAAAAGCGATTCTGCGAAGCCATGTGAACACTTCTGCTTCCCAGGCACAGAGAAGGTGCTAGCAAGGAATTCTCTGCCTGCCTTTCCTCAGTGCTCTGCAAGCTCTCCAGGACAACATAAAATCTGGGGCTCTGTGCTTTCCTTTGTTCTGAACAAGTGTTAGTGTTTTCTGCAGAAAAGCGATTCTGCGAAGTAATGTGAACACTTCTGCTTCCCAGGCACAGAGAAGGTGCTAGCAGGGAATTCTCTGCCTGCCTTTCCCCAGTGCTCTGCAAGCTCTCCTGGACAACATAAAATCTCGGCTCTGTGCTTTCTTTTGTTCTGAACAAGTGTTAGTGTTTTCTGCACAAAGGCGATTCTGCGAAGCAATGTGAACACTTCTGCTTCCCAGGCACAGAGAAGGTGCTAGCAGGGAATTCTCTGCCTGCCTTTCCCCAGTGCTCTGCAAGCTCTCCAGGACAACATAAAATCTGGGGCTCTGTGCTTTCTTTCCTTCTGAACAAGTGTTAGTGTTTTCTGCAGAAAAGCGATTCTGCGAAGCAATGTGAACACTTCTGCTTCCCAGGCACAGAGAAGGTACTAGCAGGGAATTCTCTGCCTGCCTTTCCCCAGTGCTATGCAAGCTCTCCAGAAGAACAGCAAATCTGGGGCTCTGTGCTTTCTTTAGTTCTGAACAATTGTTAGAGTTTTCTGCAGAAAAGCGATTCTGCGAAGCAATGTAAACACTTCTGCTTCCCAGGCACAGAGAAGGTGCTAGCAGGGAATTCCCTGCCTGCCTTTCCCCAGTGCTCTGCAAGCTCTCCAGGACAACATAGCATCTGGGGCTCTGTGCTTTCTTTTGTTCTGAACAAGTGTTAGTGTTTTCTGCACAAAGGCGATTCTGCGAAGCAATGTGAACACTTCTGCTTCCCAGGCACAGAGAAGGTGCTAGCAGGGAATTCTCTGCCTGCCTTTCCTCAGTGCTCTGCAAGCTCTCCAGGACAACATAAAATCTGGGGCTCTGTGCTTTCTTTTGTTCTGAACAAGTGTTAGTGTTTTCTGCACAAAAGCGATTCTGCGAAGCAATGTGAACACTTCTGCTTCCCAGGCACAGAGAAGGTGCTAGCAGGGAATTCTCTGCCTGCCTTTCCCCAGTGCTCTGCAAGCTCTCCAGAAGAACAGCAAATCTGGGGCTCTGTGCTTTCTTTAGTTCTGAACAATTGTTAGTGTTTTCTGCACAAAAGCGATTCTGCGAAGCAATGTAAACACTTCTCCTTCCCAGGCACAGAGAAGGTGCTAGCAAGGAATTCTCTGCCTGCCTTTCCTCAGTGCTCTGCAAGCTCTCCAGGACAACATAGAATCTGGGGCTCTGTGCTTTCTTTTGTTCTGAACAAGTGTTAGTGTTTTCTGCACAAAAGCGATTCTGCGAAGCAATGTGAACACTTCTGCTTCCCAGGCACAGAGAAGGTGCTAGCAGGGAATTCTCTGCCTGCCTTTCCCCAGTGCTCTGCAAGCTCTACAGGACAACATAGAATCTGGGGCTCTGTGCTTTCTTTTCTTCTGAACAAGTGTTAGTGTTTTCTGCACAAAGGCGATTCTGCGAAGCAATGTGAACACTTCTGCTTCCCAGGCACAGAGAAAGTGCTAGCAGGGAATTCCCTGCCTGCCTTTCCCCAGTGCTCTGCAAGCTCTCCAGGACAACATAGAATCTGGGGCTCTGTGCTTTCTTTTGTTCTGAACAAGTGTTAGTGTTTTCTGCACAAAGGCGATTCTGCGAAGCAATGTGAACACTTCTGCTTCCCAGGCACAGAGAAGGTGCTAGCAAGGAATTCTCTGCCTGCCTTTCCTCAGTGCTCTGCAAGCTCTCCAGGACAACATAAAATCTGGGGCTCTGTGCTTTCTTTTGTTCTGAACAAGTGTTAGTGTTTTCTGCACAAAGGCGATTCTGCGAAGCAATGTGAACACTTCTGCTTCCCAGGCACAGAGAAGGTGCTAGCAGGGAATTCTCTGCCTGCCTTTCCCCAGTGCTCTGCAAGCTCTCCAGGACAACATAAAATCTGGGGCTCTGTGCTTTCTTTCCTTCTGAACAAGTGTTAATGTTTTCTGCACAAAAGCGATTCTGCGAAGCAATGTGAACACTTCTGCTTCCCAGGCACAGAGAAGGTACTAGCAGGGAATTCTCTGCCTGCCTTTCCCCAGTGCTCTGCAAGCTCTCCAGGACAACATAGCATCTGGGGCTCTGTGCTTTCTTTTGTTCTGAACAAGTGTTAGTGTTTTCTGCACAAAGGCGATTCTGCGAAGCAATGTGAACACTTCTGCTTCCCAGGCACAGAGAAGGTGCTAGCAGGGAATTCTCTGCCTGCCTTTCCCCAGTGCTCTGCAAGCTCTCCAGGACAACATAAAATCTGGGGCTCTGTGCTTTCTTTCCTTCTGAACAAGTGTTAGTGTTTTCTGCACAAAAACGATTCTGCGAAGCAATGTGAACACTTCTGCTTCCCAGGCACAGAGAAGGTGCTAGCAGGGAATTCTCTGCCTGCCTTTCCCCAGTGCTCTGCAAGCTCTACAGGACAACATAAAATCTGGGGCTCTGTGCTTTCTTTTGTTCTGAACAACTGTTAGTGTTTTCTGCACAAAGGCGATTCTGCGAAGCAATGTGAACACTTCTGCTTCCCAGGCACAGAGAAGGTGCTAGCAGGGAATTCTCTGCCTGCCTTTCCCCAGTGCTCTGCAAGCTCTCCAGGACAACATAAAATCTGGGGCTCTGTGCTTTCTTTTGTTCTGAACAAGTGTTAGTGTTTTCTGCACAAAGGCGATTCTGCGAAGCAATGTGAACACTTCTGCTTCCCAGCACAGAGAAGGTGCTAGCAGGGAATTCTCTGCCTGCCTTTCCCCAGTGCTCTGCAAGCTCTCCAGGACAACATAAAATCTGGGGCTCTGTGCTTTCTTTCCTTCTGAGCAAGTGTTACTGTTTTCTGCACAAAAGCGATTCTGCGAAGCAATGTGAACACTTCTGCTTCCCAGGCACAGAGAAGGTACTAGCAGAGAATTCTCTGCCTGCCTTTCCCCAGTGCTATGCAAGCTCTCCAGAAGAACAGCAATGCTGGGGCTCTGTGCTTTCTTTAGTTCTGAACTATTGTTTGTGTTTTCTGCACAAAAGCGATTCTGCGAAGCAATGTGAACACTTCTGCTTCCCAGGCACAGAGAAGGTGCTAGCAGGGAATTCCCTGCCTGCCTTTCCCCAGTGCTCTGCAAGCTCTCCAGGACAACATAGAATCTGGGGCTCTGTGCTTTCTTTTGTTCTGAACAAGTGTTAGTGTTTTCTGCAAAAAAGCGATTCTGCGAAGTAATGTGAACACTTCTGCTTCCCAGGCACAGAGAAGGTGCTAGCAGGGAATTCCCTGCCTGCCTTTCCCCAGTGCTCTGCAAGCTCTCCAGGACAACATAGAATCTGGGGCTCTGTGCTTTCTTTTGTTCTGAACAAGTGTTAGTGTTTTCTGCAGAAAAGCGATTCTGCGAAGCAATGTGAACACTTCTGCTTCCCAGGCACAGAGAAGGTGCTAGCAGGGAATTCTCTGCCTGCCTTTCCCCAGTGCTCTGCAAGCTCTCCAGGACAACATAAAATCTGGCGCTCTGTGCTTTCTTTCGTTCTGAACAAGTGTTACTGTTTTCTGCACAAAAGCGATTCTGCAAAGCCATGTGAACACTTCTGCTTCCCAGGCACAGAGAAGGTGCTAGCAAGGAATTCTCTGCCTGCCTTTCCTCAGTGCTCTGCAAGCTCTCCAGGACAACATAAAATCTGGGGCTCTGTGCTTTCTTTTGTTCTGAACAAGTGTTAGTGTTTTCTGCAGAAAAGCTATTCTGCGAAGCAATGTGAACACTTCTGCTTCCCAGGCACAGAGAAGGTGCTAGCAGGGAATTCTCTGCCTGCCTTTCCCCAGTGCTCTGCAAGCTCTCCAGGACAACATAAAATCTCGGCTCTGTGCTTTCTTTTGTTCTGAACAAGTGTTAGTGTTTTCTGCACAAAGGCGATTCTGCGAAGCAATGTGAACACTTCTGCTTCCCAGGCACAGAGAAGGTGCTAGCAGGGAATTCTCTGCCTGCCTTTCCCCAGTGCTCTGCAAGCTCTCCAGGACAACATAAAATCTGGGGCTCTGTGCTTTCTTTCCTTCTGAACAAGTGTTAGTGTTTTCTGCAGAAAAGCGATTCTGCGAAGCAATGTGAACACTTCTGCTTCCCAGGCACAGAGAAGGTACTAGCAGGGAATTCTCTGCCTGCCTTTCCCCAGTGCTATGCAAGCTCTCCAGAAGAACAGCAAATCTGGGGCTCTGTGCTTTCTTTAGTTCTGAACAATTGTTAGTGTTTTCTGCACAAAAGCGATTCTGCGAAGCAATGTAAACACTTCTGCTTCCCAGGCACAGAGAAGGTGCTAGCAGGGAATTCTCTGCCTGCCTTTCCTCAGTACTCTGCAAGCGGTCCAGGACAACATAGAATCTGGGGCTCTGTGCTTTCTTTTGTTCTGAACAAGTGTTAGTGTTTTCTGCACAAAGGCGATTCTGCGAAGCAATGTGAACACTTCTGCTTCCCAGGCACAGAGAAGGTGCTAGCAGGGAATTCTCTGCCTGCCTTTCCCCAGTGCTCTGCAAGCTCTACAGTACAACATAAAATCTGGGGCTCTGTGCTTTCTTTTGTTCTGAACAAGTGTTAGTGTTTTCTGCAGAAAAGCGATTCTGCGAAGCAATGTGAACACTTCTGCTTCCCAGGCACAGAGAAGGTGCTAGCAAGGAATTCTCTGCCTGCCTTTCCTCAGTGCTCTGCAAGCTCTCCAGGACAACATAAAATCTGGGGCTCTGTGCTTTCTTTTGTTCTGAACAAGTGTTAGTGTTTTCTGCACAAAGGCGATTCTGCGAAGCAATGTGAACACTTCTGCTTCCCAGGCACAGAGAAGGTGCTAGCAGGGAATTCTCTGCCTGCCTTTCCCCAGTGCTCTGCAAGCTCTCCAGGACAACATAAAATCTGGGGCTCTGTGCTTTCTTTTGTTCTGAACGAGTGTTAGTGTTTTCTGCACAAAGGCGATTCTGCGAAGCAATGTGAACACTTCTGCTTCCCAGGCACAGAGAAGGTGCTAGCAGGGAATTCTCTGCCTGCCTTTCCCCAGTGCTCTGCAAGCTCTCCAGGACAACATAAAATCTGGGGCTCTGTGCTTTCTTTCGTTCTGAACAAGTGTTACTGTTTTCTGCACAAAAGCGATTCTGCGAAGCAATGTGAACACTTCTGCTTCCCAGGCACAGAGAAGGTGCTAGCAGGGAATTCCCTGCCTGCCTTTCCCCAGTGCTCTGCAAGCTCTCCAGGACAACATAGCATCTGGGGCTCTGTGCTTTCTTTTGTTCTGAACAAGTGTTAGTGTTTTCTGCACAAAGGCGATTCTGCGAAGCAATGTGAACACTTCTGCTTCCCAGGCACAGAGAAGGTGCTAGCAGGGAATTCTCTGCCTGCCTTTCCCCAGTGCTATGCAAGCTCTCCAGAAGAACAGCAAATCTGGGGCTCTGTGCTTTCTTTTGTTCTGAATAAGTGTTACTGTTTTCTGCAGAAAAGCGATTCTGCGAAGCAATGTAAACACTTCTGCTTCCCAGGCACAGAGAAAGTGCTAGCAGGGAATTCTCTGCCTGCCTTTCCCCAGTGCTCTGCAAGCTCTACAGGACAACATAAAATCTGGGGCTCTGTGCTTTCTTTTGTTCTGAACAACTGTTAGTGTTTTCTGCACAAAGGCGATTCTGCGAAGCAATGTGAACACTTCTGCTTCCCAGGCACAGAGAAGGTGCTAGCAGGGAATTCTCTGCCTGCCTTTCCCCAGTGCTCTGCAAGCTCTACAGTACAACATAAAATCTGGGGCTCTGTGCTTTCTTTTGTTCTGAACAAGTGTTAGTGTTTTCTGCAGAAAAGCGATTCTGCGAAGCAATGTGAACACTTCTGCTTCCCAGGCACAGAGAAGGTGCTAGCAAGGAATTCTCTGCCTGCCTTTCCTCAGTGCTCTGCAAGCTCTCCAGGACAACATAAAATCTGGGGCTCTGTGCTTTCTTTTGTTCTGAACAAGTGTTAGTGTTTTCTGCACAAAGGCGATTCTGCGAAGCAATGTGAACACTTCTGCTTCCCAGGCACAGAGAAGGTGCTAGCAGGGAATTCTCTGCCTGCCTTTCCCCAGTGCTCTGCAAGCTCTCCAGGACAACATAAAATCTGGGGCTCTGTGCTTTCTTTTGTTCTGAACAAGTGTTAGTGTTTTCTGCACAAAGGCGATTCTGCGAAGCAATGTGAACACTTCTGCTTCCCAGGCACAGAGAAGGTGCTAGCAGGGAATTCTCTGCCTGCCTTTCCCCAGTGCTCTGCAAGCTCTCCAGGACAACATAAAATCTGGGGCTCTGTGCTTTCTTTCGTTCTGAACAAGTGTTACTGTTTTCTGCACAAAAGCGATTCTGCGAAGCAATGTGAACACTTCTGCTTCCCAGGCACAGAGAAGGTGCTAGCAGGGAATTCCCTGCCTGCCTTTCCCCAGTGCTCTGCAAGCTCTCCAGGACAACATAGCATCTGGGGCTCTGTGCTTTCTTTTGTTCTGAACAAGTGTTAGTGTTTTCTGCACAAAGGCGATTCTGCGAAGCAATGTGAACACTTCTGCTTCCCAGGCACAGAGAAGGTGCTAGCAGGGAATTCTCTGCCTGCCTTTCCCCAGTGCTCTGCAAGCTCTCCAGCACAACATAAAATCTGGGGCTCTGTGCTTTCTTTCCTTCTGAACAAGTGTTACTGTTTTCTGCAGAAAAGCGATTCTGCGAAGCAATGTAAACACTTCTGCTTCCCAGGCACAGAGAAGGTGCTAGCAGGGAATTCTCTGCCTGCCTTTCCCCAGTGCTCTGCAAGCTCTCCAGGACAACATAAAATCTGGGGCTCTGTGCTTTCTTTCCTTCTGAGCAAGTGTTACTGTTTTCTGCACAAAAGCGATTCTGCGAAGCAATGTGAACACTTCTGCTTCCCAGGCACAGAGAAGGTACTAGCAGAGAATTCTCTGCCTGCCTTTCCCCAGTGCTATGCAACCTCTCCAGAAGAACAGCAAATCTGGGGCTCTGTGCTTTCTTTAGTTCTGAACTATTGTTAGTGTTTTCTGCACAAAAGCGATTCTGCGAAGCAATGTGAACACTTCTGCTTCCCAGGCACAGAGAAGGTGCTAGCAGGGAATTCCCTGCCTGCCTTTCCCCAGTGCTCTGCAAGCTCTCCAGGACAACATAGAATCTGGGGCTCTGTGCTTTCTTTTGTTCTGAACAAGTGTTAGTGTTTTCTGCACAAAAGCGATTCTGCGAAGTAATGTGAACACTTCTGCTTCCCAGGCACAGAGAAGGTGCTAGCAGGGAATTCTCTGCCTGCCTTTCCCCAGTGCTCTGTAAGCTCTCCAGGACAACATAAAATCTGGGGCTCTGTGCTTTCTTTCCTTCTGAACAAGTGTTTCTGTTTTCTGCACAAAAGCGATTCTGCGAAGCCATGTGAACACTTCTGCTTCCCAGGCACAGAGAAGGTGCTAGCAAGGAATTCTCTGCCTGCCTTTCCTCAGTGCTCTGCAAGCTCTCCAGGACAACATAAAATCTGGGGCTCTGTGCTTTCTTTTGTTCTGAACAAGTGTTAGTGTTTTCTGCAGAAAAGCGATTCTGCGAAGTAATGTGAACACTTCTGCTTCCCAGGCACAGAGAAGGTGCTAGAAGGGAATTCTCTGCCTGCCTTTCCCCAGTGCTCTGCAAGCTCTCCAGGACAACATAAAATCTCAGCTCTGTGCTTTCTTTTGTTCTGAACAAGTGTTAGTGTTTTCTGCACAAAGGCGATTCTGCGAAGCAATGTGAACACTTCTGCTTCCCAGGCACAGAGAAGGTGCTAGCAGGGAATTCTCTGCCTGCCTTTCCCCAGTGCTCTGCAAGCTCTCCAGGACAACATAAAATCTGGGGCTCTGTGCTTTCTTTCCTTCTGAACAAGTGTTAGTGTTTTCTGCAGAAAAGCGATTCTGCGAAGCAATGTGAACACTTCTGCTTCCCAGGCACAGAGAAGGTACTAGCAGGGAATTCTCTGCCTGCCTTTCCCCAGTGCTATGCAAGCTCTCCAGAAGAACAGCAAATCTGGGGCTCTGTGCTTTCTTTAGTTCTGAACAATTGTTAGAGTTTTCTGCACAAAAGCGATTCTGCGAAGCAATGTAAACACTTCTGCTTCCCAGGCACAGAGAAGGTGCTAGCAGGGAATTGTCTGCCTGCCTTTCCCCAGTGCTCTGCAAGCTCTCCAGGACAACATAGCATCTGGGGCTCTGTGCTTTCTTTTGTTCTGAACAAGTGTTAGTGTTTTCTGCACAAAGGCGATTCTGCGAAGCAATGTGAACACTTCTGCTTCCCAGGCACAGAGAAGGTGCTAGCAGGGAATTCTCTGCCTGCCTTTCCTCAGTGCTCTGCAAGCTCTCCAGGACAACATAAAATCTGGGGCTCTGTGCTTTCTTTTGTTCTGAACAAGTGTTAGTGTTTTCTGCACAAAAGCGATTCTGCGAAGCAATGTGAACACTTCTGCTTCCCAGGCACAGAGAAGGTGCTAGCAGGGAATTCTCTGCCTGCCTTTCCCCAGTGCTCTGCAAGCTCTCCAGGACAACATAAAATCTGGGGCTCTGTGCTTTCTTTCCTTCTGAACAAGTGTTTCTGTTTTCTGCACAAAAGCGATTCTGCGAAGCCATGTGAACACTTCTGCTTCCCAGGCACAGAGAAGGTGCTAGCAAGGAATTCTCTGCCTGCCTTTCCTCAGTGCTCTGCAAGCTCTCCAGGACAACATAAAATCTGGGGCTCTGTGCTTTCTTTTGTTCTGAACAAGTGTTAGTGTTTTCTGCAGAAAAGCGATTCTGCGAAGTAATGTGAACACTTCTGCTTCCCAGGCACAGAGAAGGTGCTAGCAGGGAATTCTCTGCCTGCCTTTCCCCAGTGCTCTGCAAGCTCTCCAGGACAACATAAAATCTGGGGCTCTGTGCTTTCTTTTGTTCTGAACAAGTGTTAGTGTTTTCTGCACAAAGGCGATTCTGCGAAGCAATGTGAACACTTCTGCTTCCCAGGCACAGAGAAGGTGCTAGCAGGGAATTCTCTGCCTGCCTTTCCCCAGTGCTATGCAAGCTCTCCAGAAGAACAGCAAATCTGGGGCTCTGTGCTTTCTTTAGTTCTGAACAATTGTTAGAGTTTTCTGCACAAAAGCGATTCTGCGAAGCAATGTGAACACTTCTGCTTCCCAGGCACAGAGAAGTTGCTAGCAGGGAATTCCCTGCCTGCCTTTCCCCAGTGCTCTGCAAGCTCTCCAGGACAACATAAAATCTGGGGCTCTGTGCTTTCTTTTGTTCTGAACAAGTGTTAGTGTTTTCTGCACAAAGGCGATTCTGCGAAGCAATGTGAACACTTCTGCTTCCCAGGCACAGAGAAGGTGCTAGCAGGGAATTCTCTGCCTGCCTTTCCTCAGTGCTCTGCAAGCTCTACAGTACAACATAAAATCTGGGGCTCTGTGCTTTCTTTTGTTCTGAACAAGTGTTAGTGTTTTCTGCACAAAGGCGATTCTGCGAAGCAATGTGAACACTTCTGCTTCCCAGGCACAGAGAAGGTGCTAGCAGGGAATTCTCTGCCTGCCTTTCCCCAGTGCTCTGCAAGCTCTCCAGGACAACATAAAATCTGGGGCTCTGTGCTTTCTTTCCTTCTGAACAAGTGTTTCTGTTTTCTGCACAAAAGCGATTCTGCGAAGCCATGTGAACACTTCTGCTTCCCAGGCACAGAGAAGGTGCTAGCAAGGAATTCTCTGCCTGCCTTTCCTCAGTGCTCTGCAAGCTCTCCAGGAAAACATAAAATCTGGGGCTCTGTGCTTTCTTTCGTTCTGAACAAGTGTTAGTGTTTTCTGCAGAAAAGCGATTCTGCGAAGTAATGTGAACACTTCTGCTTCCCAGGCACAGAGAAGGTGCTAGCAGGGAATTCTCTGCCTGCCTTTCCCCAGTGCTCTGCAAGCTCTCCAGGACAACATAAAATCTCGGCTCTGTGCTTTCTTTTGTTCTGAACAAGTGTTAGTGTTTTCTGCACAAAGGCGATTCTGCGAAGCAATGTGAACACTTCTGCTTCCCAGGCACAGAGAAGGTGCTAGCAGGGAATTCTCTGCCTGCCTTTCCCCAGTGCTCTGCAAGCTCTCCAGGACAACATAAAATCTGGGGCTCTGTGCTTTCTTTCCTTCTGAACAAGTGTTAGTGTTTTCTGCAGAAAAGCGATTCTGCGAAGCAATGTGAACACTTCTGCTTCCCAGGCACAGAGAAGGTACTAGCAGGGAATTCTCTGCCTGCCTTTCCCCAGTGCTATGCAAGCTCTCCAGAAGAACAGCAAATCTGGGGCTCTGTGCTTTCTTTAGTTCTGAACAATTGTTAGAGTTTTCTGCACAAAAGCGATTCTGCGAAGCAATGTAAACACTTCTGCTTCCCAGGCACAGAGAAGGTGCTAGCAGGGAATTCCCTGCCTGCCTTTCCCCAGTGCTCTGCAAGCTCTCCAGGACAACATAGCATCTGGGGCTCTGTGCTTTCTTTTGTTCTGAACAACTGTTAGTGTTTTCTGCACAAAGGCGATTCTGCGAAGCAATGTGAACACTTCTGCTTCCCAGGCACAGAGAAGGTGCTAGCAGGGAATTCTCTGCCTGCCTTTCCTCAGTGCTCTGCAAGCTCTCCAGGACAACATAAAATCTGGGGCTCTGTGCTTTCTTTTGTTCTGAACAAGTGTTAGTGTTTTCTGCACAAAGGCGATTCTGCGAAGCAATGTGAACACTTCTGCTTCCCAGGCACAGAGAAGGTGCTAGCAGGGAATTCTCTGCCTGCCTTTCCCCAGTGCTCTGCAAGCTCTCCAGGACAACATAAAATCTGGGGCTCTGTGCTTTCTTTTGTTCTGAACAACTGTTAGTGTTTTCTGCACAAAGGCGATTCTGCGAAGCAATGTGAACACTTCTGCTTCCCAGGCACAGAGAAGGTGCTAGCAGGGAATTCTCTGCCTGCCTTTCCCCAGTGCTCTGCAAGCTCTCCAGGACAACATAAAATCTGGGGCTCTGTGCTTTCTTTTGTTCTGAACAAGTGTTAGTGTTTTCTGCACAAAGGCGATTCTGCGAAGCAATGTGAACACTTCTGCTTCCCAGGCACAGAGAAGGTGCTAGCAGGGAATTCTCTGCCTGCCTTTCCCCAGTGCTCTGCAAGCTCTCCAGGACAACATAAAATCTGGGGCTCTGTGCTTTCTTTACTTCTGAACAAGTGTTTCTGTTTTCTGCACAAAAGCGATTCTGCGAAGCCATGTGAACACTTCTGCTTCCCAGGCACAGAGAAGGTGCTAGCAAGGAATTCTCTGCCTGCCTTTCCTCAGTGCTCTGCAAGCTCTCCAGGACAACATAAAATCTGGGGCTCTGTGCTTTCTTTTGTTCTGAACAAGTGTTAGTGTTTTCTGCACAAAGGCGATTCTGCGAAGCAATGTGAACACTTCTGCTTCCCAGGCACAGAGAAGGTGCTAGCAGGGAATTCTCTGCCTGCCTTTCCCCAGTGCTCTGCAAGCTCTCCAGGACAACATAAAATCTGGGGCTCTGTGCTTTCTTTCCTTCTGAACAAGTGTTAGTGTTTTCTGCAGAAAAGCGATTCTGCGAAGCAATGTGAACACTTCTGCTTCCCAGGCACAGAGAAGGTACTAGCAGGGAATTCTCTGCCTGCCTTTCCCCAGTGCTATGCAAGCTCTCCAGAAGAACAGCAAATCTGGGGCTCTGTGCTTTCTTTAGGTCTGAACAATTGTTAGAGTTTTCTGCACAAAAGCGATTCTGCGAAGCAATGTGAACACTTCTGCTTCCCAGGCACAGAGAAGGTGCTAGCAGGGAATTCTCTGCCTGCCTTTCCCCAGTGCTCTGCAAGCTCTCCAGGACAACATAAAATCTGGGGCTCTGTGCTTTCTTTCGTTCTGAACAAGTGTTAGTGTTTTCTGCACAAAGGCGATTCTGCGAAGCAATGTGAACACTTCTGCTTCCCAGGCACAGAGAAGGTGCTAGCAGGGAATTCTCTGCCTGCCTTTCCCCAGTGCTCTGCAAGCTCTCCAGGACAACATAAAATCTGGGGCTCTGTGCTTTCTTTCCTTCTGAACAAGTGTTAGTGTTTTCTGCACAAAAACGATTCTGCGAAGCAATGTGAACACTTCTGCTTCCCAGGCACAGAGAAGGTGCTAGCAGGGAATTCTCTGCCTGCCTTTCCCCAGTGCTATGCAAGCTCTCCAGAAGAACAGCAAATCTGGGGCTCTGTGCTTTCTTTTGTTCTGAATAAGTGTTAGTGTTTTCTGCAGAAAAGCGATTCTGCGAAGCAATGTAAACACTTCTGCTTCCCAGGCACAGAGAAGGTGCTAGCAGGGAATTCTCTGCCTGCCTTTCCCCAGTGCTCTGCAAGCTCTCCAGGACAACATAAAATCTGGGGCTCTGTGCTTTCTTTTGTTCTGAACAAGTGTTAGTGTTTTCTGCACAAAGGCGATTCTGCGAAGCAATGTGAACACTTCTGCTTCCCAGGCACAGAGAAGGTGCTAGCAGGGAATTCCCTGCCTGCCTTTCCCCAGTGCTCTGCAAGCTCTCCAGGACAACATAGCATCTGGGGCTCTGTGCTTTCTTTTGTTCTGAACAAGTGTTAGTGTTTTCTGCACAAAGGCGATTCTGCGAAGCAATGTGAACACTTCTGCTTCCCAGGCACAGAGAAGGTGCTAGCAGGGAATTCTCTGCCTGCCTTTCCTCAGTGCTCTGCAAGCTCTCCAGGACAACATAAAATCTGGGGCTCTGTGCTTTCTTTTGTTCTGAACAAGTGTTAGTGTTTTCTGCACAAAGGCGATTCTGCGAAGCAATGTGAACACTTGTGTTTCCCAGGCACAGAGAAGGTGCTAGCAGGGAATTCTCTGCCTTCCTTTCCCCAGTGCTCTGCAAGCTCTCCAGGACAACATAAAATCTGGGGCTCTGTGCTTTCTTTCCTTCTGAACAAGTGTTTCTGTTTTCTGCACAAAAGCGATTCTGCGAAGCCATGTGAACACTTCTGCTTCCCAGGCACAGAGAAGGTGCTAGCAAGGAATTCTCTGCCTGCCTTTCCTCAGTGCTCTGCAAGCTCTCCAGGACAACATAAAATCTGGGGCTCTGTGCTTTCTTTTGTTCTGAACAAGTGTTAGTGTTTTCTGCAGAAAAGCGATTCTGCGAAGTAATGTGAACACTTCTGCTTCCCAGGCACAGAGAAGGTGCTAGCAGGGAATTCTCTGCCTGCCTTTCCCCAGTGCTCTGCAAGCTCTCCAGGACAACATAAAATCTGGGGCTCTGTGCTTTCTTTCGTTCTGAACAAGTGTTACTGTTTTCTGCACAAAAGCGATTCTGCGAAGCAATGTGAACACTTCTGCTTCCCAGGCACAGAGAAGGTGCTAGCAGGGAATTCCCTGCCTGCCTTTCCCCAGTGCTCTGCAAGCTCTCCAGGACAACATAGCATCTGGGGCTCTGTGCTTTCTTTTGTTCTGAACAAG
This sequence comes from Strix aluco, assembly GCF_031877795.1. Lineage (NCBI taxonomy): Eukaryota > Metazoa > Chordata > Aves > Strigiformes > Strigidae > Strix > Strix aluco. Next base: position 513,844 of record NC_133942.1, on the reverse strand, counting down.
TGTTAGTGTTTTCTGCACAAAGGCGATTCTGCGAAGCAATGTGAACACTTCTGCTTCCCAGGCACAGAGAAGGTGCTAGCAGGGAATTCTCTGCCTGCCTTTCCCCAGTGCTATGCAAGCTCTCCAGAAGAACAGCAAATCTGGGGCTCTGTGCTTTCTTTTGTTCTGAATAAGTGTTACTGTTTTCTGCAGAAAAGCGATTCTGCGAAGCAATGTAAACACTTCTGCTTCCCAGGCACAGAGAAAGTGCTAGCAGGGAATTCTCTGCCTGCCTTTCCCCAGTGCTCTGCAAGCTCTACAGGACAACATAAAATCTGGGGCTCTGTGCTTTCTTTTGTTCTGAACAACTGTTAGTGTTTTCTGCACAAAGGCGATTCTGCGAAGCAATGTGAACACTTCTGCTTCCCAGGCACAGAGAAGGTGCTAGCAGGGAATTCTCTGCCTGCCTTTCCCCAGTGCTCTGCAAGCTCTACAGTACAACATAAAATCTGGGGCTCTGTGCTTTCTTTTGTTCTGAACAAGTGTTAGTGTTTTCTGCAGAAAAGCGATTCTGCGAAGCAATGTGAACACTTCTGCTTCCCAGGCACAGAGAAGGTGCTAGCAAGGAATTCTCTGCCTGCCTTTCCTCAGTGCTCTGCAAGCTCTCCAGGACAACATAAAATCTGGGGCTCTGTGCTTTCTTTTGTTCTGAACAAGTGTTAGTGTTTTCTGCACAAAGGCGATTCTGCGAAGCAATGTGAACACTTCTGCTTCCCAGGCACAGAGAAGGTGCTAGCAGGGAATTCTCTGCCTGCCTTTCCCCAGTGCTCTGCAAGCTCTCCAGGACAACATAAAATCTGGGGCTCTGTGCTTTCTTTTGTTCTGAACAAGTGTTAGTGTTTTCTGCACAAAGGCGATTCTGCGAAGCAATGTGAACACTTCTGCTTCCCAGGCACAGAGAAGGTGCTAGCAGGGAATTCTCTGCCTGCCTTTCCCCAGTGCTCTGCAAGCTCTCCAGGACAACATAAAATCTGGGGCTCTGTGCTTTCTTTCGTTCTGAACAAGTGTTACTGTTTTCTGCACAAAAGCGATTCTGCGAAGCAATGTGAACACTTCTGCTTCCCAGGCACAGAGAAGGTGCTAGCAGGGAATTCCCTGCCTGCCTTTCCCCAGTGCTCTGCAAGCTCTCCAGGACAACATAGCATCTGGGGCTCTGTGCTTTCTTTTGTTCTGAACAAGTGTTAGTGTTTTCTGCACAAAGGCGATTCTGCGAAGCAATGTGAACACTTCTGCTTCCCAGGCACAGAGAAGGTGCTAGCAGGGAATTCTCTGCCTGCCTTTCCCCAGTGCTCTGCAAGCTCTCCAGCACAACATAAAATCTGGGGCTCTGTGCTTTCTTTCCTTCTGAACAAGTGTTACTGTTTTCTGCAGAAAAGCGATTCTGCGAAGCAATGTAAACACTTCTGCTTCCCAGGCACAGAGAAGGTGCTAGCAGGGAATTCTCTGCCTGCCTTTCCCCAGTGCTCTGCAAGCTCTCCAGGACAACATAAAATCTGGGGCTCTGTGCTTTCTTTCCTTCTGAGCAAGTGTTACTGTTTTCTGCACAAAAGCGATTCTGCGAAGCAATGTGAACACTTCTGCTTCCCAGGCACAGAGAAGGTACTAGCAGAGAATTCTCTGCCTGCCTTTCCCCAGTGCTATGCAACCTCTCCAGAAGAACAGCAAATCTGGGGCTCTGTGCTTTCTTTAGTTCTGAACTATTGTTAGTGTTTTCTGCACAAAAGCGATTCTGCGAAGCAATGTGAACACTTCTGCTTCCCAGGCACAGAGAAGGTGCTAGCAGGGAATTCCCTGCCTGCCTTTCCCCAGTGCTCTGCAAGCTCTCCAGGACAACATAGAATCTGGGGCTCTGTGCTTTCTTTTGTTCTGAACAAGTGTTAGTGTTTTCTGCACAAAAGCGATTCTGCGAAGTAATGTGAACACTTCTGCTTCCCAGGCACAGAGAAGGTGCTAGCAGGGAATTCCCTGCCTGCCTTTCCCCAGTGCTCTGCAAGCTCTCCAGGACAACATAGAATCTGGGGCTCTGTGCTTTCTTTCCTTCTGAACAAGTGTTACTGTTTTCTGCACAAAGGCGATTCTGCGAAGCAATGTGAACACTTCTGCTTCCCAGGCACAGAGAAGGTGCTAGCAGGGAATTCTCTGCCTGCCTTTCCCCAGTGCTCTGTAAGCTCTCCAGGACAACATAAAATCTGGGGCTCTGTGCTTTCTTTCCTTCTGAACAAGTGTTTCTGTTTTCTGCACAAAAGCGATTCTGCGAAGCCATGTGAACACTTCTGCTTCCCAGGCACAGAGAAGGTGCTAGCAAGGAATTCTCTGCCTGCCTTTCCTCAGTGCTCTGCAAGCTCTCCAGGACAACATAAAATCTGGGGCTCTGTGCTTTCTTTTGTTCTGAACAAGTGTTAGTGTTTTCTGCAGAAAAGCGATTCTGCGAAGTAATGTGAACACTTCTGCTTCCCAGGCACAGAGAAGGTGCTAGCAGGGAATTCTCTGCCTGCCTTTCCCCAGTGCTCTGCAAGCTCTCCAGGACAACATAAAATCTCAGCTCTGTGCTTTCTTTTGTTCTGAACAAGTGTTAGTGTTTTCTGCACAAAGGCGATTCTGCGAAGCAATGTGAACACTTCTGCTTCCCAGGCACAGAGAAGGTGCTAGCAGGGAATTCTCTGCCTGCCTTTCCCCAGTGCTCTGCAAGCTCTCCAGGACAACATAAAATCTGGGGCTCTGTGCTTTCTTTTGTTCTGAACAAGTGTTAGTGTTTTCTGCAGAAAAGCGATTCTGCGAAGCAATGTGAACACTTCTGCTTCCCAGGCACAGAGAAGGTACTAGCAGGGAATTCTCTGCCTGCCTTTCCCCAGTGCTATGCAAGCTCTCCAGAAGAACAGCAAATCTGGGGCTCTGTGCTTTCTTTAGTTCTGAACAATTGTTAGAGTTTTCTGCACAAAAGCGATTCTGCGAAGCAATGTAAACACTTCTGCTTCCCAGGCACAGAGAAGGTGCTAGCAGGGAATTGTCTGCCTGCCTTTCCCCAGTGCTCTGCAAGCTCTCCAGGACAACATAGCATCTGGGGCTCTGTGCTTTCTTTTGTTCTGAACAAGTGTTAGTGTTTTCTGCACAAAGGCGATTCTGCGAAGCAATGTGAACACTTCTGCTTCCCAGGCACAGAGAAGGTGCTAGCAGGGAATTCTCTGCCTGCCTTTCCTCAGTGCTCTGCAAGCTCTCCAGGACAACATAAAATCTGGGGCTCTGTGCTTTCTTTTGTTCTGAACAAGTGTTAGTGTTTTCTGCACAAAAGCGATTCTGCGAAGCAATGTGAACACTTCTGCTTCCCAGGCACAGAGAAGGTGCTAGCAGGGAATTCTCTGCCTGCCTTTCCCCAGTGCTCTGCAAGCTCTCCAGGACAACATAAAATCTGGGGCTCTGTGCTTTCTTTCCTTCTGAACAAGTGTTTCTGTTTTCTGCACAAAAGCGATTCTGCGAAGCCATGTGAACACTTCTGCTTCCCAGGCACAGAGAAGGTGCTAGCAAGGAATTCTCTGCCTGCCTTTCCTCAGTGCTCTGCAAGCTCTCCAGGACAACATAAAATCTGGGGCTCTGTGCTTTCTTTTGTTCTGAACAAGTGTTAGTGTTTTCTGCAGAAAAGCGATTCTGCGAAGTAATGTGAACACTTCTGCTTCCCAGGCACAGAGAAGGTGCTAGCAGGGAATTCTCTGCCTGCCTTTCCCCAGTGCTCTGCAAGCTCTCCAGGACAACATAAAATCTGGGGCTCTGTGCTTTCTTTTGTTCTGAACAAGTGTTAGTGTTTTCTGCACAAAGGCGATTCTGCGAAGCAATGTGAACACTTCTGCTTCCCAGGCACAGAGAAGGTGCTAGCAGGGAATTCTCTGCCTGCCTTTCCCCAGTGCTATGCAAGCTCTCCAGAAGAACAGCAAATCTGGGGCTCTGTGCTTTCTTTAGTTCTGAACAATTGTTAGAGTTTTCTGCACAAAAGCGATTCTGCGAAGCAATGTGAACACTTCTGCTTCCCAGGCACAGAGAAGTTGCTAGCAGGGAATTCCCTGCCTGCCTTTCCCCAGTGCTCTGCAAGCTCTCCAGGACAACATAGCATCTGGGGCTCTGTGCTTTCTTTTGTTCTGAACAAGTGTTAGTGTTTTCTGCACAAAGGCGATTCTGCGAAGCAATGTGAACACTTCTGCTTCCCAGGCACAGAGAAGGTGCTAGCAGGGAATTCTCTGCCTGCCTTTCCTCAGTGCTCTGCAAGCTCTACAGTACAACATAAAATCTGGGGCTCTGTGCTTTCTTTTGTTCTGAACAAGTGTTAGTGTTTTCTGCACAAAGGCGATTCTGCGAAGCAATGTGAACACTTCTGCTTCCCAGGCACAGAGAAGGTGCTAGCAGGGAATTCTCTGCCTGCCTTTCCCCAGTGCTCTGCAAGCTCTCCAGGACAACATAAAATCTGGGGCTCTGTGCTTTCTTTCCTTCTGAACAAGTGTTTCTGTTTTCTGCACAAAAGCGATTCTGCGAAGCCATGTGAACACTTCTGCTTCCCAGGCACAGAGAAGGTGCTAGCAAGGAATTCTCTGCCTGCCTTTCCTCAGTGCTCTGCAAGCTCTCCAGGAAAACATAAAATCTGGGGCTCTGTGCTTTCTTTTGTTCTGAACAAGTGTTAGTGTTTTCTGCAGAAAAGCGATTCTGCGAAGTAATGTGAACACTTCTGCTTCCCAGGCACAGAGAAGGTGCTAGCAGGGAATTCTCTGCCTGCCTTTCCCCAGTGCTCTGCAAGCTCTCCAGGACAACATAAAATCTCGGCTCTGTGCTTTCTTTTGTTCTGAACAAGTGTTAGTGTTTTCTGCACAAAGGCGATTCTGCGAAGCAATGTGAACACTTCTGCTTCCCAGGCACAGAGAAGGTGCTAGCAAGGAATTCTCTGCCTGCCTTTCCTCAGTGCTCTGCAAGCTCTCCAGGACAACATAAAATCTGGGGCTCTGTGCTTTCTTTTGTTCTGAACAAGTGTTAGTGTTTTCTGCACAAAGGCGATTCTGCGAAGCAATGTGAACACTTCTGCTTCCCAGGCACAGAGAAGGTGCTAGCAGGGAATTCTCTGCCTGCCTTTCCCCAGTGCTCTGCAAGCTCTCCAGGACAACATAAAATCTGGGGCTCTGTGCTTTCTTTCCTTCTGAACAAGTGTTAGTGTTTTCTGCAGAAAAGCGATTCTGCGAAGCAATGTGAACACTTCTGCTTCCCAGGCACAGAGAAGGTACTAGCAGGGAATTCTCTGCCTGCCTTTCCCCAGTGCTATGCAAGCTCTCCAGAAGAACAGCAAATCTGGGGCTCTGTGCTTTCTTTAGGTCTGAACAATTGTTAGAGTTTTCTGCACAAAAGCGATTCTGCGAAGCAATGTGAACACTTCTGCTTCCCAGGCACAGAGAAGGTGCTAGCAGGGAATTCTCTGCCTGCCTTTCCCCAGTGCTCTGCAAGCTCTCCAGGACAACATAAAATCTGGGGCTCTGTGCTTTCTTTCGTTCTGAACAAGTGTTAGTGTTTTCTGCACAAAGGCGATTCTGCGAAGCAATGTGAACACTTCTGCTTCCCAGGCACAGAGAAGGTGCTAGCAGGGAATTCTCTGCCTGCCTTTCCCCAGTGCTCTGCAAGCTCTCCAGGACAACATAAAATCTGGGGCTCTGTGCTTTCTTTCCTTCTGAACAAGTGTTAGTGTTTTCTGCACAAAAACGATTCTGCGAAGCAATGTGAACACTTCTGCTTCCCAGGCACAGAGAAGGTGCTAGCAGGGAATTCTCTGCCTGCCTTTCCCCAGTGCTATGCAAGCTCTCCAGAAGAACAGCAAATCTGGGGCTCTGTGCTTTCTTTTGTTCTGAATAAGTGTTAGTGTTTTCTGCAGAAAAGCGATTCTGCGAAGCAATGTAAACACTTCTGCTTCCCAGGCACAGAGAAGGTGCTAGCAGGGAATTCTCTGCCTGCCTTTCCCCAGTGCTCTGCAAGCTCTCCAGGACAACATAAAATCTGGGGCTCTGTGCTTTCTTTTGTTCTGAACAAGTGTTAGTGTTTTCTGCACAAAGGCGATTCTGCGAAGCAATGTGAACACTTCTGCTTCCCAGGCACAGAGAAGGTGCTAGCAGGGAATTCCCTGCCTGCCTTTCCCCAGTGCTCTGCAAGCTCTCCAGGACAACATAGCATCTGGGGCTCTGTGCTTTCTTTTGTTCTGAACAAGTGTTAGTGTTTTCTGCACAAAGGCGATTCTGCGAAGCAATGTGAACACTTCTGCTTCCCAGGCACAGAGAAGGTGCTAGCAGGGAATTCTCTGCCTGCCTTTCCTCAGTGCTCTGCAAGCTCTCCAGGACAACATAAAATCTGGGGCTCTGTGCTTTCTTTTGTTCTGAACAAGTGTTAGTGTTTTCTGCACAAAGGCGATTCTGCGAAGCAATGTGAACACTTGTGTTTCCCAGGCACAGAGAAGGTGCTAGCAGGGAATTCTCTGCCTTCCTTTCCCCAGTGCTCTGCAAGCTCTCCAGGACAACATAAAATCTGGGGCTCTGTGCTTTCTTTCCTTCTGAACAAGTGTTTCTGTTTTCTGCACAAAAGCGATTCTGCGAAGCCATGTGAACACTTCTGCTTCCCAGGCACAGAGAAGGTGCTAGCAAGGAATTCTCTGCCTGCCTTTCCTCAGTGCTCTGCAAGCTCTCCAGGACAACATAAAATCTGGGGCTCTGTGCTTTCTTTTGTTCTGAACAAGTGTTAGTGTTTTCTGCAGAAAAGCGATTCTGCGAAGTAATGTGAACACTTCTGCTTCCCAGGCACAGAGAAGGTGCTAGCAGGGAATTCTCTGCCTGCCTTTCCCCAGTGCTCTGCAAGCTCTCCAGGACAACATAAAATCTGGGGCTCTGTGCTTTCTTTTGTTCTGAACAAGTGTTAGTGTTTTCTGCACAAAGGCGATTCTGCGAAGCAATGTGAACACTTCTGCTTCCCAGGCACAGAGAAGGTGCTAGCAGGGAATTCTCTGCCTGCCTTTCCCCAGTGCTCTGCAAGCTCTCCAGGACAACATAAAATCTGGGGCTCTGTGCTTTCTTTTGTTCTGAACAACTGTTAGTGTTTTCTGCACAAAGGCGATTCTGCGAAGCAATGTGAACACTTCTGCTTCCCAGGCACAGAGAAGGTGCTAGCAGGGAATTCTCTGCCTGCCTTTCCCCAGTGCTCTGCAAGCTCTCCAGGACAACATAAAATCTGGGGCTCTGTGCTTTCTTTTGTTCTGAACAAGTGTTAGTGTTTTCTGCACAAAGGCGATTCTGCGAAGCAATGTGAACACTTCTGCTTCCCAGGCACAGAGAAGGTGCTAGCAGGGAATTCTCTGCCTGCCTTTCCCCAGTGCTCTGCAAGCTCTCCAGGACAACATAAAATCTGGGGCTCTGTGCTTTCTTTACTTCTGAACAAGTGTTTCTGTTTTCTGCACAAAAGCGATTCTGCGAAGCCATGTGAACACTTCTGCTTCCCAGGCACAGAGAAGGTGCTAGCAAGGAATTCTCTGCCTGCCTTTCCTCAGTGCTCTGCAAGCTCTCCAGGACAACATAAAATCTGGGGCTCTGTGCTTTCTTTTGTTCTGAACAAGTGTTAGTGTTTTCTGCACAAAGGCGATTCTGCGAAGCAATGTGAACACTTCTGCTTCCCAGGCACAGAGAAGGTGCTAGCAGGGAATTCTCTGCCTGCCTTTCCCCAGTGCTCTGCAAGCTCTCCAGGACAACATAAAATCTGGGGCTCTGTGCTTTCTTTCCTTCTGAACAAGTGTTAGTGTTTTCTGCAGAAAAGCGATTCTGCGAAGCAATGTGAACACTTCTGCTTCCCAGGCACAGAGAAGGTACTAGCAGGGAATTCTCTGCCTGCCTTTCCCCAGTGCTATGCAAGCTCTCCAGAAGAACAGCAAATCTGGGGCTCTGTGCTTTCTTTAGGTCTGAACAATTGTTAGAGTTTTCTGCACAAAAGCGATTCTGCGAAGCAATGTAAACACTTCTGCTTCCCAGGCACAGAGAAGGTGCTAGCAGGGAATTCTCTGCCTGCCTTTCCCCAGTGCTCTGCAAGCTCTCCAGGACAACATAAAATCTGGGGCTCTGTGCTTTCTTTCGTTCTGAACAAGTGTTAGTGTTTTCTGCACAAAGGCGATTCTGCGAAGCAATGTGAACACTTCTGCTTCCCAGGCACAGAGAAGGTGCTAGCAGGGAATTCTCTGCCTGCCTTTCCCCAGTGCTCTGCAAGCTCTCCAGGACAACATAAAATCTGGGGCTCTGTGCTTTCTTTCCTTCTGAACAAGTGTTAGTGTTTTCTGCACAAAAACGATTCTGCGAAGCAATGTGAACACTTCTGCTTCCCAGGCACAGAGAAGGTGCTAGCAGGGAATTCTCTGCCTGCCTTTCCCCAGTGCTATGCAAGCTCTCCAGAAGAACAGCAAATCTGGGGCTCTGTGCTTTCTTTAGGTCTGAACAATTGTTAGAGTTTTCTGCACAAAAGCGATTCTGCGAAGCAATGTGAACACTTCTGCTTCCCAGGCACAGAGAAGGTGCTAGCAGGGAATTCTCTGCCTGCCTTTCCCCAGTGCTCTGCAAGCTCTCCAGGACAACATAAAATCTGGGGCTCTGTGCTTTCTTTTGTTCTGAACAAGTGTTAGTGTTTTCTGCACAAAGGCGATTCTGCGAAGCAATGTGAACACTTCTGCTTCCCAGGCACAGAGAAGGTGCTAGCAGGGAATTCCCTGCCTGCCTTTCCCCAGTGCTCTGCAAGCTCTCCAGGACAACAGCATCTGGGGCTCTGTGCTTTCTTTTGTTCTGAACAAGTGTTAGTGTTTTCTGCACAAAGGCGATTCTGCGAAGCAATGTGAACACTTCTGCTTCCCAGGCACAGAGAAGGTGCTAGCAGGGAATTCTCTGCCTGCCTTTCCTCAGTGCTCTGCAAGCTCTCCAGGACAACATAAAATCTGGGGCTCTGTGCTTTCTTTTGTTCTGAACAAGTGTTAGTGTTTTCTGCACAAAGGCGATTCTGCGAAGCAATGTGAACACTTCTGCTTCCCAGGCACAGAGAAGGTGCTAGCAGGGAATTCTCTGCCTGCCTTTCCCCAGTGCTCTGCAAGCTCTCCAGGACAACATAAAATCTGGGGCTCTGTGCTTTCTTTCCTTCTGAACAAGTGTTTCTGTTTTCTGCACAAAAGCGATTCTGCGAAGCCATGTGAACACTTCTGCTTCCCAGGCACAGAGAAGGTGCTAGCAAGGAATTCTCTGCCTGCCTTTCCTCAGTGCTCTGCAAGCTCTCCAGGACAACATAAAATCTGGGGCTCTGTGCTTTCTTTTGTTCTGAACAAGTGTTAGTGTTTTCTGCAGAAAAGCGATTCTGCGAAGTAATGTGAACACTTCTGCTTCCCAGGCACAGAGAAGGTGCTAGCAGGGAATTCTCTGCCTGCCTTTCCCCAGTGCTCTGCAAGCTCTCCAGGACAACATAAAATCTGGGGCTCTGTGCTTTCTTTTGTTCTGAACAAGTGTTAGTGTTTTCTGCACAAAGGCGATTCTGCGAAGCAATGTGAACACTTCTGCTTCCCAGGCACAGAGAAGGTGCTAGCAGGGAATTCTCTGCCTGCCTTTCCCCAGTGCTCTGCAAGCTCTCCAGGACAACATAAAATCTGGGGCTCTGTGCTTTCTTTCCTTCTGAACAAGTGTTAGTGTTTTCTGCAGAAAAGCGATTCTGCGAAGCAATGTGAACACTTCTGCTTCCCAGGCACAGAGAAGGTACTAGCAGGGAATTCTCTGCCTGCCTTTCCCCAGTGCTATGCAAGCTCTCCAGAAGAACAGCAAATCTGGGGCTCTGTGCTTTCTTTAGTTCTGAACAATTGTTAGAGTTTTCTGCACAAAAGCGATTCTGCGAAGCAATGTGAACACTTCTGCTTCCCAGGCACAGAGAAGTTGCTAGCAGGGAATTCCCTGCCTGCCTTTCCCCAGTGCTCTGCAAGCTCTCCAGGACAACATAGCATCTGGGGCTCTGTGCTTTCTTTTGTTCTGAACAAGTGTTAGTGTTTTCTGCACAAAGGCGATTCTGCGAAGCAATGTGAACACTTCTGCTTCCCAGGCACAGAGAAGGTGCTAGCAGGGAATTCTCTGCCTGCCTTTCCTCAGTGCTCTGCAAGCTCTACAGTACAACATAAAATCTGGGGCTCTGTGCTTTCTTTTGTTCTGAACAAGTGTTAGTGTTTTCTGCACAAAGGCGATTCTGCGAAGCAATGTGAACACTTCTGCTTCCCAGGCACAGAGAAGGTGCTAGCAGGGAATTCTCTGCCTGCCTTTCCCCAGTGCTCTGCAAGCTCTCCAGGAAAACATAAAATCTGGGGCTCTGTGCTTTCTTTCCTTCTGAACAAGTGTTTCTGTTTTCTGCACAAAAGCGATTCTGCGAAGCCATGTGAACACTTCTGCTTCCCAGGCACAGAGAAGGTGCTAGCAAGGAATTCTCTGCCTGCCTTTCCTCAGTGCTCTGCAAGCTCTCCAGGACAACATAAAATCTGGGGCTCTGTGCTTTCTTTTGTTCTGAACAACTGTTAGTGTTTTCTGCAGAAAAGCGATTCTGCGAAGTAATGTGAACACTTCTGCTTCCCAGGCACAGAGAAGGTGCTAGCAGGGAATTCTCTGCCTGCCTTTCCCCAGTGCTCTGCAAGCTCTCCAGGACAACATAAAATCTCGGCTCTGTGCTTTCTTTTGTTCTGAACAAGTGTTAGTGTTTTCTGCACAAAGGCGATTCTGCGAAGCAATGTGAACACTTCTGCTTCCCAGGCACAGAGAAGGTGCTAGCAGGGAATTCTCTGCCTGCCTTTCCCCAGTGCTCTGCAAGCTCTCCAGGACAACATAAAATCTGGGGCTCTGTGCTTTCTTTCCTTCTGAACAAGTGTTAGTGTTTTCTGCAGAAAAGCGATTCTGCGAAGCAATGTGAACACTTCTGCTTCCCAGGCACAGAGAAGGTACTAGCAGGGAATTCTCTGCCTGCCTTTCCCCAGTGCTATGCAAGCTCTTCAGAAGAACAGCAAATCTGGGGCTCTGTGCTTTCTTTAGTTCTGAACAATTGTTAGAGTTTTCTGCACAAAAGCGATTCTGCGAAGCAATGTAAACACTTCTGCTTCCCAGGCACAGAGAAGGTGCTAGCAGGGAATTCCCTGCCTGCCTTTCCCCAGTGCTCTGCAAGCTCTCCAGGACAACATAGCATCTGGGGCTCCGTGCTTTCTTTTGTTCTGAACAAGTGTTAGTGTTTTCTGCACAAAGGCGATTCTGCGAAGCAATGTGAACACTTCTGCTTCCCAGGCACAGAGAAGGTGCTAGCAGGGAATTCTCTGCCTGCCTTTCCTCAGTGCTCTGCAAGCTCTACAGTACAACATAAAATCTGGGGCTCTGTGCTTTCTTTTGTTCTGAACAAGTGTTAGTGTTTTCTGCACAAAGGCGATTCTGCGAAGCAATGTGAACACTTCTGCTTCCCAGGCACAGAGAAGGTGCTAGCAGGGAATTCTCTGCCTGCCTTTCCCCAGTGCTCTGCAAGCTCTCCAGGACAACATAAAATCTGGGGCTCTGTGCTTTCTTTTGTTCTGAACAACTGTTAGTGTTTTCTGCACAAAGGCGATTCTGCGAAGCAATGTGAACACTTCTGCTTCCCAGGCACAGAGAAGGTGCTAGCAGGGAATTCTCTGCCTGCCTTTCCCCAGTGCTCTGCAAGCTCTCCAGGACAACATAAAATCTGGGGCTCTGTGCTTTCTTTTGTTCTGAACAAGTGTTAGTGTTTTCTGCACAAAGGCGATTCTGCGAAGCAATGTGAACACTTCTGCTTCCCAGGCACAGAGAAGGTGCTAGCAGGGAATTCTCTGCCTGCCTTTCCGCAGTGCTCTGCAAGCTCTCCAGGACAACATAAAATCTGGGGCTCTGTGCTTTCTTTCCTTCTGAACAAGTGTTTCTGTTTTCTGCACAAAAGCGATTCTGCGAAGCCATGTGAACACTTCTGCTTCCCAGGCACAGAGAAGGTGCTAGCAAGGAATTCTCTGCCTGCCTTTCCTCAGTGCTCTGCAAGCTCTCCAGGACAACATAAAATCTGGGGCTCTGTGCTTTCTTTTGTTCTGAACAAGTGTTAGTGTTTTCTGCACAAAGGCGATTCTGCGAAGCAATGTGAACACTTCTGCTTCCCAGGCACAGAGAAGGTGCTAGCAGGGAATTCTCTGCCTGCCTTTCCCCAGTGCTCTGCAAGCTCTCCAGGACAACATAAAATCTGGGGCTCTGTGCTTTCTTTCCTTCTGAACAAGTGTTAGTGTTTTCTGCAGAAAAGCGATTCTGCGAAGCAATGTGAACACTTCTGCTTCCCAGGCACAGAGAAGGTACTAGCAGGGAATTCTCTGCCTGCCTTTCCCCAGTGCTCTGCAAGCTCTCCAGGACAACATAAAATCTGGGGCTCTGTGCTTTCTTTCGTTCTGAACAAGTGTTAGTGTTTTCTGCACAAAGGCGATTCTGCGAAGCAATGTGAACACTTCTGCTTCCCAGGCACAGAGAAGGTGCTAGCAGGGAATTCTCTGCCTGCCTTTCCCCAGTGCTCTGCAAGCTCTCCAGGACAACATAAAATCTGGGGCTCTGTGCTTTCTTTCCTTCTGAACAAGTGTTAGTGTTTTCTGCACAAAAACGATTCTGCGAAGCAATGTGAACACTTCTGCTTCCCAGGCACAGAGAAGGTGCTAGCAGGGAATTCTCTGCCTGCCTTTCCCCAGTGCTATGCAAGCTCTCCAGAAGAACAGCAAATCTGGGGCTCTGTGCTTTCTTTTGTTCTGAATAAGTGTTAGTGTTTTCTGCAGAAAAGCGATTCTGCGAAGCAATGTAAACACTTCTGCTTCCCAGGCACAGAGAAAGTGCTAGCAGGGAATTCTCTGCCTGCCTTTCCCCAGTGCTCTGCAAGCTCTCCAGGACAACATAAAATCTGGGGCTCTGTGCTTTCTTTTGTTCTGAACAAGTGTTAGTGTTTTCTGCACAAAGGCGATTCTGCGAAGCAATGTGAACACTTCTGCTTCCCAGGCACAGAGAAGGTGCTAGCAGGGAATTCTCTGCCTGCCTTTCCCCAGTGCTCTGCAAGCTCTCCAGGACAACATAAAATCTGGGGCTCTGTGCTTTCTTTTGTTCTGAACAAGTGTTAGTGTTTTCTGCACAAAGGCGATTCTGCGAAGCAATGTGAACACTTCTGCTTCCCAGGCACAGAGAAGGTGCTAGCAGGGAATTCTCTGCCTGCCTTTCCCCAGTGCTCTGCAAGCTCTCCAGGACAACATAAAATCTGGGGCTCTGTGCTTTCTTTCCTTCTGAGCAAGTGTTACTGTTTTCTGCACAAAAGCGATTCTTGCGAAGCAATGTGAACACTTCTGCTTCCCAGGCACAGAGAAGGTACTAGCAGAGAATTCTCTGCCTGCCTTTCCCCAGTGCTATGCAAGCTCTCCAGAAGAACAGCAAATCTGGGGCTCTGTGCTTTCTTTAGTTCTGAACTATTGTTAGTGTTTTCTGCACAAAAGCGATTCTGCGAAGCAATGTGAACACTTCTGCTTCCCAGGCACAGAGAAGGTGCTAGCAGGGAATTCCCTGCCTGCCTTTCCCCAGTGCTCTGCAAGCTCTCCAGGACAACATAGCATCTGGGGCTCTGTGCTTTCTTTTGTTCTGAACAAGTGTTAGTGTTTTCTGCACAAAGGCGATTCTGCGAAGCAATGTGAACACTTCTGCTTCCCAGGCACAGAGAAGGTGCTAGCAGGGAATTCTCTGCCTGCCTTTCCCCAGTGCTCTGCAAGCTCTCCAGGACAACATAAAATCTGGGGCTCTGTGCTTTCTTTTGTTCTGAACAAGTGTTAGTGTTTTCTGCACAAAGGCGATTCTGCGAAGCAATGTGAACACTTCTGCTTCCCAGGCACAGAGAAGGTGCTAGCAGGGAATTCTCTGCCTGCCTTTCCCCAGTGCTCTGCAAGCTCTCCAGGACAACATAAAATCTGGGGCTCTGTGCTTTCTTTTGTTCTGAACAAGTGTTAGTGTTTTCTGCACAAAAGCGATTCTGCGAAGCCATGTGAACACTTCTGCTTCCCAGGCACAGAGAAGGTGCTAGCAGGGAATTCTCTGCCTGCCTTTCCCCAGTGCTCTGCAAGCTCTCCAGGACAACATAAAATCTGGGGCTCTGTGCTTTCTTTCGTTCTGAACAAGTGTTAGTGTTTTCTGCACAAAGGCGATTCTGCGAAGCAATGTGAACACTTCTGCTTCCCAGGCACAGAGAAGGTGCTAGCAGGGAATTCTCTGCCTGCCTTTCCCCAGTGCTCTGCAAGCTCTCCAGGACAACATAAAATCTGGGGCTCTGTGGTTTCTTTCCTTCTGAACAAGTGTTAGTGTTTTCTGCACAAAAGCGATTCTGCGAAGCAATGTGAACACTTCTGCTTCCCAGGCACAGAGAAGGTGCTAGCAGGGAATTCTCTGCCTGCCTTTCCCCAGTGCTATGCAAGCTCTCCAGAAGAACAGCAAATCTGGGGCTCTGTGCTTTCTTTTGTTTTGAATAAGTGTTAGTGTTTTCTGCAGAAAAGCGATTCTGCGAAGCAATGTAAACACTTCTGCTTCCCAGGCACAGAGAAAGTGCTAGCAGGGAATTCTCTGCCTGCCTTTCCCCAGTGCTCTGCAAGCTCTCCAGGACAACATAAAATCTGGGGCTCTGTGCTTTCTTTTGTTCTGAACAACTGTTAGTGTTTTCTGCACAAAGGCGATTCTGCGAAGCAATGTGAACACTTCTGCTTCCCAGGCACAGAGAAGGTGCTAGCAGGGAATTCTCTGCCTGCCTTTCCCCAGTGCTCTGCAAGCTCTCCAGGACAACATAAAATCTGGGGCTCTGTGCTTTCTTTTGTTCTGAACAAGTGTTAGTGTTTTCTGCACAAAGGCGATTCTGCGAAGCAATGTGAACACTTCTGCTTCCCAGGCACAGAGAAGGTGCTAGCAGGGAATTCTCTGCCTGCCTTCCCCAGTGCTCTGCAAGCTCTCCAGGACAACATAAAATCTGGGGCTCTGTGCTTTCTTTCCTTCTGAACAAGTGTTTCTGTTTTCTGCACAAAAGCGATTCTGCGAAGCAATGTGAACACTTCTGCTTCCCAGGCACAGAGAAGGTGCTAGCAAGGAATTCTCTGCCTGCCTTTCCTCAGTGCTCTGCAAGCTCTCCAGGACAACATAAAATCTGGGGCTCTGTGCTTTCTTTTGTTCTGAACAAGTGTTAGTGTTTTCTGCACAAAGGCGATTCTGCGAAGCAATGTGAACACTTCTACTTCCCAGGCACAGAGAAGGTGCTAGCAGGGAATTCTCTGCCTGCCTTTCCCCAGTGCTCTGCAAGCTCTCCAGGACAACATAAAATCTGGGGCTCTGTGCTTTCTTTCCTTCTGAACAAGTGTTAGTGTTTTCTGCAGAAAAGCGATTCTGCGAAGCAATGTGAACACTTCTGCTTCCCAGGCACAGAGAAGGTACTAGCAGGGAATTCTCTGCCTGCCTTTCCCCAGTGCTATGCAAGCTCTCCAGAAGAACAGCAAATCTGGGGCTCTGTGCTTTCTTTAGTTCTGAACAATTGTTAGAGTTTTCTGCACAAAAGCGATTCTGCGAAGCAATGTAAACACTTCTGCTTCCCAGGCACAGAGAAGGTGCTAGCAGGGAATTCTCTGCCTGCCTTTCCCCAGTGCTCTGCAAGCTCTCCAGGACAACATAAAATCTGGGGCTCTGTGCTTTCTTTCCTTCTGAACAAGTGTTAGTGTTTTCTGCACAAAAACGATTCTGCGAAGCAATGTGAACACTTCTGCTTCCCAGGCACAGAGAAGGTGCTAGCAGGGAATTCTCTGCCTGCCTTTCCCCAGTGCTATGCAAGCTCTCCAGAAGAACAGCAAATCTGGGGCTCTGTGCTTTCTTTTGTTCTGAATAAGTGTTAGTGTTTTCTGCAGAAAAGCGATTCTGCGAAGCAATGTAAACACTTCTGCTTCCCAGGCACAGAGAAAGTGCTAGCAGGGAATTCTCTGCCTGCCTTTCCCCAGTGCTCTGCAAGCTCTCCAGGACAACATAAAATCTGGGGCTCTGTGCTTTCTTTTGTTCTGAACAAGTGTTAGTGTTTTCTGCACAAAGGCGATTCTGCGAAGCAATGTGAACACTTCTGCTTCCCAGGCACAGAGAAGGTGCTAGCAGGGAGTTCTCTGCCTGCCTTTCCCCAGTGCTCTGCAAGCTCTCCAGGACAACATAAAATCTGGGGCTCTGTGCTTTCTTTCCTTCTGAACAAGTGTTAGTGTTTTCTGCACAAAAACGATTCTGCGAAGCAATGTGAACACTTCTGCTTCCCAGCACAGAGAAGGTGCTAGCAGGGAATTCTCTGCCTGCGTTTCCCCAGTGCTCTGCAAGCTCTCCAGGACAACATAAAATCTGGGGCTCTGTGCTTTCTTTCCTTCTGAACAAGTGTTTCTGTTTTCTGCACAAAAGCGATTCTGCGAAGCCATGTGAACACTTCTGCTTCCCAGGCACAGAGAAGGTGCTAGCAAGGAATTCTCTGCCTGCCTTTCCTCAGTGCTCTGCAAGCTCTCCAGGACAACATAAAATCTGGGGCTCTGTGCTTTCTTTTGTTCTGAACAAGTGTTAGTGTTTTCTGCACAAAGGCGATTCTGCGAAGCAATGTGAACACTTCTGCTTCCCAGGCACAGAGAAGGTGCTAGCAGGGAATTCTCTGCCTGCCTTTCCCCAGTGCTCTGCAAGCTCTCCAGGACAACATAAAATCTGGGGCTCTGTGTTTTATTTCCTTCTGAACAAGTGTTAGTGTTTTCTGCAGAAAAGCGATTCTGCGAAGCAATGTGAACACTTCTGCTTCCCAGGCACAGAGAAGGTACTAGCAGGGAATTCTCTGCCTGCCTTTCCCCAGTGCTATGCAAGCTCTCCAGAAGAACAGCAAATCTGGGGCTCTGTGCTTTCTTTAGTTCTGAACAATTGTTAGAGTTTTCTGCACAAAAGCGATTCTGCGAAGCAATGTAAACACTTCTGCTTCCCAGGCACAGAGAAGGTGCTAGCAGGGAATTCTCTGCCTGCCTTTCCCCAGTGCTCTGCAAGCTCTCCAGGACAACATAAAATCTGGGGCTCTGTGCTTTCTTTCGTTCTGAACAAGTGTTAGTGTTTTCTGCACAAAGGCGATTCTGCGAAGCAATGTGAACACTTCTGCTTCCCAGGCACAGAGAAGGTGCTAGCAGGGAATTCTCTGCCTGCCTTTCCCCAGTGCTCTGCAAGCTCTCCAGGACAACATAAAATCTGGGGCTCTGTGCTTTCTTTCCTTCTGAACAAGTGTTAGTGTTTTCTGCACAAAAACGATTCTGCGAAGCAATGTGAACACTTCTGCTTCCCAGGCACAGAGAAGGTGCTAGCAGGGAATTCTCTGCCTGCCTTTCCCCAGTGCTATGCAAGCTCTCCAGAAGAACAGCAAATCTGGGGCTCTGTGCTTTCTTTTGTTCTGAATAAGTGTTAGTGTTTTCTGCAGAAAAGCGATTCTGCGAAGCAATGTAAACACTTCTGCTTCCCAGGCACAGAGAAAGTGCTAGCAGGGAATTCTCTGCCTGCCTTTCCCCAGTGCTCTGCAAGCTCTCCAGGACAACATAAAATCTGGGGCTCTGTGCTTTCTTTTGTTCTGAACAAGTGTTAGTGTTTTCTGCACAAAGGCGATTCTGCGAAGCAATGTGAACACTTCTGCTTCCCAGGCACAGAGAAGGTGCTAGCAGGGAATTCTCTGCCTGCCTTTCCCCAGTGCTCTGCAAGCTCTCCAGGACAACATAGAATCTGGGGCTCTGTGCTTTCTTTTGTTCTGAACAAGTGTTAGTGTTTTCTGCACAAAGGCGATTCTGCGAAGCAATGTGAACACTTCTGCTTCCCAGGCACAGAGAAGGTGCTAGCAGGGAATTCTCTGCCTGCCTTTCCCCAGTGCTCTGCAAGCTCTCCAGGACAACATAAAATCTGGGGCTCTGTGCTTTCTTTCCTTCTGAGCAAGTGTTACTGTTTTCTGCACAAAAGCGATTCTTGCGAAGCAATGTGAACACTTCTGCTTCCCAGGCACAGAGAAGGTACTAGCAGAGAATTCTCTGCCTGCCTTTCCCCAGTGCTATGCAAGCTCTCCAGAAGAACAGCAAATCTGGGGCTCTGTGCTTTCTTTAGTTCTGAACTATTGTTAGTGTTTTCTGCACAAAGGCGATTCTGCGAAGCAATGTGAACACTTCTGCTTCCCAGGCACAGAGAAGGTGCTAGCAGGGAATTCTCTGCCTGCCTTTCCCCAGTGCTCTGCAAGCTCTCCAGGACAACATAAAATCTGGGGCTCTGTGCTTTCTTTCCTTCTGAACAAGTGTTAGTGTTTTCTGCACAAAGGCGATTCTGCGAAGCAATGTGAACACTTCTGCTTCCCAGGCACAGAGAAGGTGCTAGCAGGGAATTCTCTGCCTGCCTTTCCTCAGTGCTCTGCAAGCTCTACAGTACAACATAAAATCTGGGGCTCTGTGCTTTCTTTTGTTCTGAACAAGTGTTAGTGTTTTCTGCACAAAGGCGATTCTGCGAAGCAATGTGAACACTTCTGCTTCCCAGGCACAGAGAAGGTGCTAGCAGGGAATTCTCTGCCTGCCTTTCCCCAGTGCTCTGCAAGCTCTCCAGGACAACATAAAATCTGGGGCTCTGTGCTTTCTTTTGTTCTGAACAACTGTTAGTGTTTTCTGCACAAAGGCGATTCTGCGAAGCAATGTGAACACTTCTGCTTCCCAGGCACAGAGAAGGTGCTAGCAGGGAATTCTCTGCCTGCCTTTCCCCAGTGCTCTGCAAGCTCTCCAGGACAACATAAAATCTGGGGCTCTGTGCTTTCTTTTGTTCTGAACAAGTGTTAGTGTTTTCTGCACAAAGGCGATTCTGCGAAGCAATGTGAACACTTCTGCTTCCCAGGCACAGAGAAGGTGCTAGCAGGGAATTCTCTGCCTGCCTTTCCCCAGTGCTCTGCAAGCTCTCCAGGACAACATAAAATCTGGGGCTCTGTGCTTTCTTTCCTTCTGAACAAGTGTTTCTGTTTTCTGCACAAAAGCGATTCTGCGAAGCCATGTGAACACTTCTGCTTCCCAGGCACAGAGAAGGTGCTAGCAAGGAATTCTCTGCCTGCCTTTCCTCAGTGCTCTGCAAGCTCTCCAGGACAACATAAAATCTGGGGCTCTGTGCTTTCTTTTGTTCTGAACAAGTGTTAGTGTTTTCTGCACAAAGGCGATTCTGCGAAGCAATGTGAACACTTCTGCTTCCCAGGCACAGAGAAGGTGCTAGCAGGGAATTCTCTGCCTGCCTTTCCCCAGTGCTCTGCAAGCTCTCCAGGACAACATAAAATCTGGGGCTCTGTGCTTTCTTTCCTTCTGAACAAGTGTTAGTGTTTTCTGCAGAAAAGCGATTCTGCGAAGCAATGTGAACACTTCTGCTTCCCAGGCACAGAGAAGGTACTAGCAGGGAATTCTCTGCCTGCCTTTCCCCAGTGCTCTGCAAGCTCTCCAGGACAACATAAAATCTGGGGCTCTGTGCTTTCTTTCGTTCTGAACAAGTGTTAGTGTTTTCTGCACAAAGGCGATTCTGCGAAGCAATGTGAACACTTCTGCTTCCCAGGCACAGAGAAGGTGCTAGCAGGGAATTCTCTGCCTGCCTTTCCCCAGTGCTCTGCAAGCTCTCCAGGACAACATAAAATCTGGGGCTCTGTGCTTTCTTTCCTTCTGAACAAGTGTTAGTGTTTTCTGCACAAAAACGATTCTGCGAAGCAATGTGAACACTTCTGCTTCCCAGGCACAGAGAAGGTGCTAGCAGGGAATTCTCTGCCTGCCTTTCCCCAGTGCTATGCAAGCTCTCCAGAAGAACAGCAAATCTGGGGCTCTGTGCTTTCTTTTGTTCTGAATAAGTGTTAGTGTTTTCTGCAGAAAAGCGATTCTGCGAAGCAATGTAAACACTTCTGCTTCCCAGGCACAGAGAAAGTGCTAGCAGGGAATTCTCTGCCTGCCTTTCCCCAGTGCTCTGCAAGCTCTCCAGGACAACATAAAATCTGGGGCTCTGTGCTTTCTTTTGTTCTGAACAAGTGTTAGTGTTTTCTGCACAAAGGCGATTCTGCGAAGCAATGTGAACACTTCTGCTTCCCAGGCACAGAGAAGGTGCTAGCAGGGAATTCTCTGCCTGCCTTTCCCCAGTGCTCTGCAAGCTCTCCAGGACAACATAAAATCTGGGGCTCTGTGCTTTCTTTCCTTCTGAACAAGTGTTAGTGTTTTCTGCAGAAAAGCGATTCTGCGAAGCAATGTGAACACTTCTGCTTCCCAGGCACAGAGAAGGTACTAGCAGGGAATTCTCTGCCTGCCTTTCCCCAGTGCTATGCAAGCTCTCCAGAAGAACAGCAAATCTGGGGCTCTGTGCTTTCTTTAGTTCTGAACAATTGTTAGAGTTTTCTGCACAAAAGCGATTCTGCGAAGCAATGTAAACACTTCTGCTTCCCAGGCACAGAGAAGGTGCTAGCAGGGAATTCTCTGCCTGCCTTTCCCCAGTGCTCTGCAAGCTCTCCAGGACAACATAAAATCTGGGGCTCTGTGCTTTCTTTCCTTCTGAACAAGTGTTAGTGTTTTCTGCACAAAAACGATTCTGCGAAGCAATGTGAACACTTCTGCTTCCCAGGCACAGAGAAGGTGCTAGCAGGGAATTCTCTGCCTGCCTTTCCCCAGTGCTATGCAAGCTCTCCAGAAGAACAGCAAATCTGGGGCTCTGTGCTTTCTTTTGTTCTGAATAAGTGTTAGTGTTTTCTGCAGAAAAGCGATTCTGCGAAGCAATGTAAACACTTCTGCTTCCCAGGCACAGAGAAAGTGCTAGCAGGGAATTCTCTGCCTGCCTTTCCCCAGTGCTCTGCAAGCTCTCCAGGACAACATAAAATCTGGGGCTCTGTGCTTTCTTTTGTTCTGAACAAGTGTTAGTGTTTTCTGCACAAAGGCGATTCTGCGAAGCAATGTGAACACTTCTGCTTCCCAGGCACAGAGAAGGTGCTAGCAGGGAATTCTCTGCCTGCCTTTCCCCAGTGCTCTGCAAGCTCTCCAGGACAACATAAAATCTGGGGCTCTGTGCTTTCTTTCCTTCTGAACAAGTGTTAGTGTTTTCTGCACAAAAACGATTCTGCGAAGCAATGTGAACACTTCTGCTTCCCAGGCACAGAGAAGGTGCTAGCAGGGAATTCTCTGCCTGCCTTTCCCCAGTGCTATGCAAGCTCTCCAGAAGAACAGCAAATCTGGGGCTCTGTGCTTTCTTTTGTTTTGAATAAGTGTTAGTGTTTTCTGCAGAAAAGCGATTCTGCGAAGCAATGTAAACACTTCTGCTTCCCAGGCACAGAGAAAGTGCTAGCAGGGAATTCTCTGCCTGCCTTTCCCCAGTGCTCTGCAAGCTCTCCAGGACAACATAAAATCTGGGGCTCTGTGCTTTCTTTTGTTCTGAACAACTGTTAGTGTTTTCTGCACAAAGGCGATTCTGCGAAGCAATGTGAACACTTCTGCTTCCCAGGCACAGAGAAGGTGCTAGCAGGGAATTCTCTGCCTGCCTTTCCCCAGTGCTCTGCAAGCTCTCCAGGACAACATAAAATCTGGGGCTCTGTGCTTTCTTTTGTTCTGAACAAGTGTTAGTGTTTTCTGCACAAAGGCGATTCTGCGAAGCAATGTGAACACTTCTGCTTCCCAGCACAGAGAAGGTGCTAGCAGGGAATTCTCTGCCTGCGTTTCCCCAGTGCTCTGCAAGCTCTCCAGGACAACATAAAATCTGGGGCTCTGTGCTTTCTTTCCTTCTGAACAAGTGTTTCTGTTTTCTGCACAAAAGCGATTCTGCGAAGCCATGTGAACACTTCTGCTTCCCAGGCACAGAGAAGGTGCTAGCAAGGAATTCTCTGCCTGCCTTTCCTCAGTGCTCTGCAAGCTCTCCAGGACAACATAAAATCTGGGGCTCTGTGCTTTCTTTTGTTCTGAACAAGTGTTAGTGTTTTCTGCACAAAGGCGATTCTGCGAAGCAATGTGAACACTTCTGCTTCCCAGGCACAGAGAAGGTGCTAGCAGGGAATTCTCTGCCTGCCTTTCCCCAGTGCTCTGCAAGCTCTCCAGGACAACATAAAATCTGGGGCTCTGTGCTTTCTTTCCTTCTGAACAAGTGTTAGTGTTTTCTGCAGAAAAGCGATTCTGCGAAGCAATGTGAACACTTCTGCTTCCCAGGCACAGAGAAGGTACTAGCAGGGAATTCTCTGCCTGCCTTTCCCCAGTGCTATGCAAGCTCTCCAGAAGAACAGCAAATCTGGGGCTCTGTGCTTTCTTTAGTTCTGAACAATTGTTAGAGTTTTCTGCACAAAAGCGATTCTGCGAAGCAATGTAAACACTTCTGCTTCCCAGGCACAGAGAAGGTGCTAGCAGGGAATTCTCTGCCTGCCTTTCCCCAGTGCTCTGCAAGCTCTCCAGGACAACATAAAATCTGGGGCTCTGTGCTTTCTTTCGTTCTGAACAAGTGTTAGTGTTTTCTGCACAAAGGCGATTCTGCGAAGCAATGTGAACACTTCTGCTTCCCAGGCACAGAGAAGGTGCTAGCAGGGAATTCTCTGCCTGCCTTTCCCCAGTGCTCTGCAAGCTCTCCAGGACAACATAAAATCTGGGGCTCTGTGCTTTCTTTCCTTCTGAACAAGTGTTAGTGTTTTCTGCACAAAAACGATTCTGCGAAGCAATGTGAACACTTCTGCTTCCCAGGCACAGAGAAGGTGCTAGCAGGGAATTCTCTGCCTGCCTTTCCCCAGTGCTATGCAAGCTCTCCAGAAGAACAGCAAATCTGGGGCTCTGTGCTTTCTTTTGTTCTGAATAAGTGTTAGTGTTTTCTGCAGAAAAGCGATTCTGCGAAGCAATGTAAACACTTCTGCTTCCCAGGCACAGAGAAAGTGCTAGCAGGGAATTCTCTGCCTGCCTTTCCCCAGTGCTCTGCAAGCTCTCCAGGACAACATAAAATCTGGGGCTCTGTGCTTTCTTTTGTTCTGAACAAGTGTTAGTGTTTTCTGCACAAAGGCGATTCTGCGAAGCAATGTGAACACTTCTGCTTCCCAGGCACAGAGAAGGTGCTAGCAGGGAATTCTCTGCCTGCCTTTCCCCAGTGCTCTGCAAGCTCTCCAGGACAACATAGAATCTGGGGCTCTGTGCTTTCTTTTGTTCTGAACAAGTGTTAGTGTTTTCTGCACAAAGGCGATTCTGCGAAGCAATGTGAACACTTCTGCTTCCCAGGCACAGAGAAGGTGCTAGCAGGGAATTCTCTGCCTGCCTTTCCCCAGTGCTCTGCAAGCTCTCCAGGACAACATAAAATCTGGGGCTCTGTGCTTTCTTTCCTTCTGAGCAAGTGTTACTGTTTTCTGCACAAAAGCGATTCTTGCGAAGCAATGTGAACACTTCTGCTTCCCAGGCACAGAGAAGGTACTAGCAGAGAATTCTCTGCCTGCCTTTCCCCAGTGCTATGCAAGCTCTCCAGAAGAACAGCAAATCTGGGGCTCTGTGCTTTCTTTAGTTCTGAACTATTGTTAGTGTTTTCTGCACAAAGGCGATTCTGCGAAGCAATGTGAACACTTCTGCTTCCCAGGCACAGAGAAGGTGCTAGCAGGGAATTCTCTGCCTGCCTTTCCCCAGTGCTCTGCAAGCTCTCCAGGACAACATAAAATCTGGGGCTCTGTGCTTTCTTTCCTTCTGAACAAGTGTTAGTGTTTTCTGCACAAAGGCGATTCTGCGAAGCAATGTGAACACTTCTGCTTCCCAGGCACAGAGAAGGTGCTAGCAGGGAATTCTCTGCCTGCCTTTCCTCAGTGCTCTGCAAGCTCTACAGTACAACATAAAATCTGGGGCTCTGTGCTTTCTTTTGTTCTGAACAAGTGTTAGTGTTTTCTGCACAAAGGCGATTCTGCGAAGCAATGTGAACACTTCTGCTTCCCAGGCACAGAGAAGGTGCTAGCAGGGAATTCTCTGCCTGCCTTTCCCCAGTGCTCTGCAAGCTCTCCAGGACAACATAAAATCTGGGGCTCTGTGCTTTCTTTTGTTCTGAACAACTGTTAGTGTTTTCTGCACAAAGGCGATTCTGCGAAGCAATGTGAACACTTCTGCTTCCCAGGCACAGAGAAGGTGCTAGCAGGGAATTCTCTGCCTGCCTTTCCCCAGTGCTCTGCAAGCTCTCCAGGACAACATAAAATCTGGGGCTCTGTGCTTTCTTTTGTTCTGAACAAGTGTTAGTGTTTTCTGCACAAAGGCGATTCTGCGAAGCAATGTGAACACTTCTGCTTCCCAGGCACAGAGAAGGTGCTAGCAGGGAATTCTCTGCCTGCCTTTCCCCAGTGCTCTGCAAGCTCTCCAGGACAACATAAAATCTGGGGCTCTGTGCTTTCTTTCCTTCTGAACAAGTGTTTCTGTTTTCTGCACAAAAGCGATTCTGCGAAGCCATGTGAACACTTCTGCTTCCCAGGCACAGAGAAGGTGCTAGCAAGGAATTCTCTGCCTGCCTTTCCTCAGTGCTCTGCAAGCTCTCCAGGACAACATAAAATCTGGGGCTCTGTGCTTTCTTTTGTTCTGAACAAGTGTTAGTGTTTTCTGCACAAAGGCGATTCTGCGAAGCAATGTGAACACTTCTGCTTCCCAGGCACAGAGAAGGTGCTAGCAGGGAATTCTCTGCCTGCCTTTCCCCAGTGCTCTGCAAGCTCTCCAGGACAACATAAAATCTGGGGCTCTGTGCTTTCTTTCCTTCTGAACAAGTGTTAGTGTTTTCTGCAGAAAAGCGATTCTGCGAAGCAATGTGAACACTTCTGCTTCCCAGGCACAGAGAAGGTACTAGCAGGGAATTCTCTGCCTGCCTTTCCCCAGTGCTCTGCAAGCTCTCCAGGACAACATAAAATCTGGGGCTCTGTGCTTTCTTTCGTTCTGAACAAGTGTTAGTGTTTTCTGCACAAAGGCGATTCTGCGAAGCAATGTGAACACTTCTGCTTCCCAGGCACAGAGAAGGTGCTAGCAGGGAATTCTCTGCCTGCCTTTCCCCAGTGCTCTGCAAGCTCTCCAGGACAACATAAAATCTGGGGCTCTGTGCTTTCTTTCCTTCTGAACAAGTGTTAGTGTTTTCTGCACAAAAACGATTCTGCGAAGCAATGTGAACACTTCTGCTTCCCAGGCACAGAGAAGGTGCTAGCAGGGAATTCTCTGCCTGCCTTTCCCCAGTGCTATGCAAGCTCTCCAGAAGAACAGCAAATCTGGGGCTCTGTGCTTTCTTTTGTTCTGAATAAGTGTTAGTGTTTTCTGCAGAAAAGCGATTCTGCGAAGCAATGTAAACACTTCTGCTTCCCAGGCACAGAGAAAGTGCTAGCAGGGAATTCTCTGCCTGCCTTTCCCCAGTGCTCTGCAAGCTCTCCAGGACAACATAAAATCTGGGGCTCTGTGCTTTCTTTTGTTCTGAACAAGTGTTAGTGTTTTCTGCACAAAGGCGATTCTGCGAAGCAATGTGAACACTTCTGCTTCCCAGGCACAGAGAAGGTGCTAGCAGGGAATTCTCTGCCTGCCTTTCCCCAGTGCTCTGCAAGCTCTCCAGGACAACATAAAATCTGGGGCTCTGTGCTTTCTTTTGTTCTGAACAAGTGTTTCTGTTTTCTGCACAAAGGCGATTCTGCGAAGCAATGTGAACACTTCTGCTTCCCAGGCACAGAGAAGGTGCTAGCAGGGAATTCTCTGCCTGCCTTTCCCCAGTGCTCTGCAAGCTCTCCAGGACAACATAAAATCTGGGGCTCTGTGCTTTCTTTCCTTCTGAGCAAGTGTTACTGTTTTCTGCACAAAAGCGATTCTTGCGAAGCAATGTGAACACTTCTGCTTCCCAGGCACAGAGAAGGTACTAGCAGAGAATTCTCTGCCTGCCTTTCCCCAGTGCTATGCAAGCTCTCCAGAAGAACAGCAAATCTGGGGCTCTGTGCTTTCTTTAGTTCTGAACTATTGTTAGTGTTTTCTGCACAAAAGCGATTCTGCGAAGCAATGTGAACACTTCTGCTTCCCAGGCACAGAGAAGGTGCTAGCAGGGAATTCCCTGCCTGCCTTTCCCCAGTGCTCTGCAAGCTCTCCAGGACAACATAGCATCTGGGGCTCTGTGCTTTCTTTTGTTCTGAACAAGTGTTAGTGTTTTCTGCACAAAGGCGATTCTGCGAAGCAATGTGAACACTTCTGCTTCCCAGGCACAGAGAAGGTGCTAGCAGGGAATTCTCTGCCTGCCTTTCCCCAGTGCTCTGCAAGCTCTCCAGGACAACATAAAATCTGGGGCTCTGTGCTTTCTTTTGTTCTGAACAAGTGTTAGTGTTTTCTGCACAAAGGCGATTCTGCGAAGCAATGTGAACACTTCTGCTTCCCAGGCACAGAGAAGGTGCTAGCAGGGAATTCTCTGCCTGCCTTTCCCCAGTGCTCTGCAAGCTCTCCAGGACAACATAAAATCTGGGGCTCTGTGCTTTCTTTTGTTCTGAACAAGTGTTAGTGTTTTCTGCACAAAAGCGATTCTGCGAAGCCATGTGAACACTTCTGCTTCCCAGGCACAGAGAAGGTGCTAGCAGGGAATTCTCTGCCTGCCTTTCCCCAGTGCTCTGCAAGCTCTCCAGGACAACATAAAATCTGGGGCTCTGTGCTTTCTTTCGTTCTGAACAAGTGTTAGTGTTTTCTGCACAAAGGCGATTCTGCGAAGCAATGTGAACACTTCTGCTTCCCAGGCACAGAGAAGGTGCTAGCAGGGAATTCTCTGCCTGCCTTTCCCCAGTGCTCTGCAAGCTCTCCAGGACAACATAAAATCTGGGGCTCTGTGCTTTCTTTCCTTCTGAACAAGTGTTAGTGTTTTCTGCACAAAAACGATTCTGCGAAGCAATGTGAACACTTCTGCTTCCCAGGCACAGAGAAGGTGCTAGCAGGGAATTCTCTGCCTGCCTTTCCCCAGTGCTATGCAAGCTCTCCAGAAGAACAGCAAATCTGGGGCTCTGTGCTTTCTTTTGTTTTGAATAAGTGTTAGTGTTTTCTGCAGAAAAGCGATTCTGCGAAGCAATGTAAACACTTCTGCTTCCCAGGCACAGAGAAAGTGCTAGCAGGGAATTCTCTGCCTGCCTTTCCCCAGTGCTCTGCAAGCTCTCCAGGACAACATAAAATCTGGGGCTCTGTGCTTTCTTTTGTTCTGAACAACTGTTAGTGTTTTCTGCACAAAGGCGATTCTGCGAAGCAATGTGAACACTTCTGCTTCCCAGGCACAGAGAAGGTGCTAGCAGGGAATTCTCTGCCTGCCTTTCCCCAGTGCTCTGCAAGCTCTCCAGGACAACATAAAATCTGGGGCTCTGTGCTTTCTTTTGTTCTGAACAAGTGTTAGTGTTTTCTGCACAAAGGTGATTCTGCGAAGCAATGTGAACACTTCTGCTTCCCAGGCACAGAGAAGGTGCTAGCAGGGAATTCTCTGCCTGCCTTCCCCAGTGCTCTGCAAGCTCTCCAGGACAACATAAAATCTGGGGCTCTGTGCTTTCTTTCCTTCTGAACAAGTGTTTCTGTTTTCTGCACAAAAGCGATTCTGCGAAGCCATGTGAACACTTCTGCTTCCCAGGCACAGAGAAGGTGCTAGCAAGGAATTCTCTGCCTGCCTTTCCTCAGTGCTCTGCAAGCTCTCCAGGACAACATAAAATCTGGGGCTCTGTGCTTTCTTTTGTTCTGAACAAGTGTTAGTGTTTTCTGCACAAAGGCGATTCTGCGAAGCAATGTGAACACTTCTACTTCCCAGGCACAGAGAAGGTGCTAGCAGGGAATTCTCTGCCTGCCTTTCCCCAGTGCTCTGCAAGCTCTCCAGGACAACATAAAATCTGGGGCTCTGTGCTTTCTTTCCTTCTGAACAAGTGTTAGTGTTTTCTGCAGAAAAGCGATTCTGCGAAGCAATGTGAACACTTCTGCTTCCCAGGCACAGAGAAGGTACTAGCAGGGAATTCTCTGCCTGCCTTTCCCCAGTGCTATGCAAGCTCTCCAGAAGAACAGCAAATCTGGGGCTCTGTGCTTTCTTTAGTTCTGAACAATTGTTAGAGTTTTCTGCACAAAAGCGATTCTGCGAAGCAATGTAAACACTTCTGCTTCCCAGGCACAGAGAAGGTGCTAGCAGGGAATTCTCTGCCTGCCTTTCCCCAGTGCTCTGCAAGCTCTCCAGGACAACATAAAATCTGGGGCTCTGTGCTTTCTTTCCTTCTGAACAAGTGTTAGTGTTTTCTGCACAAAAACGATTCTGCGAAGCAATGTGAACACTTCTGCTTCCCAGGCACAGAGAAGGTGCTAGCAGGGAATTCTCTGCCTGCCTTTCCCCAGTGCTATGCAAGCTCTCCAGAAGAACAGCAAATCTGGGGCTCTGTGCTTTCTTTTGTTCTGAATAAGTGTTAGTGTTTTCTGCAGAAAAGCGATTCTGCGAAGCAATGTAAACATTTGTGCTTCCCAGGCACAGAGAAAGT
Source organism: Strix aluco (assembly GCF_031877795.1). Classification (NCBI taxonomy): domain Eukaryota; kingdom Metazoa; phylum Chordata; class Aves; order Strigiformes; family Strigidae; genus Strix; species Strix aluco. The sequence continues at coordinate 485,239 of NC_133942.1, read as the reverse complement.
GCTAGCAGGGAATTCTCTGCCTGCCTTTCCCCAGTGCTCTGCAAGCTCTCCAGGACAACATAAAATCTGGGGCTCTGTGCTTTCTTTTGTTCTGAACAAGTGTTAGTGTTTTCTGCACAAAGGCGATTCTGCGAAGCAATGTGAACACTTCTGCTTCCCAGGCACAGAGAAGGTGCTAGCAGGGAATTCTCTGCCTGCCTTTCCCCAGTGCTCTGCAAGCTCTCCAGGACAACATAAAATCTGGGGCTCTGTGCTTTCTTTCCTTCTGAACAAGTGTTAGTGTTTTCTGCACAAAAACGATTCTGCGAAGCAATGTGAACACTTCTGCTTCCCAGGCACAGAGAAGGTGCTAGCAGGGAATTCTCTGCCTGCCTTTCCCCAGTGCTATGCAAGCTCTCCAGAAGAACAGCAAATCTGGGGCTCTGTGCTTTCTTTTGTTTTGAATAAGTGTTAGTGTTTTCTGCAGAAAAGCGATTCTGCGAAGCAATGTAAACACTTCTGCTTCCCAGGCACAGAGAAAGTGCTAGCAGGGAATTCTCTGCCTGCCTTTCCCCAGTGCTCTGCAAGCTCTCCAGGACAACATAAAATCTGGGGCTCTGTGCTTTCTTTTGTTCTGAACAACTGTTAGTGTTTTCTGCACAAAGGCGATTCTGCGAAGCAATGTGAACACTTCTGCTTCCCAGGCACAGAGAAGGTGCTAGCAGGGAATTCTCTGCCTGCCTTTCCCCAGTGCTCTGCAAGCTCTCCAGGACAACATAAAATCTGGGGCTCTGTGCTTTCTTTTGTTCTGAACAAGTGTTAGTGTTTTCTGCACAAAGGCGATTCTGCGAAGCAATGTGAACACTTCTGCTTCCCAGGCACAGAGAAGGTGCTAGCAGGGAATTCTCTGCCTGCGTTTCCCCAGTGCTCTGCAAGCTCTCCAGGACAACATAAAATCTGGGGCTCTGTGCTTTCTTTCCTTCTGAACAAGTGTTTCTGTTTTCTGCACAAAAGCGATTCTGCGAAGCCATGTGAACACTTCTGCTTCCCAGGCACAGAGAAGGTGCTAGCAAGGAATTCTCTGCCTGCCTTTCCTCAGTGCTCTGCAAGCTCTCCAGGACAACATAAAATCTGGGGCTCTGTGCTTTCTTTCGTTCTGAACAAGTGTTAGTGTTTTCTGCACAAAGGCGATTCTGCGAAGCAATGTGAACACTTCTGCTTCCCAGGCACAGAGAAGGTGCTAGCAGGGAATTCTCTGCCTGCCTTTCCCCAGTGCTCTGCAAGCTCTCCAGGACAACATAAAATCTGGGGCTCTGTGCTTTCTTTCCTTCTGAACAAGTGTTAGTGTTTTCTGCACAAAAACGATTCTGCGAAGCAATGTGAACACTTCTGCTTCCCAGGCACAGAGAAGGTGCTAGCAGGGAATTCTCTGCCTGCCTTTCCCCAGTGCTATGCAAGCTCTCCAGAAGAACAGCAAATCTGGGGCTCTGTGCTTTCTTTTGTTTTGAATAAGTGTTAGTGTTTTCTGCAGAAAAGCGATTCTGCGAAGCAATGTAAACACTTCTGCTTCCCAGGCACAGAGAAAGTGCTAGCAGGGAATTCTCTGCCTGCCTTTCCCCAGTGCTCTGCAAGCTCTCCAGGACAACATAAAATCTGGGGCTCTGTGCTTTCTTTTGTTCTGAACAAGTGTTAGTGTTTTCTGCACAAAGGCGATTCTGCGAAGCAATGTGAACACTTCTGCTTCCCAGGCACAGAGAAGGTGCTAGCAGGGAATTCTCTGCCTGCCTTTCCCCAGTGCTCTGCAAGCTCTCCAGGACAACATAAAATCTGGGGCTCTGTGCTTTCTTTTGTTCTGAACAAGTGTTAGTGTTTTCTGCACAAAGGCGATTCTGCGAAGCAATGTGAACACTTCTGCTTCCCAGGCACAGAGAAGGTGCTAGCAGGGAATTCTCTGCCTGCCTTCCCCAGTGCTCTGCAAGCTCTCCAGGACAACATAAAATCTGGGGCTCTGTGCTTTCTTTCCTTCTGAACAAGTGTTTCTGTTTTCTGCACAAAAGCGATTCTGCGAAGCCATGTGAACACTTCTGCTTCCCAGGCACAGAGAAGGTGCTAGCAAGGAATTCTCTGCCTGCCTTTCCTCAGTGCTCTGCAAGCTCTCCAGGACAACATAAAATCTGGGGCTCTGTGCTTTCTTTTGTTCTGAACAAGTGTTAGTGTTTTCTGCACAAAGGCGATTCTGCGAAGCAATGTGAACACTTCTACTTCCCAGGCACAGAGAAGGTGCTAGCAGGGAATTCTCTGCCTGCCTTTCCCCAGTGCTCTGCAAGCTCTCCAGGACAACATAAAATCTGGGGCTCTGTGCTTTCTTTCCTTCTGAACAAGTGTTAGTGTTTTCTGCAGAAAAGCGATTCTGCGAAGCAATGTGAACACTTCTGCTTCCCAGGCACAGAGAAGGTACTAGCAGGGAATTCTCTGCCTGCCTTTCCCCAGTGCTATGCAAGCTCTCCAGAAGAACAGCAAATCTGGGGCTCTGTGCTTTCTTTAGTTCTGAACAATTGTTAGAGTTTTCTGCACAAAAGCGATTCTGCGAAGCAATGTAAACACTTCTGCTTCCCAGGCACAGAGAAGGTGCTAGCAGGGAATTCTCTGCCTGCCTTTCCCCAGTGCTCTGCAAGCTCTCCAGGACAACATAAAATCTGGGGCTCTGTGCTTTCTTTCCTTCTGAACAAGTGTTAGTGTTTTCTGCACAAAGGCGATTCTGCGAAGCAATGTGAACACTTCTGCTTCCCAGGCACAGAGAAGGTGCTAGCAGGGAATTCTCTGCCTGCCTTTCCCCAGTGCTCTGCAAGCTCTCCAGGACAACATAAAATCTGGGGCTCTGTGCTTTCTTTTGTTCTGAACAAGTGTTAGTGTTTTCTGCACAAAGGCGATTCTGCGAAGCAATGTGAACACTTCTGCTTCCCAGGCACAGAGAAGGTGCTAGCAGGGAATTCTCTGCCTGCCTTCCCCAGTGCTCTGCAAGCTCTCCAGGACAACATAAAATCTGGGGCTCTGTGCTTTCTTTCCTTCTGAACAAGTGTTTCTGTTTTCTGCACAAAAGCGATTCTGCGAAGCCATGTGAACACTTCTGCTTCCCAGGCACAGAGAAGGTGCTAGCAAGGAATTCTCTGCCTGCCTTTCCTCAGTGCTCTGCAAGCTCTCCAGGACAACATAAAATCTGGGGCTCTGTGCTTTCTTTTGTTCTGAACAAGTGTTAGTGTTTTCTGCACAAAGGCGATTCTGCGAAGCAATGTGAACACTTCTACTTCCCAGGCACAGAGAAGGTGCTAGCAGGGAATTCTCTGCCTGCCTTTCCCCAGTGCTCTGCAAGCTCTCCAGGACAACATAAAATCTGGGGCTCTGTGCTTTCTTTCCTTCTGAACAAGTGTTAGTGTTTTCTGCAGAAAAGCGATTCTGCGAAGCAATGTGAACACTTCTGCTTCCCAGGCACAGAGAAGGTACTAGCAGGGAATTCTCTGCCTGCCTTTCCCCAGTGCTATGCAAGCTCTCCAGAAGAACAGCAAATCTGGGGCTCTGTGCTTTCTTTAGTTCTGAACAATTGTTAGAGTTTTCTGCACAAAAGCGATTCTGCGAAGCAATGTAAACACTTCTGCTTCCCAGGCACAGAGAAGGTGCTAGCAGGGAATTCTCTGCCTGCCTTTCCCCAGTGCTCTGCAAGCTCTCCAGGACAACATAAAATCTGGGGCTCTGTGCTTTCTTTCCTTCTGAACAAGTGTTAGTGTTTTCTGCACAAAAACGATTCTGCGAAGCAATGTGAACACTTCTGCTTCCCAGGCACAGAGAAGGTGCTAGCAGGGAATTCTCTGCCTGCCTTTCCCCAGTGCTATGCAAGCTCTCCAGAAGAACAGCAAATCTGGGGCTCTGTGCTTTCTTTTGTTCTGAATAAGTGTTAGTGTTTTCTGCAGAAAAGCGATTCTGCGAAGCAATGTAAACACTTCTGCTTCCCAGGCACAGAGAAAGTGCTAGCAGGGAATTCTCTGCCTGCCTTTCCCCAGTGCTCTGCAAGCTCTCCAGGACAACATAAAATCTGGGGCTCTGTGCTTTCTTTTGTTCTGAACAAGTGTTAGTGTTTTCTGCACAAAGGCGATTCTGCGAAGCAATGTGAACACTTCTGCTTCCCAGGCACAGAGAAGGTGCTAGCAGGGAATTCTCTGCCTGCCTTTCCCCAGTGCTCTGCAAGCTCTCCAGGACAACATAAAATCTGGGGCTCTGTGCTTTCTTTCCTTCTGAACAAGTGTTAGTGTTTTCTGCACAAAAACGATTCTGCGAAGCAATGTGAACACTTCTGCTTCCCAGGCACAGAGAAGGTGCTAGCAGGGAATTCTCTGCCTGCCTTTCCCCAGTGCTATGCAAGCTCTCCAGAAGAACAGCAAATCTGGGGCTCTGTGCTTTCTTTTGTTTTGAATAAGTGTTAGTGTTTTCTGCAGAAAAGCGATTCTGCGAAGCAATGTAAACACTTCTGCTTCCCAGGCACAGAGAAAGTGCTAGCAGGGAATTCTCTGCCTGCCTTTCCCCAGTGCTCTGCAAGCTCTCCAGGACAACATAAAATCTGGGGCTCTGTGCTTTCTTTTGTTCTGAACAACTGTTAGTGTTTTCTGCACAAAGGCGATTCTGCGAAGCAATGTGAACACTTCTGCTTCCCAGGCACAGAGAAGGTGCTAGCAGGGAATTCTCTGCCTGCGTTTCCCCAGTGCTCTGCAAGCTCTCCAGGACAACATAAAATCTGGGGCTCTGTGCTTTCTTTCCTTCTGAACAAGTGTTTCTGTTTTCTGCACAAAAGCGATTCTGCGAAGCCATGTGAACACTTCTGCTTCCCAGGCACAGAGAAGGTGCTAGCAAGGAATTCTCTGCCTGCCTTTCCTCAGTGCTCTGCAAGCTCTCCAGGACAACATAAAATCTGGGGCTCTGTGCTTTCTTTTGTTCTGAACAAGTGTTAGTGTTTTCTGCACAAAGGCGATTCTGCGAAGCAATGTGAACACTTCTGCTTCCCAGGCACAGAGAAGGTGCTAGCAGGGAATTCTCTGCCTGCCTTTCCCCAGTGCTCTGCAAGCTCTCCAGGACAACATAAAATCTGGGGCTCTGTGCTTTCTTTCCTTCTGAACAAGTGTTAGTGTTTTCTGCAGAAAAGCGATTCTGCGAAGCAATGTGAACACTTCTGCTTCCCAGGCACAGAGAAGGTACTAGCAGGGAATTCTCTGCCTGCCTTTCCCCAGTGCTATGCAAGCTCTCCAGAAGAACAGCAAATCTGGGGCTCTGTGCTTTCTTTAGTTCTGAACAATTGTTAGAGTTTTCTGCACAAAAGCGATTCTGCGAAGCAATGTAAACACTTCTGCTTCCCAGGCACAGAGAAGGTGCTAGCAGGGAATTCTCTGCCTGCCTTTCCCCAGTGCTCTGCAAGCTCTCCAGGACAACATAAAATCTGGGGCTCTGTGCTTTCTTTCGTTCTGAACAAGTGTTAGTGTTTTCTGCACAAAGGCGATTCTGCGAAGCAATGTGAACACTTCTGCTTCCCAGGCACAGAGAAGGTGCTAGCAGGGAATTCTCTGCCTGCCTTTCCCCAGTGCTCTGCAAGCTCTCCAGGACAACATAAAATCTGGGGCTCTGTGCTTTCTTTCCTTCTGAACAAGTGTTAGTGTTTTCTGCACAAAAACGATTCTGCGAAGCAATGTGAACACTTCTGCTTCCCAGGCACAGAGAAGGTGCTAGCAGGGAATTCTCTGCCTGCCTTTCCCCAGTGCTATGCAAGCTCTCCAGAAGAACAGCAAATCTGGGGCTCTGTGCTTTCTTTTGTTCTGAATAAGTGTTAGTGTTTTCTGCAGAAAAGCGATTCTGCGAAGCAATGTAAACACTTCTGCTTCCCAGGCACAGAGAAAGTGCTAGCAGGGAATTCTCTGCCTGCCTTTCCGCAGTGCTCTGCAAGCTCTCCAGGACAACATAAAATCTGGGGCTCTGTGCTTTCTTTTGTTCTGAACAAGTGTTAGTGTTTTCTGCACAAAGGCGATTCTGCGAAGCAATGTGAACACTTCTGCTTCCCAGGCACAGAGAAGGTGCTAGCAGGGAATTCTCTGCCTGCCTTTCCCCAGTGCTCTGCAAGCTCTCCAGGACAACATAAAATCTGGGGCTCTGTGCTTTCTTTCCTTCTGAGCAAGTGTTACTGTTTTCTGCACAAAAGCGATTCTTGCGAAGCAATGTGAACACTTCTGCTTCCCAGGCACAGAGAAGGTACTAGCAGAGAATTCTCTGCCTGCCTTTCCCCAGTGCTATGCAAGCTCTCCAGAAGAACAGCAAATCTGGGGCTCTGTGCTTTCTTTAGTTCTGAACTATTGTTAGTGTTTTCTGCACAAAGGCGATTCTGCGAAGCAATGTGAACACTTCTGCTTCCCAGGCACAGAGAAGGTGCTAGCAGGGAATTCTCTGCCTGCCTTTCCCCAGTGCTCTGCAAGCTCTCCAGGACAACATAAAATCTGGGGCTCTGTGCTTTCTTTCCTTCTGAACAAGTGTTAGTGTTTTCTGCACAAAGGCGATTCTGCGAAGCAATGTGAACACTTCTGCTTCCCAGGCACAGAGAAGGTGCTAGCAGGGAATTCTCTGCCTGCCTTTCCCCAGTGCTATGCAAGCTCTCCAGAAGAACAGCAAATCTGGGGCTCTGTGCTTTCTTTTGTTCTGAATAAGTGTTAGTGTTTTCTGCAGAAAAGCGATTCTGCGAAGCAATGTAAACACTTCTGCTTCCCAGGCACAGAGAAAGTGCTAGCAGGGAATTCTCTGCCTGCCTTTCCCCAGTGCTCTGCAAGCTCTCCAGGACAACATAAAATCTGGGGCTCTGTGCTTTCTTTTGTTCTGAACAAGTGTTAGTGTTTTCTGCACAAAGGCGATTCTGCGAAGCAATGTGAACACTTCTGCTTCCCAGGCACAGAGAAGGTGCTAGCAGGGAATTCTCTGCCTGCCTTTCCCCAGTGCTCTGCAAGCTCTCCAGGACAACATAAAATCTGGGGCTCTGTGCTTTCTTTCCTTCTGAACAAGTGTTAGTGTTTTCTGCACAAAGGCGATTCTGCGAAGCAATGTGAACACTTCTGCTTCCCAGGCACAGAGAAGGTGCTAGCAGGGAATTCTCTGCCTGCCTTTCCCCAGTGCTATGCAAGCTCTCCAGAAGAACAGCAAATCTGGGGCTCTGTGCTTTCTTTTGTTCTGAATAAGTGTTAGTGTTTTCTGCAGAAAAGCGATTCTGCGAAGCAATGTAAACACTTCTGCTTCCCAGGCACAGAGAAAGTGCTAGCAGGGAATTCTCTGCCTGCCTTTCCCCAGTGCTCTGCAAGCTCTCCAGGACAACATAAAATCTGGGGCTCTGTGCTTTCTTTTGTTCTGAACAAGTGTTAGTGTTTTCTGCACAAAGGCGATTCTGCGAAGCAATGTGAACACTTCTGCTTCCCAGGCACAGAGAAGGTGCTAGCAGGGAATTCTCTGCCTGCCTTTCCCCAGTGCTCTGCAAGCTCTCCAGGACAACATAAAATCTGGGGCTCTGTGCTTTCTTTTGTTCTGAACAAGTGTTAGTGTTTTCTGCACAAAGGCGATTCTGCGAAGCAATGTGAACACTTCTGCTTCCCAGGCACAGAGAAGGTGCTAGCAGGGAATTCTCTGCCTGCCTTTCCCCAGTGCTCTGCAAGCTCTCCAGGACAACATAAAATCTGGGGCTCTGTGCTTTCTTTCCTTCTGAACAAGTGTTAGTGTTTTCTGCAGAAAAGCGATTCTGCGAAGCAATGTGAACACTTCTGCTTCCCAGGCACAGAGAAGGTACTAGCAGGGAATTCTCTGCCTGCCTTTCCCCAGTGCTATGCAAGCTCTCCAGAAGAACAGCAAATCTGGGGCTCTGTGCTTTCTTTAGTTCTGAACAATTGTTAGAGTTTTCTGCACAAAAGCGATTCTGCGAAGCAATGTAAACACTTCTGCTTCCCAGGCACAGAGAAAGTGCTAGCAGGGAATTCTCTGCCTGCCTTTCCCCAGTGCTCTGCAAGCTCTCCAGGACAACATAAAATCTGGGGCTCTGTGCTTTCTTTTGTTCTGAACAAGTGTTAGTGTTTTCTGCACAAAGGCGATTCTGCGAAGCAATGTGAACACTTCTGCTTCCCAGGCACAGAGAAGGTGCTAGCAGGGAATTCTCTGCCTGCCTTTCCCCAGTGCTCTGCAAGCTCTCCAGGACAACATAGAATCTGGGGCTCTGTGCTTTCTTTTGTTCTGAACAAGTGTTAGTGTTTTCTGCACAAAGGCGATTCTGCGAAGCAATGTGAACACTTCTGCTTCCCAGGCACAGAGAAGGTGCTAGCAGGGAATTCTCTGCCTGCCTTTCCCCAGTGCTCTGCAAGCTCTCCAGGACAACATAAAATCTGGGGCTCTGTGCTTTCTTTCCTTCTGAGCAAGTGTTAGTGTTTTCTGCACAAAAGCGATTCTTGCGAAGCAATGTGAACACTTCTGCTTCCCAGGCACAGAGAAGGTACTAGCAGAGAATTCTCTGCCTGCCTTTCCCCAGTGCTATGCAAGCTCTCCAGAAGAACAGCAAATCTGGGGCTCTGTGCTTTCTTTAGTTCTGAACTATTGTTAGTGTTTTCTGCACAAAGGCGATTCTGCGAAGCAATGTGAACACTTCTGCTTCCCAGGCACAGAGAAGGTGCTAGCAGGGAATTCTCTGCCTGCCTTTCCCCAGTGCTCTGCAAGCTCTCCAGGACAACATAAAATCTGGGGCTCTGTGCTTTCTTTCCTTCTGAACAAGTGTTTCTGTTTTCTGCACAAAAGCGATTCTGCGAAGCCATGTGAACACTTCTGCTTCCCAGGCACAGAGAAGGTGCTAGCAAGGAATTCTCTGCCTGCCTTTCCTCAGTGCTCTGCAAGCTCTCCAGGACAACATAAAATCTGGGGCTCTGTGCTTTCTTTCCTTCTGAACAAGTGTTAGTGTTTTCTGCAGAAAAGCGATTCTGCGAAGCAATGTGAACACTTCTGCTTCCCAGGCACAGAGAAGGTGCTAGCAGGGAATTCTCTGCCTGCCTTTCCCCAGTGCTCTGCAAGCTCTCCAGGACAACATAAAATCTGGGGCTCTGTGCTTTCTTTCCTTCTGAACAAGTGTTAGTGTTTTCTGCACAAAAACGATTCTGCGAAGCAATGTGAACACTTCTGCTTCCCAGGCACAGAGAAGGTGCTAGCAGGGAATTCTCTGCCTGCCTTTCCGCAGTGCTATGCAAGCTCTCCAGAAGAACAGCAAATCTGGGGCTCTGTGCTTTCTTTTGTTTTGAATAAGTGTTAGTGTTTTCTGCAGAAAAGCGATTCTGCGAAGCAATGTAAACACTTCTGCTTCCCAGGCACAGAGAAAGTGCTAGCAGGGAATTCTCTGCCTGCCTTTCCCCAGTGCTCTGCAAGCTCTCCAGGACAACATAAAATCTGGGGCTCTGTGCTTTCTTTTGTTCTGAACAACTGTTAGTGTTTTCTGCACAAAGGCGATTCTGCGAAGCAATGTGAACACTTCTGCTTCCCAGGCACAGAGAAGGTGCTAGCAGGGAATTCTCTGCCTGCCTTTCCCCAGTGCTCTGCAAGCTCTCCAGGACAACATAAAATCTGGGGCTCTGTGCTTTCTTTTGTTCTGAACAAGTGTTAGTGTTTTCTGCACAAAGGCGATTCTGCGAAGCAATGTGAACACTTCTGCTTCCCAGGCACAGAGAAGGTGCTAGCAGGGAATTCTCTGCCTGCCTTTCCCCAGTGCTCTGCAAGCTCTCCAGGACAACATAAAATCTGGGGCTCTGTGCTTTCTTTCCTTCTGAACAAGTGTTTCTGTTTTCTGCACAAAAGCGATTCTGCGAAGCCATGTGAACACTTCTGCTTCCCAGGCACAGAGAAGGTGCTAGCAAGGAATTCTCTGCCTGCCTTTCCTCAGTGCTCTGCAAGCTCTCCAGGACAACATAAAATCTGGGGCTCTGTGCTTTCTTTTGTTCTGAACAAGTGTTAGTGTTTTCTGCACAAAGGCGATTCTGCGAAGCAATGTGAACACTTCTGCTTCCCAGGCACAGAGAAGGTGCTAGCAGGGAATTCTCTGCCTGCCTTTCCCCAGTGCTCTGCAAGCTCTCCAGGACAACATAAAATCTGGGGCTCTGTGCTTTCTTTCCTTCTGAACAAGTGTTAGTGTTTTCTGCAGAAAAGCGATTCTGCGAAGCAATGTGAACACTTCTGCTTCCCAGGCACAGAGAAGGTACTAGCAGGGAATTCTCTGCCTGCCTTTCCCCAGTGCTATGCAAGCTCTCCAGAAGAACAGCAAATCTGGGGCTCTGTGCTTTCTTTAGTTCTGAACAATTGTTAGAGTTTTCTGCACAAAAGCGATTCTGCGAAGCAATGTAAACACTTCTGCTTCCCAGGCACAGAGAAGGTGCTAGCAGGGAATTCTCTACCTGCCTTTCCCCAGTGCTCTGCAAGCTCTCCAGGACAACATAAAATCTGGGGCTCTGTGCTTTCTTTCGTTCTGAACAAGTGTTAGTGTTTTCTGCACAAAGGCGATTCTGCGAAGCAATGTGAACACTTCTGCTTCCCAGGCACAGAGAAGGTGCTAGCAGGGAATTCTCTGCCTGCCTTTCCCCAGTGCTCTGCAAGCTCTCCAGGACAACATAAAATCTGGGGCTCTGTGCTTTCTTTCCTTCTGAACAAGTGTTAGTGTTTTCTGCACAAAAACGATTCTGCGAAGCAATGTGAACACTTCTGCTTCCCAGGCACAGAGAAGGTGCTAGCAGGGAATTCTCTGCCTGCCTTTCCCCAGTGCTATGCAAGCTCTCCAGAAGAACAGCAAATCTGGGGCTCTGTGCTTTCTTTTGTTCTGAATAAGTGTTAGTGTTTTCTGCAGAAAAGCGATTCTGCGAAGCAATGTAAACACTTCTGCTTCCCAGGCACAGAGAAGGTGCTAGCAGGGAATTCCCTGCCTGCCTTTCCCCAGTGCTCTGCAAGCTCTCCAGGACAACATAGCATCTGGGGCTCTGTGCTTTCTTTTGTTCTGAACAAGTGTTAGTGTTTTCTGCACAAAGGCGATTCTGCGAAGCAATGTGAACACTTCTGCTTCCCAGGCACAGAGAAGGTGCTAGCAGGGAATTCTCTGCCTGCCTTTCCTCAGTGCTCTGCAAGCTCTACAGTACAACATAAAATCTGGGGCTCTGTGCTTTCTTTTGTTCTGAACAAGTGTTAGTGTTTTCTGCACAAAGGCGATTCTGCGAAGCAATGTGAACACTTCTGCTTCCCAGGCACAGAGAAGGTGCTAGCAGGGAATTCTCTGCCTGCCTTTCCCCAGTGCTCTGCAAGCTCTCCAGGACAACATAAAATCTGGGGCTCTGTGCTTTCTTTTGTTCTGAACAAGTGTTAGTGTTTTCTGCACAAAGGCGATTCTGCGAAGCAATGTGAACACTTCTGCTTCCCAGGCACAGAGAAGGTGCTAGCAGGGAATTCTCTGCCTGCCTTTCCCCAGTGCTCTGCAAGCTCTCCAGGACAACATAAAATCTGGGGCTCTGTGCTTTCTTTCCTTCTGAACAAGTGTTTCTGTTTTCTGCACAAAAGCGATTCTGCGAAGCCATGTGAACACTTCTGCTTCCCAGGCACAGAGAAGGTGCTAGCAAGGAATTCTCTGCCTGCCTTTCCTCAGTGCTCTGCAAGCTCTCCAGGACAACATAAAATCTGGGGCTCTGTGCTTTCTTTTGTTCTGAACAAGTGTTAGTGTTTTCTGCAGAAAAGCGATTCTGCGAAGTAATGTGAACACTTCTGCTTCCCAGGCACAGAGAAGGTGCTAGCAGGGAATTCTCTGCCTGCCTTTCCCCAGTGCTCTGCAAGCTCTCCAGGACAACATAAAATCTGGGGCTCTGTGCTTTCTTTCGTTCTGAACAAGTGTTAGTGTTTTCTGCACAAAGGCGATTCTGCGAAGCAATGTGAACACTTCTGCTTCCCAGGCACAGAGAAGGTGCTAGCAGGGAATTCTCTGCCTGCCTTTCCCCAGTGCTCTGCAAGCTCTCCAGGACAACATAAAATCTGGGGCTCTGTGCTTTCTTTCCTTCTGAACAAGTGTTAGTGTTTTCTGCACAAAGGCGATTCTGCGAAGCAATGTGAACACTTCTGCTTCCCAGGCACAGAGAAGGTGCTAGCAGGGAATTCTCTGCCTGCCTTTCCCCAGTGCTATGCAAGCTCTCCAGAAGAACAGCAAATCTGGGGCTCTGTGCTTTCTTTTGTTTTGAATAAGTGTTAGTGTTTTCTGCAGAAAAGCGATTCTGCGAAGCAATGTAAACACTTCTGCTTCCCAGGCACAGAGAAAGTGCTAGCAGGGAATTCTCTGCCTGCCTTTCCCCAGTGCTCTGCAAGCTCTACAGGACAACATAAAATCTGGGGCTCTGTGCTTTCTTTTGTTCTGAACAACTGTTAGTGTTTTCTGCACAAAGGCGATTCTGCGAAGCAATGTGAACACTTCTGCTTCCCAGGCACAGAGAAGGTGCTAGCAGGGAATTCTCTGCCTGCCTTTCCCCAGTGCTCTGCAAGCTCTCCAGGACAACATAAAATCTGGGGCTCTGTGCTTTCTTTTGTTCTGAACAAGTGTTAGTGTTTTCTGCACAAAGGCAATTCTGCGAAGCAATGTGAACACTTCTGCTTCCCAGGCACAGAGAAGGTGCTAGCAGGGAATTCTCTGCCTGCCTTTCCCCAGTGCTCTGCAAGCTCTCCAGGACAACATAAAATCTGGGGCTCTGTGCTTTCTTTCCTTCTGAACAAGTGTTTCTGTTTTCTGCACAAAAGCGATTCTGCGAAGCCATGTGAACACTTCTGCTTCCCAGGCACAGAGAAGGTGCTAGCAAGGAATTCTCTGCCTGCCTTTCCTCAGTGCTCTGCAAGCTCTCCAGGACAACATAAAATCTGGGGCTCTGTGCTTTCTTTTGTTCTGAACAAGTGTTAGTGTTTTCTGCACAAAGGCGATTCTGCGAAGCAATGTGAACACTTCTGCTTCCCAGGCACAGAGAAGGTGCTAGCAGGGAATTCTCTGCCTGCCTTTCCCCAGTGCTCTGCAAGCTCTCCAGGACAACATAAAATCTGGGGCTCTGTGCTTTCTTTCCTTCTGAACAAGTGTTAGTGTTTTCTGCAGAAAAGCGATTCTGCGAAGCAATGTGAACACTTCTGCTTCCCAGGCACAGAGAAGGTACTAGCAGGGAATTCTCTGCCTGCCTTTCCCCAGTGCTATGCAAGCTCTCCAGAAGAACAGCAAATCTGGGGCTCTGTGCTTTCTTTAGTTCTGAACAATTGTTAGAGTTTTCTGCAAAAAAGCGATTCTGCGAAGCAATGTGAACACTTCTGCTTCCCAGGCACAGAGAAGGTGCTAGCAGGGAATTCTCTGCCTGCCTTTCCCCAGTGCTCTGCAAGCTCTCCAGGACAACATAAAATCTGGGGCTCTGTGCTTTCTTTTGTTCTGAACAAGTGTTAGTGTTTTCTGCACAAAGGCGATTCTGCGAAGCAATGTGAACACTTCTGCTTCCCAGGCACAGAGAAGGTGCTAGCAGGGAATTCTCTGCCTGCCTTTCCCCAGTGCTCTGCAAGCTCTCCAGGACAACATAAAATCTGGGGCTCTGTGCTTTCTTTTGTTCTGAACAAGTGTTAGTGTTTTCTGCACAAAGGCGATTCTGCGAAGCAATGTGAACACTTCTGCTTCCCAGGCACAGAGAAGGTGCTAGCAGGGAATTCTCTGCCTGCCTTTCCCCAGTGCTCTGCAAGCTCTCCAGGACAACATAAAATCTGGGGCTCTGTGCTTTCTTTTGTTCTGAACAAGTGTTTCTGTTTTCTGCACAAAAGCGATTCTGCGAAGCCATGTGAACACTTCTGCTTCCCAGGCACAGAGAAGGTGCTAGCAAGGAATTCTCTGCCTGCCTTTCCTCAGTGCTCTGCAAGCTCTCCAGGACAACATAAAATCTGGGGCTCTGTGCTTTCTTTTGTTCTGAACAAGTGTTAGTGTTTTCTGCAGAAAAGCGATTCTGCGAAGTAATGTGAACACTTCTGCTTCCCAGGCACAGAGAAGGTGCTAGCAGGGAATTCTCTGCCTGCCTTTCCCCAGTGCTCTGCAAGCTCTCCAGGACAACATAAAATCTGGGGCTCTGTGCTTTCTTTCGTTCTGAACAAGTGTTAGTGTTTTCTGCACAAAGGCGATTCTGCGAAGCAATGTGAACACTTCTGCTTCCCAGGCACAGAGAAGGTGCTAGCAGGGAATTCTCTGCCTGCCTTTCCCCAGTGCTCTGCAAGCTCTCCAGGACAACATAAAATCTGGGGCTCTGTGCTTTCTTTCCTTCTGAACAAGTGTTAGTGTTTTCTGCACAAAAGCGATTCTGCGAAGCAATGTGAACACTTCTGCTTCCCAGGCACAGAGAAGGTGCTAGCAGGGAATTCTCTGCCTGCCTTTCCGCAGTGCTATGCAAGCTCTCCAGAAGAACAGCAAATCTGGGGCTCTGTGCTTTCTTTTGTTTTGAATAAGTGTTAGTGTTTTCTGCAGAAAAGCGATTCTGAGAAGCAATGTAAACACTTCTGCTTCCCAGGCACAGAGAAAGTGCTAGCAGGGAATTCTCTGCCTGCCTTTCCCCAGTGCTCTGCAAGCTCTCCAGGACAACATAAAATCTGGGGCTCTGTGCTTTCTTTTGTTCTGAACAACTGTTAGTGTTTTCTGCACAAAGGCGATTCTGCGAAGCAATGTGAACACTTCTGCTTCCCAGGCACAGAGAAGGTGCTAGCAGGGAATTCTCTGCCTGCCTTTCCCCAGTGCTCTGCAAGCTCTCCAGGACAACATAAAATCTGGGGCTCTGTGCTTTCTTTTGTTCTGAACAAGTGTTAGTGTTTTCTGCACAAAGGCGATTCTGCGAAGCAATGTGAACACTTCTGCTTCCCAGGCACAGAGAAGGTGCTAGCAGGGAATTCTCTGCCTGCCTTTCCCCAGTGCTCTGCAAGCTCTCCAGGACAACATAAAATCTGGGGCTCTGTGCTTTCTTTCCTTCTGAACAAGTGTTTCTGTTTTCTGCACAAAAGCGATTCTGCGAAGCCATGTGAACACTTCTGCTTCCCAGGCACAGAGAAGGTGCTAGCAAGGAATTCTCTGCCTGCCTTTCCTCAGTGCTCTGCAAGCTCTCCAGGACAACATAAAATCTGGGGCTCTGTGCTTTCTTTTGTTCTGAACAAGTGTTAGTGTTTTCTGCACAAAGGCGATTCTGCGAAGCAATGTGAACACTTCTGCTTCCCAGGCACAGAGAAGGTGCTAGCAGGGAATTCTCTGCCTGCCTTTCCCCAGTGCTCTGCAAGCTCTCCAGGACAACATAAAATCTGGGGCTCTGTGCTTTCTTTCCTTCTGAACAAGTGTTAGTGTTTTCTGCAGAAAAGCGATTCTGCGAAGCAATGTGAACACTTCTGCTTCCCAGGCACAGAGAAGGTACTAGCAGGGAATTCTCTGCCTGCCTTTCCCCAGTGCTATGCAAGCTCTCCAGAAGAACAGCAAATCTGGGGCTCTGTGCTTTCTTTAGTTCTGAACAATTGTTAGAGTTTTCTGCACAAAAGCGATTCTGCGAAGCAATGTAAACACTTCTGCTTCCCAGGCACAGAGAAGGTGCTAGCAGGGAATTCTCTGCCTGCCTTTCCCCAGTGCTCTGCAAGCTCTCCAGGACAACATAAAATCTGGGGCTCTGTGCTTTCTTTCGTTCTGAACAAGTGTTAGTGTTTTCTGCACAAAGGCGATTCTGCGAAGCAATGTGAACACTTCTGCTTCCCAGGCACAGAGAAGGTGCTAGCAGGGAATTCTCTGCCTGCCTTTCCCCAGTGCTCTGCAAGCTCTCCAGGACAACATAAAATCTGGGGCTCTGTGCTTTCTTTCCTTCTGAACAAGTGTTAGTGTTTTCTGCACAAAAACGATTCTGCGAAGCAATGTGAACACTTCTGCTTCCCAGGCACAGAGAAGGTGCTAGCAGGGAATTCTCTGCCTGCCTTTCCCCAGTGCTATGCAAGCTCTCCAGAAGAACAGCAAATCTGGGGCTCTGTGCTTTCTTTTGTTCTGAATAAGTGTTAGTGTTTTCTGCAGAAAAGCGATTCTGCGAAGCAATGTAAACACTTCTGCTTCCCAGGCACAGAGAAAGTGCTAGCAGGGAATTCTCTGCCTGCCTCTCCCCAGTGCTCTGCAAGCTCTCCAGGACAACATAAAATCTGGGGCTCTGTGCTTTCTTTTGTTCTGAACAAGTGTTAGTGTTTTCTGCACAAAGGCGATTCTGCGAAGCAATGTGAACACTTCTGCTTCCCAGGCACAGAGAAGGTGCTAGCAGGGAATTCTCTGCCTGCCTTTCCCCAGTGCTCTGCAAGCTCTCCAGGACAACATAAAATCTGGGGCTCTGTGCTTTCTTTTGTTCTGAACAAGTGTTAGTGTTTTCTGCACAAAGGCGATTCTGCGAAGCAATGTGAACACTTCTGCTTCCCAGGCACAGAGAAGGTGCTAGCAGGGAATTCTCTGCCTGCCTTTCCCCAGTGCTCTGCAAGCTCTCCAGGACAACATAAAATCTGGGGCTCTGTGCTTTCTTTTGTTCTGAACAAGTGTTACTGTTTTCTGCACAAAAGCGATTCTTGCGAAGCAATGTGAACATTTCTGCTTCCCAGGCACAGAGAAAGTGCTAGCAGAGAATTCTCTGCCTGCCTCTCCCCAGTGCTCTGCAAGCTCTCCAGGACAACATAAAATCTGGGGCTCTGTGCTTTCTTTTGTTTTGAATAAGTGTTAGTGTTTTCTGCACAAAGGCGATTCTGCGAAGCAATGTGAACACTTCTGCTTCCCAGGCACAGAGAAGGTGCTAGCAGGGAATTCTCTGCCTGCCTTTCCCCAGTGCTCTGCAAGCTCTCCAGGACAACATAAAATCTGGGGCTCTGTGCTTTCTTTTGTTCTGAACAAGTGTTAGTGTTTTCTGCACAAAGGCGATTCTGCGAAGCAATGTGAACACTTCTGCTTCCCAGGCACAGAGAAGGTGCTAGCAGGGAATTCTCTGCCTGCCTTTCCCCAGTGCTCTGCAAGCTCTCCAGGACAACATAAAATCTGGGGCTCTGTGCTTTCTTTTGTTCTGAACAAGTGTTACTGTTTTCTGCACAAAAGCGATTCTTGCGAAGCAATGTGAACATTTCTGCTTCCCAGGCACAGAGAAGGTACTAGCAGAGAATTCTCTGCCTGCCTTTCCCCAGTGCTATGCAAGCTCTCCAGAAGAACAGCAAATCTGGGGCTCTGTGCTTTCTTTTGTTTTGAATAAGTGTTAGTGTTTTCTGCAGAAAAGCGATTCTGCGAAGCAATGTAAACACTTCTGCTTCCCAGGCACAGAGAAAGTGCTAGCAGGGAATTCTCTGCCTGCCTTTCCCCAGTGCTCTGCAAGCTCTACAGGACAACATAAAATCTGGGGCTCTGTGCTTTCTTTTGTTCTGAACAACTGTTAGTGTTTTCTGCACAAAGGCGATTCTGCGAAGCAATGTGAACACTTCTGCTTCCCAGGCACAGAGAAGGTGCTAGCAGGGAATTCTCTGCCTGCCTTTCCCCAGTGCTCTGCAAGCTCTCCAGGACAACATAAAATCTGGGGCTCTGTGCTTTCTTTTGTTCTGAACAAGTGTTAGTGTTTTCTGCACAAAGGCGATTCTGCGAAGCAATGTGAACACTTCTGCTTCCCAGGCACAGAGAAGGTGCTAGCAGGGAATTCTCTGCCTGCCTTTCCCCAGTGCTCTGCAAGCTCTCCAGGACAACATAAAATCTGGGGCTCTGTGCTTTCTTTCCTTCTGAACAAGTGTTTCTGTTTTCTGCACAAAAGCGATTCTGCGAAGCCATGTGAACACTTCTGCTTCCCAGGCACAGAGAAGGTGCTAGCAAGGAATTCTCTGCCTGCCTTTCCTCAGTGCTCTGCAAGCTCTCCAGGACAACATAAAATCTGGGGCTCTGTGCTTTCTTTTGTTCTGAACAAGTGTTAGTGTTTTCTGCACAAAGGCGATTCTGCGAAGCAATGTGAACACTTCTGCTTCCCAGGCACAGAGAAGGTGCTAGCAGGGAATTCTCTGCCTGCCTTTCCCCAGTGCTCTGCAAGCTCTCCAGGACAACATAAAATCTGGGGCTCTGTGCTTTCTTTCCTTCTGAACAAGTGTTAGTGTTTTCTGCAGAAAAGCGATTCTGCGAAGCAATGTGAACACTTCTGCTTCCCAGGCACAGAGAAGGTACTAGCAGGGAATTCTCTGCCTGCCTTTCCCCAGTGCTATGCAAGCTCTCCAGAAGAACAGCAAATCTGGGGCTCTGTGCTTTCTTTAGTTCTGAACAATTGTTAGAGTTTTCTGCACAAAAGCGATTCTGCGAAGCAATGTAAACACTTCTGCTTCCCAGGCACAGAGAAGGTGCTAGCAGGGAATTCTCTGCCTGCCTTTCCCCAGTGCTCTGCAAGCTCTCCAGGACAACATAAAATCTGGGGCTCTGTGCTTTCTTTCGTTCTGAACAACTGTTAGTGTTTTCTGCACAAAGGCGATTCTGCGAAGCAATGTGAACACTTCTGCTTCCCAGGCACAGAGAAGGTGCTAGCAGGGAATTCTCTGCCTGCCTTTCCCCAGTGCTCTGCAAGCTCTCCAGGACAACATAAAATCTGGGGCTCTGTGCTTTCTTTCGTTCTGAACAACTGTTAGTGTTTTCTGCACAAAGGCGATTCTGCGAAGCAATGTGAACACTTCTGCTTCCCAGGCACAGAGAAGGTGCTAGCAGGGAATTCTCTGCCTGCCTTTCCCCAGTGCTCTGCAAGCTCTCCAGGACAACATAAAATCTGGGGCTCTGTGCTTTCTTTTGTTCTGAACAAGTGTTTCTGTTTTCTGCACAAAAGCGATTCTGCGAAGCCATGTGAACACTTCTGCTTCCCAGGCACAGAGAAGGTGCTAGCAAGGAATTCTCTGCCTGCCTTTCCTCAGTGCTCTGCAAGCTCTCCAGGACAACATAAAATCTGGGGCTCTGTGCTTTCTTTTGTTCTGAACAAGTGTTAGTGTTTTCTGCAGAAAAGCGATTCTGCGAAGTAATGTGAACACTTCTGCTTCCCAGGCACAGAGAAGGTGCTAGCAGGGAATTCTCTGCCTGCCTTTCCCCAGTGCTCTGCAAGCTCTCCAGGACAACATAAAATCTGGGGCTCTGTGCTTTCTTTCGTTCTGAACAAGTGTTAGTGTTTTCTGCACAAAGGCGATTCTGCGAAGCAATGTGAACACTTCTGCTTCCCAGGCACAGAGAAGGTGCTAGCAGGGAATTCTCTGCCTGCCTTTCCCCAGTGCTCTGCAAGCTCTCCAGGACAACATAAAATCTGGGGCTCTGTGCTTTCTTTCCTTCTGAACAAGTGTTAGTGTTTTCTGCACAAAAACGATTCTGCGAAGCAATGTGAACACTTCTGCTTCCCAGGCACAGAGAAGGTGCTAGCAGGGAATTCTCTGCCTGCCTTTCCGCAGTGCTATGCAAGCTCTCCAGAAGAACAGCAAATCTGGGGCTCTGTGCTTTCTTTTGTTTTGAATAAGTGTTAGTGTTTTCTGCAGAAAAGCGATTCTGCGAAGCAATGTAAACACTTCTGCTTCCCAGGCACAGAGAAAGTGCTAGCAGGGAATTCTCTGCCTGCCTTTCCCCAGTGCTCTGCAAGCTCTCCAGGACAACATAAAATCTGGGGCTCTGTGCTTTCTTTTGTTCTGAACAACTGTTAGTGTTTTCTGCACAAAGGCGATTCTGCGAAGCAATGTGAACACTTCTGCTTCCCAGGCACAGAGAAGGTGCTAGCAGGGAATTCTCTGCCTGCCTTTCCCCAGTGCTCTGCAAGCTCTCCAGGACAACATAAAATCTGGGGCTCTGTGCTTTCTTTTGTTCTGAACAAGTGTTAGTGTTTTCTGCACAAAGGCGATTCTGCGAAGCAATGTGAACACTTCTGCTTCCCAGGCACAGAGAAGGTGCTAGCAGGGAATTCTCTGCCTGCCTTTCCCCAGTGCTCTGCAAGCTCTCCAGGACAACATAAAATCTGGGGCTCTGTGCTTTCTTTCCTTCTGAACAAGTGTTTCTGTTTTCTGCACAAAAGCGATTCTGCGAAGCCATGTGAACACTTCTGCTTCCCAGGCACAGAGAAGGTGCTAGCAAGGAATTCTCTGCCTGCCTTTCCTCAGTGCTCTGCAAGCTCTCCAGGACAACATAAAATCTGGGGCTCTGTGCTTTCTTTTGTTCTGAACAAGTGTTAGTGTTTTCTGCACAAAGGCGATTCTGCGAAGCAATGTGAACACTTCTGCTTCCCAGGCACAGAGAAGGTGCTAGCAGGGAATTCTCTGCCTGCCTTTCCCCAGTGCTCTGCAAGCTCTCCAGGACAACATAAAATCTGGGGCTCTGTGCTTTCTTTCCTTCTGAACAAGTGTTAGTGTTTTCTGCAGAAAAGCGATTCTGCGAAGCAATGTGAACACTTCTGCTTCCCAGGCACAGAGAAGGTACTAGCAGGGAATTCTCTGCCTGCCTTTCCCCAGTGCTATGCAAGCTCTCCAGAAGAACAGCAAATCTGGGGCTCTGTGCTTTCTTTAGTTCTGAACAATTGTTAGAGTTTTCTGCACAAAAGCGATTCTGCGAAGCAATGTAAACACTTCTGCTTCCCAGGCACAGAGAAGGTGCTAGCAGGGAATTCTCTGCCTGCCTTTCCCCAGTGCTCTGCAAGCTCTCCAGGACAACATAAAATCTGGGGCTCTGTGCTTTCTTTCGTTCTGAACAAGTGTTAGTGTTTTCTGCACAAAGGCGATTCTGCGAAGCAATGTGAACACTTCTGCTTCCCAGGCACAGAGAAGGTGCTAGCAGGGAATTCTCTGCCTGCCTTTCCCCAGTGCTCTGCAAGCTCTCCAGGACAACATAAAATCTGGGGCTCTGTGCTTTCTTTCCTTCTGAACAAGTGTTAGTGTTTTCTGCACAAAAACGATTCTGCGAAGCAATGTGAACACTTCTGCTTCCCAGGCACAGAGAAGGTGCTAGCAGGGAATTCTCTGCCTGCCTTTCCCCAGTGCTATGCAAGCTCTCCAGAAGAACAGCAAATCTGGGGCTCTGTGCTTTCTTTTGTTCTGAATAAGTGTTAGTGTTTTCTGCAGAAAAGCGATTCTGCGAAGCAATGTAAACACTTCTGCTTCCCAGGCACAGAGAAAGTGCTAGCAGGGAATTCTCTGCCTGCCTTTCCCCAGTGCTCTGCAAGCTCTCCAGGACAACATAAAATCTGGGGCTCTGTGCTTTCTTTTGTTCTGAACAAGTGTTAGTGTTTTCTGCACAAAGGCGATTCTGCGAAGCAATGTGAACACTTCTGCTTCCCAGGCACAGAGAAGGTGCTAGCAGGGAATTCTCTGCCTGCCTTTCCCCAGTGCTCTGCAAGCTCTCCAGGACAACATAAAATCTGGGGCTCTGTGCTTTCTTTTGTTCTGAACAAGTGTTAGTGTTTTCTGCACAAAGGCGATTCTGCGAAGCAATGTGAACACTTCTGCTTCC
This sequence comes from Strix aluco, assembly GCF_031877795.1. Taxonomy (NCBI): domain Eukaryota; kingdom Metazoa; phylum Chordata; class Aves; order Strigiformes; family Strigidae; genus Strix; species Strix aluco. The sequence continues at coordinate 463,677 of NC_133942.1, read as the reverse complement.
CAGGCACAGAGAAGGTGCTAGCAGGGAATTCTCTGCCTGCCTTTCCCCAGTGCTCTGCAAGCTCTCCAGGACAACATAAAATCTGGGGCTCTGTGCTTTCTTTTGTTCTGAACAAGTGTTACTGTTTTCTGCACAAAAGCGATTCTTGCGAAGCAATGTGAACATTTCTGCTTCCCAGGCACAGAGAAGGTACTAGCAGAGAATTCTCTGCCTGCCTTTCCCCAGTGCTATGCAAGCTCTCCAGAAGAACAGCAAATCTGGGGCTCTGTGCTTTCTTTAGTTCTGAACAATTGTTAGTGTTTTCTGCACAAAAGCGATTCTGCGAAGCAATGTGAACACTTCTGCTTCCCAGGCACAGAGAAGGTGCTAGCAGGGAATTCCCTGCCTGCCTTTCCCCAGTGCTCTGCAAGCTCTCCAGGACAACATAGCATCTGGGGCTCTGTGCTTTCTTTTGTTCTGAACAAGTGTTAGTGTTTTCTGCACAAAGGCGATTCTGCGAAGCAATGTGAACACTTCTGCTTCCCAGGCACAGAGAAGGTGCTAGCAGGGAATTCTCTGCCTGCCTTTCCTCAGTGCTCTGCAAGCTCTACAGTACAACATAAAATCTGGGGCTCTGTGCTTTCTTTTGTTCTGAACAAGTGTTAGTGTTTTCTGCACAAAGGCGATTCTGCGAAGCAATGTGAACACTTCTGCTTCCCAGGCACAGAGAAGGTGCTAGCAGGGAATTCTCTGCCTGCCTTTCCCCAGTGCTCTGCAAGCTCTCCAGGACAACATAAAATCTGGGGCTCTGTGCTTTCTTTTGTTCTGAACAAGTGTTAGTGTTTTCTGCACAAAGGCGATTCTGCGAAGCAATGTGAACACTTCTGCTTCCCAGGCACAGAGAAGGTGCTAGCAGGGAATTCTCTGCCTGCCTTTCCCCAGTGCTCTGCAAGCTCTCCAGGACAACATAAAATCTGGGGCTCTGTGCTTTCTTTCCTTCTGAACAAGTGTTTCTGTTTTCTGCACAAAAGGGATTCTGCGAAGCCAAGTGAACACTTCTGCTTCCCAGGCACAGAGAAGGTGCTAGCAAGGAATTCTCTGCCTGCCTTTCCTCAGTGCTCTGCAAGCTCTCCAGGACAACATAAAATCTGGGGCTCTGTGCTTTCTTTTGTTCTGAACAAGTGTTAGTGTTTTCTGCAGAAAAGCGATTCTGCGAAGTAATGTGAACACTTCTGCTTCCCAGGCACAGAGAAGGTGCTAGCAGGGAATTCTCTGCCTGCCTTTCCCCAGTGCTCTGCAAGCTCTCCAGGACAACATAAAATCTGGGGCTCTGTGCTTTCTTTCGTTCTGAACAAGTGTTAGTGTTTTCTGCACAAAGGCGATTCTGCGAAGCAATGTGAACACTTCTGCTTCCCAGGCACAGAGAAGGTGCTAGCAGGGAATTCTCTGCCTGCCTTTCCCCAGTGCTCTGCAAGCTCTCCAGGACAACATAAAATCTGGGGCTCTGTGCTTTCTTTCCTTCTGAACAAGTGTTAGTGTTTTCTGCACAAAAACGATCCTGCGAAGCAATGTGAACACTTCTGCTTCCCAGGCACAGAGAAGGTGCTAGCAGGGAATTCTCTGCCTGCCTTTCCCCAGTGCTATGCAAGCTCTCCAGAAGAACAGCAAATCTGGGGCTCTGTGCTTTCTTTTGTTTTGAATAAGTGTTAGTGTTTTCTGCAGAAAAGCGATTCTGCGAAGCAATGTAAACACTTCTGCTTCCCAGGCACAGAGAAAGTGCTAGCAGGGAATTCTCTGCCTGCCTTTCCCCAGTGCTCTGCAAGCTCTACAGGACAACATAAAATCTGGGGCTCTGTGCTTTCTTTTGTTCTGAACAACTGTTAGTGTTTTCTGCACAAAGGCGATTCTGCGAAGCAATGTGAACACTTCTGCTTCCCAGGCACAGAGAAGGTGCTAGCAGGGAATTCTCTGCCTGCCTTTCCCCAGTGCTCTGCAAGCTCTCCAGGACAACATAAAATCTGGGGCTCTGTGCTTTCTTTTGTTCTGAACAAGTGTTAGTGTTTTCTGCACAAAGGCGATTCTGCGAAGCAATGTGAACACTTCTGCTTCCCAGGCACAGAGAAGGTGCTAGCAGGGAATTCTCTGCCTGCCTTTCCCCAGTGCTCTGCAAGCTCTCCAGGACAACATAAAATCTGGGGCTCTGTGCTTTCTTTCCTTCTGAACAAGTGTTTCTGTTTTCTGCACAAAAGCGATTCTGCGAAGCCATGTGAACACTTCTGCTTCCCAGGCACAGAGAAGGTGCTAGCAAGGAATTCTCTGCCTGCCTTTCCTCAGTGCTCTGCAAGCTCTCCAGGACAACATAAAATCTGGGGCTCTGTGCTTTCTTTTGTTCTGAACAAGTGTTAGTGTTTTCTGCACAAAGGCGATTCTGCGAAGCAATGTGAACACTTCTGCTTCCCAGGCACAGAGAAGGTGCTAGCAGGGAATTCTCTGCCTGCCTTTCCCCAGTGCTCTGCAAGCTCTCCAGGACAACATAAAATCTGGGGCTCTGTGCTTTCTTTCCTTCTGAACAAGTGTTAGTGTTTTCTGCAGAAAAGCGATTCTGCGAAGCAATGTGAACACTTCTGCTTCCCAGGCACAGAGAAGGTACTAGCAGGGAATTCTCTGCCTGCCTTTCCCCAGTGCTATGCAAGCTCTCCAGAAGAACAGCAAATCTGGGGCTCTGTGCTTTCTTTAGTTCTGAACAATTGTTAGAGTTTTCTGCACAAAAGCGATTCTGCGAAGCAATGTAAACACTTCTGCTTCCCAGGCACAGAGAAGGTGCTAGCAGGGAATTCTCTGCCTGCCTTTCCCCAGTGCTCTGCAAGCTCTCCAGGACAACATAAAATCTGGGGCTCTGTGCTTTCTTTCGTTCTGAACAAGTGTTAGTGTTTTCTGCACAAAGGCGATTCTGCGAAGCAATGTGAACACTTCTGCTTCCCAGGCACAGAGAAGGTGCTAGCAGGGAATTCTCTGCCTGCCTTTCCCCAGTGCTCTGCAAGCTCTCCAGGACAACATAAAATCTGGGGCTCTGTGCTTTCTTTCCTTCTGAACAAGTGTTAGTGTTTTCTGCACAAAAACGATTCTGCGAAGCAATGTGAACACTTCTGCTTCCCAGGCACAGAGAAGGTGCTAGCAGGGAATTCTCTGCCTGCCTTTCCCCAGTGCTATGCAAGCTCTCCAGAAGAACAGCAAATCTGGGGCTCTGTGCTTTCTTTTGTTCTGAATAAGTGTTAGTGTTTTCTGCAGAAAAGCGATTCTGCGAAGCAATGTAAACACTTCTGCTTCCCAGGCACAGAGAAAGTGCTAGCAGGGAATTCTCTGCCTGCCTTTCCCCAGTGCTCTGCAAGCTCTCCAGGACAACATAAAATCTGGGGCTCTGTGCTTTCTTTTGTTCTGAACAAGTGTTAGTGTTTTCTGCACAAAGGCGATTCTGCGAAGCAATGTGAACACTTCTGCTTCCCAGGCACAGAGAAGGTGCTAGCAGGGAATTCTCTGCCTGCCTTTCCCCAGTGCTCTGCAAGCTCTCCAGGACAACATAAAATCTGGGGCTCTGTGCTTTCTTTTGTTCTGAACAAGTGTTAGTGTTTTCTGCACAAAGGCGATTCTGCGCAGCAATGTGAACACTTCTGCTTCCCAGGCACAGAGAAGGTGCTAGCAGGGAATTCTCTGCCTGCCTTTCCCCAGTGCTCTGCAAGCTCTCCAGGACAACATAAAATCTGGGGCTCTGTGCTTTCTTTTGTTCTGAACAAGTGTTTCTGTTTTCTGCACAAAAGCGATTCTGCGAAGCCATGTGAACACTTCTGCTTCCCAGGCACAGAGAAGGTGCTAGCAAGGAATTCTCTGCCTGCCTTTCCTCAGTGCTCTGCAAGCTCTCCAGGACAACATAAAATCTGGGGCTCTGTGCTTTCTTTTGTTCTGAACAAGTGTTAGTGTTTTCTGCAGAAAAGCGATTCTGCGAAGTAATGTGAACACTTCTGCTTCCCAGGCACAGAGAAGGTGCTAGCAGGGAATTCTCTGCCTGCCTTTCCCCAGTGCTCTGCAAGCTCTCCAGGACAACATAAAATCTGGGGCTCTGTGCTTTCTTTCGTTCTGAACAAGTGTTAGTGTTTTCTGCACAAAGGCGATTCTGCGAAGCAATGTGAACACTTCTGCTTCCCAGGCACAGAGAAGGTGCTAGCAAGGAATTCTCTGCCTGCCTTTCCCCAGTGCTCTGCAAGCTCTCCAGGACAACATAAAATCTGGGGCTCTGTGCTTTCTTTTGTTCTGAACAAGTGTTACTGTTTTCTGCAGAAAAGCGATTCTTGCGAAGCAATGTGAACACTTCTGCTTCCCAGGCACAGAGAAGGTGCTAGCAGGGAATTCTCTGCCTGCCTTTCCCCAGTGCTCTGCAAGCTCTCCAGGACAACATAGCATCTGGGGCTCTGTGCTTTCTTTTGTTCTGAACAAGTGTTAGTGTTTTCTGCACAAAGGCGATTCTGCGAAGCAATGTGAACACTTCTGCTTCCCAGGCACAGAGAAGGTGCTAGCAGGGAATTCTCTGCCTGCCTTTCCTCAGTGCTCTGCAAGCTCTACAGTACAACATAAAATCTGGGGCTCTGTGCTTTCTTTTGTTCTGAACAAGTGTTAGTGTTTTCTGCACAAAGGCGATTCTGCGAAGCAATGTGAACACTTCTGCTTCCCAGGCACAGAGAAGGTGCTAGCAGGGAATTCTCTGCCTGCCTTTCCCCAGTGCTCTGCAAGCTCTCCAGGACAACATAAAATCTGGGGCTCTGTGCTTTCTTTTGTTCTGAACAAGTGTTAGTGTTTTCTGCACAAAGGCGATTCTGCGAAGCAATGTGAACACTTCTGCTTCCCAGGCACAGAGAAGGTGCTAGCAGGGAATTCTCTGCCTGCCTTTCCCCAGTGCTCTGCAAGCTCTCCAGGACAACATAAAATCTGGGGCTCTGTGCTTTCTTTCCTTCTGAACAAGTGTTTCTGTTTTCTGCACAAAAGCGATTCTGCGAAGCCATGTGAACACTTCTGCTTCCCAGGCACAGAGAAGGTGCTAGCAAGGAATTCTCTGCCTGCCTTTCCTCAGTGCTCTGCAAGCTCTCCAGGACAACATAAAATCTGGGGCTCTGTGCTTTCTTTTGTTCTGAACAAGTGTTAGTGTTTTCTGCACAAAGGCGATTCTGCGAAGCAATGTGAACACTTCTGCTTCCCAGGCACAGAGAAGGTGCTAGCAGGGAATTCTCTGCCTGCCTTTCCCCAGTGCTCTGCAAGCTCTCCAGGACAACATAAAATCTGGGGCTCTGTGCTTTCTTTCCTTCTGAACAAGTGTTTCTGTTTTCTGCACAAAAGCGATTCTGCGAAGCCATGTGAACACTTCTGCTTCCCAGGCACAGAGAAGGTGCTAGCAAGGAATTCTCTGCCTGCCTTTCCTCAGTGCTCTGCAAGCTCTCCAGGACAACATAAAATCTGGGGCTCTGTGCTTTCTTTTGTTCTGAACAAGTGTTAGTGTTTTCTGCACAAAGGCGATTCTGCGAAGCAATGTGAACACTTCTGCTTCCCAGGCACAGAGAAGGTACTAGCAGGGAATTCTCTGCCTGCCTTTCCCCAGTGCTATGCAAGCTCTCCAGAAGAACAGCAAATCTGGGGCTCTGTGTTTTCTTTAGTTCTGAACAATTGTTAGAGTTTTCTGCACAAAAACGATTCTGCGAAGCAATGTAAACACTTCTGCTTCCCAGGCACAGAGAAGGTGCTAGCAGGGAATTCTCTGCCTGCCTTTCCCCAGTGCTCTGCAAGCTCTCCAGGACAACATAAAATCTGGGGCTCTGTGCTTTCTTTCGTTCTGAACAAGTGTTAGTGTTTTCTGCACAAAGGCGATTCTGCGAAGCAATGTGAACACTTCTGCTTCCCAGGCACAGAGAAGGTGCTAGCAGGGAATTCTCTGCCTGCCTTTCCCCAGTGCTCTGCAAGCTCTCCAGGACAACATAAAATCTGGGGCTCTGTGCTTTCTTTCCTTCTGAACAAGTGTTAGTGTTTTCTGAACAAAAACGATTCTGCGAAGCAATGTGAACACTTCTGCTTCCCAGGCACAGAGAAGGTGCTAGCAGGGAATTCTCTGCCTGCCTTTCCCCAGTGCTATGCAAGCTCTCCAGAAGAACAGCAAATCTGGGGCTCTGTGCTTTCTTTTGTTTTGAATAAGTGTTAGTGTTTTCTGCAGAAAAGCGATTCTGCGAAGCAATGTAAACACTTCTGCTTCCCAGGCACAGAGAAAGTGCTAGCAGGGAATTCTCTGCCTGCCTTTCCCCAGTGCTCTGCAAGCTCTCCAGGACAACATAAAATCTGGGGCTCTGTGCTTTCTTTTGTTCTGAACAACTGTTAGTGTTTTCTGCACAAAGGCGATTCTGCGAAGCAATGTGAACACTTCTGCTTCCCAGGCACAGAGAAGGTGCTAGCAGGGAATTCTCTGCCTGCCTTTCCCCAGTGCTCTGCAAGCTCTCCAGGACAACATAAAATCTGGGGCTCTGTGCTTTCTTTTGTTCTGAACAAGTGTTAGTGTTTTCTGCACAAAGGCGATTCTGCGAAGCAATGTGAACACTTCTGCTTCCCAGGCACAGAGAAGGTGCTAGCAGGGAATTCTCTGCCTGCCTTTCCCCAGTGCTCTGCAAGCTCTCCAGGACAACATAAAATCTGGGGCTCTGTGCTTTCTTTCCTTCTGAACAAGTGTTTCTGTTTTCTGCACAAAAGCGATTCTGCGAAGCCATGTGAACACTTCTGCTTCCCAGGCACAGAGAAGGTGCTAGCAAGGAATTCTCTGCCTGCCTTTCCTCAGTGCTCTGCAAGCTCTCCAGGACAACATAAAATCTGGGGCTCTGTGCTTTCTTTTGTTCTGAACAAGTGTTAGTGTTTTCTGCACAAAGGCGATTCTGCGAAGCAATGTGAACACTTCTGCTTCCCAGGCACAGAGAAGGTGCTAGCAGGGAATTCTCTGCCTGCCTTTCCCCAGTGCTCTGCAAGCTCTCCAGGACAACATAAAATCTGGGGCTCTGTGCTTTCTTTCCTTCTGAACAAGTGTTAGTGTTTTCTGCAGAAAAGCGATTCTGCGAAGCAATGTGAACACTTCTGCTTCCCAGGCACAGAGAAGGTACTAGCAGGGAATTCTCTGCCTGCCTTTCCCCAGTGCTATGCAAGCTCTCCAGAAGAACAGCAAATCTGGGGCTCTGTGCTTTCTTTAGTTCTGAACAATTGTTAGAGTTTTCTGCACAAAAGCGATTCTGCGAAGCAATGTAAACACTTCTGCTTCCCAGGCACAGAGAAGGTGCTAGCAGGGAATTCTCTGCCTGCCTTTCCCCAGTGCTCTGCAAGCTCTCCAGGACAACATAAAATCTGGGGCTCTGTGCTTTCTTTCGTTCTGAACAAGTGTTAGTGTTTTCTGCACAAAGGCGATTCTGCGAAGCAATGTGAACACTTCTGCTTCCCAGGCACAGAGAAGGTGCTAGCAGGGAATTCTCTGCCTGCCTTTCCCCAGTGCTCTGCAAGCTCTCCAGGACAACATAAAATCTGGGGCTCTGTGCTTTCTTTCCTTCTGAACAAGTGTTAGTGTTTTCTGCACAAAAACGATTCTGCGAAGCAATGTGAACACTTCTGCTTCCCAGGCACAGAGAAGGTGCTAGCAGGGAATTCTCTGCCTGCCTTTCCCCAGTGCTCTGCAAGCTCTCCAGAAGAACAGCAAATCTGGGGCTCTGTGCTTTCTTTTGTTCTGAATAAGTGTTAGTGTTTTCTGCAGAAAAGCGATTCTGCGAAGCAATGTAAACACTTCTGCTTCCCAGGCACAGAGAAAGTGCTAGCAGGGAATTCTCTGCCTGCCTTTCCCCAGTGCTCTGCAAGCTCTCCAGGACAACATAAAATCTGGGGCTCTGTGCTTTCTTTCCTTCTGAGCAAGTGTTAGTGTTTTCTGCACAAAGGCGATTCTGCGAAGCAATGTGAACACTTCTGCTTCCCAGGCACAGAGAAGGTGCTAGCAGGGAATTCTCTGCCTGCCTTTCCCCAGTGCTCTGCAAGCTCTCCAGGACAACATAAAATCTGGGGCTCTGTGCTTTCTTTTGTTCTGAACAAGTGTTAGTGTTTTCTGCACAAAGGCGATTCTGCGAAGCAATGTGAACACTTCTGCTTCCCAGGCACAGAGAAGGTGCTAGCAGGGAATTCTCTGCCTGCCTTTCCCCAGTGCTCTGCAAGCTCTCCAGGACAACATAAAATCTGGGGCTCTGTGCTTTCTTTTGTTCTGAACAAGTGTTACTGTTTTCTGCACAAAAGCGATTCTTGCGAAGCAATGTGAACACTTCTGCTTCCCAGGCACAGAGAAGGTACTAGCAGAGAATTCTCTGCCTGCCTTTCCCCAGTGCTATGCAAGCTCTCCAGAAGAACAGCAAATCTGGGGCTCTGTGCTTTCTTTAGTTCTGAACTATTGTTAGTGTTTTCTGCACAAAAGCGATTCTGCGAAGCAATGTGAACACTTCTGCTTCCCAGGCACAGAGAAGGTGCTAGCAGGGAATTCCCTGCCTGCCTTTCCCCAGTGCTCTGCAAGCTCTCCAGGACAACATAGCATCTGGGGCTCTGTGCTTTCTTTTGTTCTGAACAAGTGTTAGTGTTTTCTGCACAAAGGCGATTCTGCGAAGCAATGTGAACACTTCTGCTTCCCAGGCACAGAGAAGGTGCTAGCAGGGAATTCTCTGCCTGCCTTTCCTCAGTGCTCTGCAAGCTCTACAGTACAACATAAAATCTGGGGCTCTGTGCTTTCTTTTGTTCTGAACAAGTGTTAGTGTTTTCTGCACAAAGGCGATTCTGCGAAGCAATGTGAACACTTCTGCTTCCCAGGCACAGAGAAGGTGCTAGCAGGGAATTCTCTGCCTGCCTTTCCCCAGTGCTCTGCAAGCTCTCCAGGACAACATAAAATCTGGGGCTCTGTGCTTTCTTTTGTTCTGAACAAGTGTTAGTGTTTTCTGCACAAAGGCGATTCTGCGAAGCAATGTGAACACTTCTGCTTCCCAGGCACAGAGAAGGTGCTAGCAGGGAATTCTCTGCCTGCCTTTCCCCAGTGCTCTGCAAGCTCTCCAGGACAACATAAAATCTGGGGCTCTGTGCTTTCTTTCCTTCTGAACAAGTGTTTCTGTTTTCTGCACAAAAGCGATTCTGCGAAGCCATGTGAACAGTTCTGCTTCCCAGGCACAGAGAAGGTGCTAGCAAGGAATTCTCTGCCTGCCTTTCCTCAGTGCTCTGCAAGCTCTCCAGGACAACATAAAATCTGGGGCTCTGTGCTTTCTTTTGTTCTGAACAAGTGTTAGTGTTTTCTGCAGAAAAGCGATTCTGCGAAGTAATGTGAACACTTCTGCTTCCCAGGCACAGAGAAGGTGCTAGCAGGGAATTCTCTGCCTGCCTTTCCCCAGTGCTCTGCAAGCTCTCCAGGACAACATAAAATCTGGGGCTCTGTGCTTTCTTTCCTTCTGAACAAGTGTTAGTGTTTTCTGCACAAAAACGATTCTGCGAAGCAATGTGAACACTTCTGCTTCCCAGGCACAGAGAAGGTGCTAGCAGGGAATTCTCTGCCTGCCTTTCCCCAGTGCTATGCAAGCTCTCCAGAAGAACAGCAAATCTGGGGCTCTGTGCTTTCTTTTGTTCTGAATAAGTGTTAGTGTTTTCTGCAGAAAAGCGATTCTGCGAAGCAATGTAAACACTTCTGCTTCCCAGGCACAGAGAAAGTGCTAGCAGGGAATTCTCTGCCTGCCTTTCCCCAGTGCTCTGCAAGCTCTCCAGGACAACATAAAATCTGGGGCTCTGTGCTTTCTTTTGTTCTGAACAAGTGTTAGTGTTTTCTGCACAAAGGCGATTCTGCGAAGCAATGTGAACACTTCTGCTTCCCAGGCACAGAGAAGGTGCTAGCAGGGAATTCTCTGCCTGCCTTTCCCCAGTGCTCTGCAAGCTCTCCAGGACAACATAGAATCTGGGGCTCTGTGCTTTCTTTTGTTCTGAACAAGTGTTAGTGTTTTCTGCACAAAGGCGATTCTGCGAAGCAATGTGAACACTTCTGCTTCCCAGGCACAGAGAAGGTGCTAGCAGGGAATTCTCTGCCTGCCTTTCCCCAGTGCTCTGCAAGCTCTCCAGGACAACATAAAATCTGGGGCTCTGTGCTTTCTTTCCTTCTGAACAAGTGTTTCTGTTTTCTGCACAAAAGCGATTCTGCGAAGCCATGTGAACACTTCTGCTTCCCAGGCACAGAGAAGGTGCTAGCAAGGAATTCTCTGCCTGCCTTTCCTCAGTGCTCTGCAAGCTCTCCAGGACAACATAAAATCTGGGGCTCTGTGCTTTCTTTCCTTCTGAACAAGTGTTAGTGTTTTCTGCAGAAAAGCGATTCTGCGAAGCAATGTGAACACTTCTGCTTCCCAGGCACAGAGAAGGTGCTAGCAGGGAATTCTCTGCCTGCCTTTCCCCAGTGCTCTGCAAGCTCTCCAGGACAACATAAAATCTGGGGCTCTGTGCTTTCTTTCCTTCTGAACAAGTGTTAGTGTTTTCTGCACAAAAACGATTCTGCGAAGCAATGTGAACACTTCTGCTTCCCAGGCACAGAGAAGGTGCTAGCAGGGAATTCTCTGCCTGCCTTTCCGCAGTGCTATGCAAGCTCTCCAGAAGAACAGCAAATCTGGGGCTCTGTGCTTTCTTTTGTTTTGAATAAGTGTTAGTGTTTTCTGCAGAAAAGCGATTCTGCGAAGCAATGTAAACACTTCTGCTTCCCAGGCACAGAGAAAGTGCTAGCAGGGAATTCTCTGCCTGCCTTTCCCCAGTGCTCTGCAAGCTCTCCAGGACAACATAAAATCTGGGGCTCTGTGCTTTCTTTTGTTCTGAACAACTGTTAGTGTTTTCTGCACAAAGGCGATTCTGCGAAGCAATGTGAACACTTCTGCTTCCCAGGCACAGAGAAGGTGCTAGCAGGGAATTCTCTGCCTGCCTTTCCCCAGTGCTCTGCAAGCTCTCCAGGACAACATAAAATCTGGGGCTCTGTGCTTTCTTTTGTTCTGAACAAGTGTTAGTGTTTTCTGCACAAAGGCGATTCTGCGAAGCAATGTGAACACTTCTGCTTCCCAGGCACAGAGAAGGTGCTAGCAGGGAATTCTCTGCCTGCCTTTCCCCAGTGCTCTGCAAGCTCTCCAGGACAACATAAAATCTGGGGCTCTGTGCTTTCTTTCCTTCTGAACAAGTGTTTCTGTTTTCTGCACAAAAGCGATTCTGCGAAGCCATGTGAACACTTCTGCTTCCCAGGCACAGAGAAGGTGCTAGCAAGGAATTCTCTGCCTGCCTTTCCTCAGTGCTCTGCAAGCTCTCCAGGACAACATAAAATCTGGGGCTCTGTGCTTTCTTTTGTTCTGAACAAGTGTTAGTGTTTTCTGCACAAAGGCGATTCTGCGAAGCAATGTGAACACTTCTGCTTCCCAGGCACAGAGAAGGTGCTAGCAGGGAATTCTCTGCCTGCCTTTCCCCAGTGCTCTGCAAGCTCTCCAGGACAACATAAAATCTGGGGCTCTGTGCTTTCTTTCCTTCTGAACAAGTGTTAGTGTTTTCTGCAGAAAAGCGATTCTGCGAAGCAATGTGAACACTTCTGCTTCCCAGGCACAGAGAAGGTACTAGCAGGGAATTCTCTGCCTGCCTTTCCCCAGTGCTATGCAAGCTCTCCAGAAGAACAGCAAATCTGGGGCTCTGTGCTTTCTTTAGTTCTGAACAATTGTTAGAGTTTTCTGCACAAAAGCGATTCTGCGAAGCAATGTAAACACTTCTGCTTCCCAGGCACAGAGAAGGTGCTAGCAGGGAATTCTCTACCTGCCTTTCCCCAGTGCTCTGCAAGCTCTCCAGGACAACATAAAATCTGGGGCTCTGTGCTTTCTTTCGTTCTGAACAAGTGTTAGTGTTTTCTGCACAAAGGCGATTCTGCGAAGCAATGTGAACACTTCTGCTTCCCAGGCACAGAGAAGGTGCTAGCAGGGAATTCTCTGCCTGCCTTTCCCCAGTGCTCTGCAAGCTCTCCAGGACAACATAAAATCTGGGGCTCTGTGCTTTCTTTCCTTCTGAACAAGTGTTAGTGTTTTCTGCACAAAAACGATTCTGCGAAGCAATGTGAACACTTCTGCTTCCCAGGCACAGAGAAGGTGCTAGCAGGGAATTCTCTGCCTGCCTTTCCCCAGTGCTATGCAAGCTCTCCAGAAGAACAGCAAATCTGGGGCTCTGTGCTTTCTTTTGTTCTGAATAAGTGTTAGTGTTTTCTGCAGAAAAGCGATTCTGCGAAGCAATGTAAACACTTCTGCTTCCCAGGCACAGAGAAGGTGCTAGCAGGGAATTCCCTGCCTGCCTTTCCCCAGTGCTCTGCAAGCTCTCCAGGACAACATAGCATCTGGGGCTCTGTGCTTTCTTTTGTTCTGAACAAGTGTTAGTGTTTTCTGCACAAAGGCGATTCTGCGAAGCAATGTGAACACTTCTGCTTCCCAGGCACAGAGAAGGTGCTAGCAGGGAATTCTCTGCCTGCCTTTCCTCAGTGCTCTGCAAGCTCTACAGTACAACATAAAATCTGGGGCTCTGTGCTTTCTTTTGTTCTGAACAAGTGTTAGTGTTTTCTGCACAAAGGCGATTCTGCGAAGCAATGTGAACACTTCTGCTTCCCAGGCACAGAGAAGGTGCTAGCAGGGAATTCTCTGCCTGCCTTTCCCCAGTGCTCTGCAAGCTCTCCAGGACAACATAAAATCTGGGGCTCTGTGCTTTCTTTTGTTCTGAACAAGTGTTAGTGTTTTCTGCACAAAGGCGATTCTGCGAAGCAATGTGAACACTTCTGCTTCCCAGGCACAGAGAAGGTGCTAGCAGGGAATTCTCTGCCTGCCTTTCCCCAGTGCTCTGCAAGCTCTCCAGGACAACATAAAATCTGGGGCTCTGTGCTTTCTTTCCTTCTGAACAAGTGTTTCTGTTTTCTGCACAAAAGCGATTCTGCGAAGCCATGTGAACACTTCTGCTTCCCAGGCACAGAGAAGGTGCTAGCAAGGAATTCTCTGCCTGCCTTTCCTCAGTGCTCTGCAAGCTCTCCAGGACAACATAAAATCTGGGGCTCTGTGCTTTCTTTTGTTCTGAACAAGTGTTAGTGTTTTCTGCAGAAAAGCGATTCTGCGAAGTAATGTGAACACTTCTGCTTCCCAGGCACAGAGAAGGTGCTAGCAGGGAATTCTCTGCCTGCCTTTCCCCAGTGCTCTGCAAGCTCTCCAGGACAACATAAAATCTGGGGCTCTGTGCTTTCTTTCGTTCTGAACAAGTGTTAGTGTTTTCTGCACAAAGGCGATTCTGCGAAGCAATGTGAACACTTCTGCTTCCCAGGCACAGAGAAGGTGCTAGCAGGGAATTCTCTGCCTGCCTTTCCCCAGTGCTCTGCAAGCTCTCCAGGACAACATAAAATCTGGGGCTCTGTGCTTTCTTTCCTTCTGAACAAGTGTTAGTGTTTTCTGCACAAAGGCGATTCTGCGAAGCAATGTGAACACTTCTGCTTCCCAGGCACAGAGAAGGTGCTAGCAGGGAATTCTCTGCCTGCCTTTCCCCAGTGCTATGCAAGCTCTCCAGAAGAACAGCAAATCTGGGGCTCTGTGCTTTCTTTTGTTTTGAATAAGTGTTAGTGTTTTCTGCAGAAAAGCGATTCTGCGAAGCAATGTAAACACTTCTGCTTCCCAGGCACAGAGAAAGTGCTAGCAGGGAATTCTCTGCCTGCCTTTCCCCAGTGCTCTGCAAGCTCTACAGGACAACATAAAATCTGGGGCTCTGTGCTTTCTTTTGTTCTGAACAACTGTTAGTGTTTTCTGCACAAAGGCGATTCTGCGAAGCAATGTGAACACTTCTGCTTCCCAGGCACAGAGAAGGTGCTAGCAGGGAATTCTCTGCCTGCCTTTCCCCAGTGCTCTGCAAGCTCTCCAGGACAACATAAAATCTGGGGCTCTGTGCTTTCTTTTGTTCTGAACAAGTGTTAGTGTTTTCTGCACAAAGGCAATTCTGCGAAGCAATGTGAACACTTCTGCTTCCCAGGCACAGAGAAGGTGCTAGCAGGGAATTCTCTGCCTGCCTTTCCCCAGTGCTCTGCAAGCTCTCCAGGACAACATAAAATCTGGGGCTCTGTGCTTTCTTTCCTTCTGAACAAGTGTTTCTGTTTTCTGCACAAAAGCGATTCTGCGAAGCCATGTGAACACTTCTGCTTCCCAGGCACAGAGAAGGTGCTAGCAAGGAATTCTCTGCCTGCCTTTCCTCAGTGCTCTGCAAGCTCTCCAGGACAACATAAAATCTGGGGCTCTGTGCTTTCTTTTGTTCTGAACAAGTGTTAGTGTTTTCTGCACAAAGGCGATTCTGCGAAGCAATGTGAACACTTCTGCTTCCCAGGCACAGAGAAGGTGCTAGCAGGGAATTCTCTGCCTGCCTTTCCCCAGTGCTCTGCAAGCTCTCCAGGACAACATAAAATCTGGGGCTCTGTGCTTTCTTTCCTTCTGAACAAGTGTTAGTGTTTTCTGCAGAAAAGCGATTCTGCGAAGCAATGTGAACACTTCTGCTTCCCAGGCACAGAGAAGGTACTAGCAGGGAATTCTCTGCCTGCCTTTCCCCAGTGCTATGCAAGCTCTCCAGAAGAACAGCAAATCTGGGGCTCTGTGCTTTCTTTAGTTCTGAACAATTGTTAGAGTTTTCTGCAAAAAAGCGATTCTGCGAAGCAATGTGAACACTTCTGCTTCCCAGGCACAGAGAAGGTGCTAGCAGGGAATTCTCTGCCTGCCTTTCCCCAGTGCTCTGCAAGCTCTCCAGGACAACATAAAATCTGGGGCTCTGTGCTTTCTTTTGTTCTGAACAAGTGTTAGTGTTTTCTGCACAAAGGCGATTCTGCGAAGCAATGTGAACACTTCTGCTTCCCAGGCACAGAGAAGGTGCTAGCAGGGAATTCTCTGCCTGCCTTTCCCCAGTGCTCTGCAAGCTCTCCAGGACAACATAAAATCTGGGGCTCTGTGCTTTCTTTTGTTCTGAACAAGTGTTAGTGTTTTCTGCACAAAGGCGATTCTGCGAAGCAATGTGAACACTTCTGCTTCCCAGGCACAGAGAAGGTGCTAGCAGGGAATTCTCTGCCTGCCTTTCCCCAGTGCTCTGCAAGCTCTCCAGGACAACATAAAATCTGGGGCTCTGTGCTTTCTTTTGTTCTGAACAAGTGTTTCTGTTTTCTGCACAAAAGCGATTCTGCGAAGCCATGTGAACACTTCTGCTTCCCAGGCACAGAGAAGGTGCTAGCAAGGAATTCTCTGCCTGCCTTTCCTCAGTGCTCTGCAAGCTCTCCAGGACAACATAAAATCTGGGGCTCTGTGCTTTCTTTTGTTCTGAACAAGTGTTAGTGTTTTCTGCAGAAAAGCGATTCTGCGAAGTAATGTGAACACTTCTGCTTCCCAGGCACAGAGAAGGTGCTAGCAGGGAATTCTCTGCCTGCCTTTCCCCAGTGCTCTGCAAGCTCTCCAGGACAACATAAAATCTGGGGCTCTGTGCTTTCTTTCGTTCTGAACAAGTGTTAGTGTTTTCTGCACAAAGGCGATTCTGCGAAGCAATGTGAACACTTCTGCTTCCCAGGCACAGAGAAGGTGCTAGCAGGGAATTCTCTGCCTGCCTTTCCCCAGTGCTCTGCAAGCTCTCCAGGACAACATAAAATCTGGGGCTCTGTGCTTTCTTTCCTTCTGAACAAGTGTTAGTGTTTTCTGCACAAAAGCGATTCTGCGAAGCAATGTGAACACTTCTGCTTCCCAGGCACAGAGAAGGTGCTAGCAGGGAATTCTCTGCCTGCCTTTCCGCAGTGCTATGCAAGCTCTCCAGAAGAACAGCAAATCTGGGGCTCTGTGCTTTCTTTTGTTTTGAATAAGTGTTAGTGTTTTCTGCAGAAAAGCGATTCTGAGAAGCAATGTAAACACTTCTGCTTCCCAGGCACAGAGAAAGTGCTAGCAGGGAATTCTCTGCCTGCCTTTCCCCAGTGCTCTGCAAGCTCTCCAGGACAACATAAAATCTGGGGCTCTGTGCTTTCTTTTGTTCTGAACAACTGTTAGTGTTTTCTGCACAAAGGCGATTCTGCGAAGCAATGTGAACACTTCTGCTTCCCAGGCACAGAGAAGGTGCTAGCAGGGAATTCTCTGCCTGCCTTTCCCCAGTGCTCTGCAAGCTCTCCAGGACAACATAAAATCTGGGGCTCTGTGCTTTCTTTTGTTCTGAACAAGTGTTAGTGTTTTCTGCACAAAGGCGATTCTGCGAAGCAATGTGAACACTTCTGCTTCCCAGGCACAGAGAAGGTGCTAGCAGGGAATTCTCTGCCTGCCTTTCCCCAGTGCTCTGCAAGCTCTCCAGGACAACATAAAATCTGGGGCTCTGTGCTTTCTTTCCTTCTGAACAAGTGTTTCTGTTTTCTGCACAAAAGCGATTCTGCGAAGCCATGTGAACACTTCTGCTTCCCAGGCACAGAGAAGGTGCTAGCAAGGAATTCTCTGCCTGCCTTTCCTCAGTGCTCTGCAAGCTCTCCAGGACAACATAAAATCTGGGGCTCTGTGCTTTCTTTTGTTCTGAACAAGTGTTAGTGTTTTCTGCACAAAGGCGATTCTGCGAAGCAATGTGAACACTTCTGCTTCCCAGGCACAGAGAAGGTGCTAGCAGGGAATTCTCTGCCTGCCTTTCCCCAGTGCTCTGCAAGCTCTCCAGGACAACATAAAATCTGGGGCTCTGTGCTTTCTTTCCTTCTGAACAAGTGTTAGTGTTTTCTGCAGAAAAGCGATTCTGCGAAGCAATGTGAACACTTCTGCTTCCCAGGCACAGAGAAGGTACTAGCAGGGAATTCTCTGCCTGCCTTTCCCCAGTGCTATGCAAGCTCTCCAGAAGAACAGCAAATCTGGGGCTCTGTGCTTTCTTTAGTTCTGAACAATTGTTAGAGTTTTCTGCACAAAAGCGATTCTGCGAAGCAATGTAAACACTTCTGCTTCCCAGGCACAGAGAAGGTGCTAGCAGGGAATTCTCTGCCTGCCTTTCCCCAGTGCTCTGCAAGCTCTCCAGGACAACATAAAATCTGGGGCTCTGTGCTTTCTTTCGTTCTGAACAAGTGTTAGTGTTTTCTGCACAAAGGCGATTCTGCGAAGCAATGTGAACACTTCTGCTTCCCAGGCACAGAGAAGGTGCTAGCAGGGAATTCTCTGCCTGCCTTTCCCCAGTGCTCTGCAAGCTCTCCAGGACAACATAAAATCTGGGGCTCTGTGCTTTCTTTCCTTCTGAACAAGTGTTAGTGTTTTCTGCACAAAAACGATTCTGCGAAGCAATGTGAACACTTCTGCTTCCCAGGCACAGAGAAGGTGCTAGCAGGGAATTCTCTGCCTGCCTTTCCCCAGTGCTATGCAAGCTCTCCAGAAGAACAGCAAATCTGGGGCTCTGTGCTTTCTTTTGTTCTGAATAAGTGTTAGTGTTTTCTGCAGAAAAGCGATTCTGCGAAGCAATGTAAACACTTCTGCTTCCCAGGCACAGAGAAAGTGCTAGCAGGGAATTCTCTGCCTGCCTCTCCCCAGTGCTCTGCAAGCTCTCCAGGACAACATAAAATCTGGGGCTCTGTGCTTTCTTTTGTTCTGAACAAGTGTTAGTGTTTTCTGCACAAAGGCGATTCTGCGAAGCAATGTGAACACTTCTGCTTCCCAGGCACAGAGAAGGTGCTAGCAGGGAATTCTCTGCCTGCCTTTCCCCAGTGCTCTGCAAGCTCTCCAGGACAACATAAAATCTGGGGCTCTGTGCTTTCTTTTGTTCTGAACAAGTGTTAGTGTTTTCTGCACAAAGGCGATTCTGCGAAGCAATGTGAACACTTCTGCTTCCCAGGCACAGAGAAGGTGCTAGCAGGGAATTCTCTGCCTGCCTTTCCCCAGTGCTCTGCAAGCTCTCCAGGACAACATAAAATCTGGGGCTCTGTGCTTTCTTTTGTTCTGAACAAGTGTTACTGTTTTCTGCACAAAAGCGATTCTTGCGAAGCAATGTGAACATTTCTGCTTCCCAGGCACAGAGAAAGTGCTAGCAGAGAATTCTCTGCCTGCCTCTCCCCAGTGCTCTGCAAGCTCTCCAGGACAACATAAAATCTGGGGCTCTGTGCTTTCTTTTGTTTTGAATAAGTGTTAGTGTTTTCTGCACAAAGGCGATTCTGCGAAGCAATGTGAACACTTCTGCTTCCCAGGCACAGAGAAGGTGCTAGCAGGGAATTCTCTGCCTGCCTTTCCCCAGTGCTCTGCAAGCTCTCCAGGACAACATAAAATCTGGGGCTCTGTGCTTTCTTTTGTTCTGAACAAGTGTTAGTGTTTTCTGCACAAAGGCGATTCTGCGAAGCAATGTGAACACTTCTGCTTCCCAGGCACAGAGAAGGTGCTAGCAGGGAATTCTCTGCCTGCCTTTCCCCAGTGCTCTGCAAGCTCTCCAGGACAACATAAAATCTGGGGCTCTGTGCTTTCTTTTGTTCTGAACAAGTGTTACTGTTTTCTGCACAAAAGCGATTCTTGCGAAGCAATGTGAACATTTCTGCTTCCCAGGCACAGAGAAGGTACTAGCAGAGAATTCTCTGCCTGCCTTTCCCCAGTGCTATGCAAGCTCTCCAGAAGAACAGCAAATCTGGGGCTCTGTGCTTTCTTTTGTTTTGAATAAGTGTTAGTGTTTTCTGCAGAAAAGCGATTCTGCGAAGCAATGTAAACACTTCTGCTTCCCAGGCACAGAGAAAGTGCTAGCAGGGAATTCTCTGCCTGCCTTTCCCCAGTGCTCTGCAAGCTCTACAGGACAACATAAAATCTGGGGCTCTGTGCTTTCTTTTGTTCTGAACAACTGTTAGTGTTTTCTGCACAAAGGCGATTCTGCGAAGCAATGTGAACACTTCTGCTTCCCAGGCACAGAGAAGGTGCTAGCAGGGAATTCTCTGCCTGCCTTTCCCCAGTGCTCTGCAAGCTCTCCAGGACAACATAAAATCTGGGGCTCTGTGCTTTCTTTTGTTCTGAACAAGTGTTAGTGTTTTCTGCACAAAGGCAATTCTGCGAAGCAATGTGAACACTTCTGCTTCCCAGGCACAGAGAAGGTGCTAGCAGGGAATTCTCTGCCTGCCTTTCCCCAGTGCTCTGCAAGCTCTCCAGGACAACATAAAATCTGGGGCTCTGTGCTTTCTTTCCTTCTGAACAAGTGTTTCTGTTTTCTGCACAAAAGCGATTCTGCGAAGCCATGTGAACACTTCTGCTTCCCAGGCACAGAGAAGGTGCTAGCAAGGAATTCTCTGCCTGCCTTTCCTCAGTGCTCTGCAAGCTCTCCAGGACAACATAAAATCTGGGGCTCTGTGCTTTCTTTTGTTCTGAACAAGTGTTAGTGTTTTCTGCACAAAGGCGATTCTGCGAAGCAATGTGAACACTTCTGCTTCCCAGGCACAGAGAAGGTGCTAGCAGGGAATTCTCTGCCTGCCTTTCCCCAGTGCTCTGCAAGCTCTCCAGGACAACATAAAATCTGGGGCTCTGTGCTTTCTTTCCTTCTGAACAAGTGTTAGTGTTTTCTGCAGAAAAGCGATTCTGCGAAGCAATGTGAACACTTCTGCTTCCCAGGCACAGAGAAGGTACTAGCAGGGAATTCTCTGCCTGCCTTTCCCCAGTGCTATGCAAGCTCTCCAGAAGAACAGCAAATCTGGGGCTCTGTGCTTTCTTTAGTTCTGAACAATTGTTAGAGTTTTCTGCACAAAAGCGATTCTGCGAAGCAATGTGAACACTTCTGCTTCCCAGGCACAGAGAAGGTGCTAGCAGGGAATTCTCTGCCTGCCTTTCCCCAGTGCTCTGCAAGCTCTCCAGGACAACATAAAATCTGGGGCTCTGTGCTTTCTTTTGTTCTGAACAAGTGTTAGTGTTTTCTGCACAAAGGCGATTCTGCGAAGCAATGTGAACACTTCTGCTTCCCAGGCACAGAGAAGGTGCTAGCAGGGAATTCTCTGCCTGCCTTTCCCCAGTGCTCTGCAAGCTCTCCAGGACAACATAAAATCTGGGGCTCTGTGCTTTCTTTTGTTCTGAACAAGTGTTAGTGTTTTCTGCACAAAGGCGATTCTGCGAAGCAATGTGAACACTTCTGCTTCCCAGGCACAGAGAAGGTGCTAGCAGGGAATTCTCTGCCTGCCTTTCCCCAGTGCTCTGCAAGCTCTCCAGGACAACATAAAATCTGGGGCTCTGTGCTTTCTTTTGTTCTGAACAAGTGTTTCTGTTTTCTGCACAAAAGCGATTCTGCGAAGCCATGTGAACACTTCTGCTTCCCAGGCACAGAGAAGGTGCTAGCAAGGAATTCTCTGCCTGCCTTTCCTCAGTGCTCTGCAAGCTCTCCAGGACAACATAAAATCTGGGGCTCTGTGCTTTCTTTTGTTCTGAACAAGTGTTAGTGTTTTCTGCAGAAAAGCGATTCTGCGAAGTAATGTGAACACTTCTGCTTCCCAGGCACAGAGAAGGTGCTAGCAGGGAATTCTCTGCCTGCCTTTCCCCAGTGCTCTGCAAGCTCTCCAGGACAACATAAAATCTGGGGCTCTGTGCTTTCTTTCGTTCTGAACAAGTGTTAGTGTTTTCTGCACAAAGGCGATTCTGCGAAGCAATGTGAACACTTCTGCTTCCCAGGCACAGAGAAGGTGCTAGCAGGGAATTCTCTGCCTGCCTTTCCCCAGTGCTCTGCAAGCTCTCCAGGACAACATAAAATCTGGGGCTCTGTGCTTTCTTTCCTTCTGAACAAGTGTTAGTGTTTTCTGCACAAAAACGATTCTGCGAAGCAATGTGAACACTTCTGCTTCCCAGGCACAGAGAAGGTGCTAGCAGGGAATTCTCTGCCTGCCTTTCCGCAGTGCTATGCAAGCTCTCCAGAAGAACAGCAAATCTGGGGCTCTGTGCTTTCTTTTGTTTTGAATAAGTGTTAGTGTTTTCTGCAGAAAAGCGATTCTGCGAAGCAATGTAAACACTTCTGCTTCCCAGGCACAGAGAAAGTGCTAGCAGGGAATTCTCTGCCTGCCTTTCCCCAGTGCTCTGCAAGCTCTCCAGGACAACATAAAATCTGGGGCTCTGTGCTTTCTTTTGTTCTGAACAACTGTTAGTGTTTTCTGCACAAAGGCGATTCTGCGAAGCAATGTGAACACTTCTGCTTCCCAGGCACAGAGAAGGTGCTAGCAGGGAATTCTCTGCCTGCCTTTCCCCAGTGCTCTGCAAGCTCTCCAGGACAACATAAAATCTGGGGCTCTGTGCTTTCTTTTGTTCTGAACAAGTGTTAGTGTTTTCTGCACAAAGGCGATTCTGCGAAGCAATGTGAACACTTCTGCTTCCCAGGCACAGAGAAGGTGCTAGCAGGGAATTCTCTGCCTGCCTTTCCCCAGTGCTCTGCAAGCTCTCCAGGACAACATAAAATCTGGGGCTCTGTGCTTTCTTTCCTTCTGAACAAGTGTTTCTGTTTTCTGCACAAAAGCGATTCTGCGAAGCCATGTGAACACTTCTGCTTCCCAGGCACAGAGAAGGTGCTAGCAAGGAATTCTCTGCCTGCCTTTCCTCAGTGCTCTGCAAGCTCTCCAGGACAACATAAAATCTGGGGCTCTGTGCTTTCTTTTGTTCTGAACAAGTGTTAGTGTTTTCTGCACAAAGGCGATTCTGCGAAGCAATGTGAACACTTCTGCTTCCCAGGCACAGAGAAGGTGCTAGCAGGGAATTCTCTGCCTGCCTTTCCCCAGTGCTCTGCAAGCTCTCCAGGACAACATAAAATCTGGGGCTCTGTGCTTTCTTTCCTTCTGAACAAGTGTTAGTGTTTTCTGCAGAAAAGCGATTCTGCGAAGCAATGTGAACACTTCTGCTTCCCAGGCACAGAGAAGGTACTAGCAGGGAATTCTCTGCCTGCCTTTCCCCAGTGCTATGCAAGCTCTCCAGAAGAACAGCAAATCTGGGGCTCTGTGCTTTCTTTAGTTCTGAACAATTGTTAGAGTTTTCTGCACAAAAGCGATTCTGCGAAGCAATGTAAACACTTCTGCTTCCCAGGCACAGAGAAGGTGCTAGCAGGGAATTCTCTGCCTGCCTTTCCCCAGTGCTCTGCAAGCTCTCCAGGACAACATAAAATCTGGGGCTCTGTGCTTTCTTTCGTTCTGAACAAGTGTTAGTGTTTTCTGCACAAAGGCGATTCTGCGAAGCAATGTGAACACTTCTGCTTCCCAGGCACAGAGAAGGTGCTAGCAGGGAATTCTCTGCCTGCCTTTCCCCAGTGCTCTGCAAGCTCTCCAGGACAACATAAAATCTGGGGCTCTGTGCTTTCTTTCCTTCTGAACAAGTGTTAGTGTTTTCTGCACAAAAACGATTCTGCGAAGCAATGTGAACACTTCTGCTTCCCAGGCACAGAGAAGGTGCTAGCAGGGAATTCTCTGCCTGCCTTTCCCCAGTGCTATGCAAGCTCTCCAGAAGAACAGCAAATCTGGGGCTCTGTGCTTTCTTTTGTTCTGAATAAGTGTTAGTGTTTTCTGCAGAAAAGCGATTCTGCGAAGCAATGTAAACACTTCTGCTTCCCAGGCACAGAGAAAGTGCTAGCAGGGAATTCTCTGCCTGCCTTTCCCCAGTGCTCTGCAAGCTCTCCAGGACAACATAAAATCTGGGGCTCTGTGCTTTCTTTTGTTCTGAACAAGTGTTAGTGTTTTCTGCACAAAGGCGATTCTGCGAAGCAATGTGAACACTTCTGCTTCCCAGGCACAGAGAAGGTGCTAGCAGGGAATTCTCTGCCTGCCTTTCCCCAGTGCTCTGCAAGCTCTCCAGGACAACATAAAATCTGGGGCTCTGTGCTTTCTTTTGTTCTGAACAAGTGTTAGTGTTTTCTGCACAAAGGCGATTCTGCGAAGCAATGTGAACACTTCTGCTTCCCAGGCACAGAGAAGGTGCTAGCAGGGAATTCTCTGCCTGCCTTTCCCCAGTGCTCTGCAAGCTCTCCAGGACAACATAAAATCTGGGGCTCTGTGCTTTCTTTTGTTCTGAACAAGTGTTACTGTTTTCTGCACAAAAGCGATTCTTGCGAAGCAATGTGAACATTTCTGCTTCCCAGGCACAGAGAAGGTACTAGCAGAGAATTCTCTGCCTGCCTTTCCCCAGTGCTATGCAAGCTCTCCAGAAGAACAGCAAATCTGGGGCTCTGTGCTTTCTTTAGTTCTGAACAATTGTTAGTGTTTTCTGCACAAAAGCGATTCTGCGAAGCAATGTGAACACTTCTGCTTCCCAGGCACAGAGAAGGTGCTAGCAGGGAATTCCCTGCCTGCCTTTCCCCAGTGCTCTGCAAGCTCTCCAGGACAACATAGCATCTGGGGCTCTGTGCTTTCTTTTGTTCTGAACAAGTGTTAGTGTTTTCTGCACAAAGGCGATTCTGCGAAGCAATGTGAACACTTCTGCTTCCCAGGCACAGAGAAGGTGCTAGCAGGGAATTCTCTGCCTGCCTTTCCTCAGTGCTCTGCAAGCTCTACAGTACAACATAAAATCTGGGGCTCTGTGCTTTCTTTTGTTCTGAACAAGTGTTAGTGTTTTCTGCACAAAGGCGATTCTGCGAAGCAATGTGAACACTTCTGCTTCCCAGGCACAGAGAAGGTGCTAGCAGGGAATTCTCTGCCTGCCTTTCCCCAGTGCTCTGCAAGCTCTCCAGGACAACATAAAATCTGGGGCTCTGTGCTTTCTTTTGTTCTGAACAAGTGTTAGTGTTTTCTGCACAAAGGCGATTCTGCGAAGCAATGTGAACACTTCTGCTTCCCAGGCACAGAGAAGGTGCTAGCAGGGAATTCTCTGCCTGCCTTTCCCCAGTGCTCTGCAAGCTCTCCAGGACAACATAAAATCTGGGGCTCTGTGCTTTCTTTCCTTCTGAACAAGTGTTTCTGTTTTCTGCACAAAAGCGATTCTGCGAAGCCATGTGAACACTTCTGCTTCCCAGGCACAGAGAAGGTGCTAGCAAGGAATTCTCTGCCTGCCTTTCCTCAGTGCTCTGCAAGCTCTCCAGGACAACATAAAATCTGGGGCTCTGTGCTTTCTTTTGTTCTGAACAAGTGTTAGTGTTTTCTGCAGAAAAGCGATTCTGCGAAGTAATGTGAACACTTCTGCTTCCCAGGCACAGAGAAGGTGCTAGCAGGGAATTCTCTGCCTGCCTTTCCCCAGTGCTCTGCAAGCTCTCCAGGACAACATAAAATCTGGGGCTCTGTGCTTTCTTTCGTTCTGAACAAGTGTTAGTGTTTTCTGCACAAAGGCGATTCTGCGAAGCAATGTGAACACTTCTGCTTCCCAGGCACAGAGAAGGTGCTAGCAGGGAATTCTCTGCCTGCCTTTCCCCAGTGCTCTGCAAGCTCTCCAGGACAACATAAAATCTGGGGCTCTGTGCTTTCTTTCCTTCTGAACAAGTGTTAGTGTTTTCTGCACAAAAACGATCCTGCGAAGCAATGTGAACACTTCTGCTTCCCAGGCACAGAGAAGGTGCTAGCAGGGAATTCTCTGCCTGCCTTTCCCCAGTGCTATGCAAGCTCTCCAGAAGAACAGCAAATCTGGGGCTCTGTGCTTTCTTTTGTTTTGAATAAGTGTTAGTGTTTTCTGCAGAAAAGCGATTCTGCGAAGCAATGTAAACACTTCTGCTTCCCAGGCACAGAGAAAGTGCTAGCAGGGAATTCTCTGCCTGCCTTTCCCCAGTGCTCTGCAAGCTCTACAGGACAACATAAAATCTGGGGCTCTGTGCTTTCTTTTGTTCTGAACAACTGTTAGTGTTTTCTGCACAAAGGCGATTCTGCGAAGCAATGTGAACACTTCTGCTTCCCAGGCACAGAGAAGGTGCTAGCAGGGAATTCTCTGCCTGCCTTTCCCCAGTGCTCTGCAAGCTCTCCAGGACAACATAAAATCTGGGGCTCTGTGCTTTCTTTTGTTCTGAACAAGTGTTAGTGTTTTCTGCACAAAGGCGATTCTGCGAAGCAATGTGAACACTTCTGCTTCCCAGGCACAGAGAAGGTGCTAGCAGGGAATTCTCTGCCTGCCTTTCCCCAGTGCTCTGCAAGCTCTCCAGGACAACATAAAATCTGGGGCTCTGTGCTTTCTTTCCTTCTGAACAAGTGTTTCTGTTTTCTGCACAAAAGCGATTCTGCGAAGCCATGTGAACACTTCTGCTTCCCAGGCACAGAGAAGGTGCTAGCAAGGAATTCTCTGCCTGCCTTTCCTCAGTGCTCTGCAAGCTCTCCAGGACAACATAAAATCTGGGGCTCTGTGCTTTCTTTTGTTCTGAACAAGTGTTAGTGTTTTCTGCACAAAGGCGATTCTGCGAAGCAATGTGAACACTTCTGCTTCCCAGGCACAGAGAAGGTGCTAGCAGGGAATTCTCTGCCTGCCTTTCCCCAGTGCTCTGCAAGCTCTCCAGGACAACATAAAATCTGGGGCTCTGTGCTTTCTTTCCTTCTGAACAAGTGTTAGTGTTTTCTGCAGAAAAGCGATTCTGCGAAGCAATGTGAACACTTCTGCTTCCCAGGCACAGAGAAGGTACTAGCAGGGAATTCTCTGCCTGCCTTTCCCCAGTGCTATGCAAGCTCTCCAGAAGAACAGCAAATCTGGGGCTCTGTGCTTTCTTTAGTTCTGAACAATTGTTAGAGTTTTCTGCACAAAAGCGATTCTGCGAAGCAATGTAAACACTTCTGCTTCCCAGGCACAGAGAAGGTGCTAGCAGGGAATTCTCTGCCTGCCTTTCCCCAGTGCTCTGCAAGCTCTCCAGGACAACATAAAATCTGGGGCTCTGTGCTTTCTTTCGTTCTGAACAAGTGTTAGTGTTTTCTGCACAAAGGCGATTCTGCGAAGCAATGTGAACACTTCTGCTTCCCAGGCACAGAGAAGGTGCTAGCAGGGAATTCTCTGCCTGCCTTTCCCCAGTGCTCTGCAAGCTCTCCAGGACAACATAAAATCTGGGGCTCTGTGCTTTCTTTCCTTCTGAACAAGTGTTAGTGTTTTCTGCACAAAAACGATTCTGCGAAGCAATGTGAACACTTCTGCTTCCCAGGCACAGAGAAGGTGCTAGCAGGGAATTCTCTGCCTGCCTTTCCCCAGTGCTATGCAAGCTCTCCAGAAGAACAGCAAATCTGGGGCTCTGTGCTTTCTTTTGTTCTGAATAAGTGTTAGTGTTTTCTGCAGAAAAGCGATTCTGCGAAGCAATGTAAACACTTCTGCTTCCCAGGCACAGAGAAAGTGCTAGCAGGGAATTCTCTGCCTGCCTTTCCCCAGTGCTCTGCAAGCTCTCCAGGACAACATAAAATCTGGGGCTCTGTGCTTTCTTTTGTTCTGAACAAGTGTTAGTGTTTTCTGCACAAAGGCGATTCTGCGAAGCAATGTGAACACTTCTGCTTCCCAGGCACAGAGAAGGTGCTAGCAGGGAATTCTCTGCCTGCCTTTCCCCAGTGCTCTGCAAGCTCTCCAGGACAACATAAAATCTGGGGCTCTGTGCTTTCTTTTGTTCTGAACAAGTGTTAGTGTTTTCTGCACAAAGGCGATTCTGCGCAGCAATGTGAACACTTCTGCTTCCCAGGCACAGAGAAGGTGCTAGCAGGGAATTCTCTGCCTGCCTTTCCCCAGTGCTCTGCAAGCTCTCCAGGACAACATAAAATCTGGGGCTCTGTGCTTTCTTTTGTTCTGAACAAGTGTTTCTGTTTTCTGCACAAAAGCGATTCTGCGAAGCCATGTGAACACTTCTGCTTCCCAGGCACAGAGAAGGTGCTAGCAAGGAATTCTCTGCCTGCCTTTCCTCAGTGCTCTGCAAGCTCTCCAGGACAACATAAAATCTGGGGCTCTGTGCTTTCTTTTGTTCTGAACAAGTGTTAGTGTTTTCTGCAGAAAAGCGATTCTGCGAAGTAATGTGAACACTTCTGCTTCCCAGGCACAGAGAAGGTGCTAGCAGGGAATTCTCTGCCTGCCTTTCCCCAGTGCTCTGCAAGCTCTCCAGGACAACATAAAATCTGGGGCTCTGTGCTTTCTTTCGTTCTGAACAAGTGTTAGTGTTTTCTGCACAAAGGCGATTCTGCGAAGCAATGTGAACACTTCTGCTTCCCAGGCACAGAGAAGGTGCTAGCAAGGAATTCTCTGCCTGCCTTTCCCCAGTGCTCTGCAAGCTCTCCAGGACAACATAAAATCTGGGGCTCTGTGCTTTCTTTTGTTCTGAACAAGTGTTACTGTTTTCTGCAGAAAAGCGATTCTTGCGAAGCAATGTGAACACTTCTGCTTCCCAGGCACAGAGAAGGTGCTAGCAGGGAATTCTCTGCCTGCCTTTCCCCAGTGCTCTGCAAGCTCTCCAGGACAACATAGCATCTGGGGCTCTGTGCTTTCTTTTGTTCTGAACAAGTGTTAGTGTTTTCTGCACAAAGGCGATTCTGCGAAGCAATGTGAACACTTCTGCTTCCCAGGCACAGAGAAGGTGCTAGCAGGGAATTCTCTGCCTGCCTTTCCTCAGTGCTCTGCAAGCTCTACAGTACAACATAAAATCTGGGGCTCTGTGCTTTCTTTTGTTCTGAACAAGTGTTAGTGTTTTCTGCACAAAGGCGATTCTGCGAAGCAATGTGAACACTTCTGCTTCCCAGGCACAGAGAAGGTGCTAGCAGGGAATTCTCTGCCTGCCTTTCCCCAGTGCTCTGCAAGCTCTCCAGGACAACATAAAATCTGGGGCTCTGTGCTTTCTTTTGTTCTGAACAAGTGTTAGTGTTTTCTGCACAAAGGCGATTCTGCGAAGCAATGTGAACACTTCTGCTTCCCAGGCACAGAGAAGGTGCTAGCAGGGAATTCTCTGCCTGCCTTTCCCCAGTGCTCTGCAAGCTCTCCAGGACAACATAAAATCTGGGGCTCTGTGCTTTCTTTCCTTCTGAACAAGTGTTTCTGTTTTCTGCACAAAAGCGATTCTGCGAAGCCATGTGAACACTTCTGCTTCCCAGGCACAGAGAAGGTGCTAGCAAGGAATTCTCTGCCTGCCTTTCCTCAGTGCTCTGCAAGCTCTCCAGGACAACATAAAATCTGGGGCTCTGTGCTTTCTTTTGTTCTGAACAAGTGTTAGTGTTTTCTGCACAAAGGCGATTCTGCGAAGCAATGTGAACACTTCTGCTTCCCAGGCACAGAGAAGGTGCTAGCAGGGAATTCTCTGCCTGCCTTTCCCCAGTGCTCTGCAAGCTCTCCAGGACAACATAAAATCTGGGGCTCTGTGCTTTCTTTCCTTCTGAACAAGTGTTTCTGTTTTCTGCACAAAAGCGATTCTGCGAAGCCATGTGAACACTTCTGCTTCCCAGGCACAGAGAAGGTGCTAGCAAGGAATTCTCTGCCTGCCTTTCCTCAGTGCTCTGCAAGCTCTCCAGGACAACATAAAATCTGGGGCTCTGTGCTTTCTTTTGTTCTGAACAAGTGTTAGTGTTTTCTGCACAAAGGCGATTCTGCGAAGCAATGTGAACACTTCTGCTTCCCAGGCACAGAGAAGGTACTAGCAGGGAATTCTCTGCCTGCCTTTCCCCAGTGCTATGCAAGCTCTCCAGAAGAACAGCAAATCTGGGGCTCTGTGTTTTCTTTAGTTCTGAACAATTGTTAGAGTTTTCTGCACAAAAACGATTCTGCGAAGCAATGTAAACACTTCTGCTTCCCAGGCACAGAGAAGGTGCTAGCAGGGAATTCTCTGCCTGCCTTTCCCCAGTGCTCTGCAAGCTCTCCAGGACAACATAAAATCTGGGGCTCTGTGCTTTCTTTCGTTCTGAACAAGTGTTAGTGTTTTCTGCACAAAGGCGATTCTGCGAAGCAATGTGAACACTTCTGCTTCCCAGGCACAGAGAAGGTGCTAGCAGGGAATTCTCTGCCTGCCTTTCCCCAGTGCTCTGCAAGCTCTCCAGGACAACATAAAATCTGGGGCTCTGTGCTTTCTTTCCTTCTGAACAAGTGTTAGTGTTTTCTGAACAAAAACGATTCTGCGAAGCAATGTGAACACTTCTGCTTCCCAGGCACAGAGAAGGTGCTAGCAGGGAATTCTCTGCCTGCCTTTCCCCAGTGCTATGCAAGCTCTCCAGAAGAACAGCAAATCTGGGGCTCTGTGCTTTCTTTTGTTTTGAATAAGTGTTAGTGTTTTCTGCAGAAAAGCGATTCTGCGAAGCAATGTAAACACTTCTGCTTCCCAGGCACAGAGAAAGTGCTAGCAGGGAATTCTCTGCCTGCCTTTCCCCAGTGCTCTGCAAGCTCTCCAGGACAACATAAAATCTGGGGCTCTGTGCTTTCTTTTGTTCTGAACAACTGTTAGTGTTTTCTGCACAAAGGCGATTCTGCGAAGCAATGTGAACACTTCTGCTTCCCAGGCACAGAGAAGGTGCTAGCAGGGAATTCTCTGCCTGCCTTTCCCCAGTGCTCTGCAAGCTCTCCAGGACAACATAAAATCTGGGGCTCTGTGCTTTCTTTTGTTCTGAACAAGTGTTAGTGTTTTCTGCACAAAGGCGATTCTGCGAAGCAATGTGAACACTTCTGCTTCCCAGGCACAGAGAAGGTGCTAGCAGGGAATTCTCTGCCTGCCTTTCCCCAGTGCTCTGCAAGCTCTCCAGGACAACATAAAATCTGGGGCTCTGTGCTTTCTTTCCTTCTGAACAAGTGTTTCTGTTTTCTGCACAAAAGCGATTCTGCGAAGCCATGTGAACACTTCTGCTTCCCAGGCACAGAGAAGGTGCTAGCAAGGAATTCTCTGCCTGCCTTTCCTCAGTGCTCTGCAAGCTCTCCAGGACAACATAAAATCTGGGGCTCTGTGCTTTCTTTTGTTCTGAACAAGTGTTAGTGTTTTCTGCACAAAGGCGATTCTGCGAAGCAATGTGAACACTTCTGCTTCCCAGGCACAGAGAAGGTGCTAGCAGGGAATTCTCTGCCTGCCTTTCCCCAGTGCTCTGCAAGCTCTCCAGGACAACATAAAATCTGGGGCTCTGTGCTTTCTTTCCTTCTGAACAAGTGTTAGTGTTTTCTGCAGAAAAGCGATTCTGCGAAGCAATGTGAACACTTCTGCTTCCCAGGCACAGAGAAGGTACTAGCAGGGAATTCTCTGCCTGCCTTTCCCCAGTGCTATGCAAGCTCTCCAGAAGAACAGCAAATCTGGGGCTCTGTGCTTTCTTTAGTTCTGAACAATTGTTAGAGTTTTCTGCACAAAAGCGATTCTGCGAAGCAATGTAAACACTTCTGCTTCCCAGGCACAGAGAAGGTGCTAGCAGGGAATTCTCTGCCTGCCTTTCCCCAGTGCTCTGCAAGCTCTCCAGGACAACATAAAATCTGGGGCTCTGTGCTTTCTTTCGTTCTGAACAAGTGTTAGTGTTTTCTGCACAAAGGCGATTCTGCGAAGCAATGTGAACACTTCTGCTTCCCAGGCACAGAGAAGGTGCTAGCAGGGAATTCTCTGCCTGCCTTTCCCCAGTGCTCTGCAAGCTCTCCAGGACAACATAAAATCTGGGGCTCTGTGCTTTCTTTCCTTCTGAACAAGTGTTAGTGTTTTCTGCACAAAAACGATTCTGCGAAGCAATGTGAACACTTCTGCTTCCCAGGCACAGAGAAGGTGCTAGCAGGGAATTCTCTGCCTGCCTTTCCCCAGTGCTCTGCAAGCTCTCCAGAAGAACAGCAAATCTGGGGCTCTGTGCTTTCTTTTGTTCTGAATAAGTGTTAGTGTTTTCTGCAGAAAAGCGATTCTGCGAAGCAATGTAAACACTTCTGCTTCCCAGGCACAGAGAAAGTGCTAGCAGGGAATTCTCTGCCTGCCTTTCCCCAGTGCTCTGCAAGCTCTCCAGGACAACATAAAATCTGGGGCTCTGTGCTTTCTTTTGTTCTGAACAAGTGTTAGTGTTTTCTGCACAAAGGCGATTCTGCGAAGCAATGTGAACACTTCTGCTTCCCAGGCACAGAGAAGGTGCTAGCAGGGAATTCTCTGCCTGCCTTTCCCCAGTGCTCTGCAAGCTCTCCAGGACAACATAAAATCTGGGGCTCTGTGCTTTCTTTTGTTCTGAACAAGTGTTAGTGTTTTCTGCACAAAGGCGATTCTGCGAAGCAATGTGAACACTTCTGCTTCCCAGGCACAGAGAAGGTGCTAGCAGGGAATTCTCTGCCTGCCTTTCCCCAGTGCTCTGCAAGCTCTCCAGGACAACATAAAATCTGGGGCTCTGTGCTTTCTTTTGTTCTGAACAAGTGTTACTGTTTTCTGCACAAAAGCGATTCTTGCGAAGCAATGTGAACACTTCTGCTTCCCAGGCACAGAGAAGGTACTAGCAGAGAATTCTCTGCCTGCCTTTCCCCAGTGCTATGCAAGCTCTCCAGAAGAACAGCAAATCTGGGGCTCTGTGCTTTCTTTAGTTCTGAACTATTGTTAGTGTTTTCTGCACAAAAGCGATTCTGCGAAGCAATGTGAACACTTCTGCTTCCCAGGCACAGAGAAGGTGCTAGCAGGGAATTCCCTGCCTGCCTTTCCCCAGTGCTCTGCAAGCTCTCCAGGACAACATAGCATCTGGGGCTCTGTGCTTTCTTTTGTTCTGAACAAGTGTTAGTGTTTTCTGCACAAAGGCGATTCTGCGAAGCAATGTGAACACTTCTGCTTCCCAGGCACAGAGAAGGTGCTAGCAGGGAATTCTCTGCCTGCCTTTCCTCAGTGCTCTGCAAGCTCTACAGTACAACATAAAATCTGGGGCTCTGTGCTTTCTTTTGTTCTGAACAAGTGTTAGTGTTTTCTGCACAAAGGCGATTCTGCGAAGCAATGTGAACACTTCTGCTTCCCAGGCACAGAGAAGGTGCTAGCAGGGAATTCTCTGCCTGCCTTTCCCCAGTGCTCTGCAAGCTCTCCAGGACAACATAAAATCTGGGGCTCTGTGCTTTCTTTTGTTCTGAACAAGTGTTAGTGTTTTCTGCACAAAGGCGATTCTGCGAAGCAATGTGAACACTTCTGCTTCCCAGGCACAGAGAAGGTGCTAGCAGGGAATTCTCTGCCTGCCTTTCCCCAGTGCTCTGCAAGCTCTCCAGGACAACATAAAATCTGGGGCTCTGTGCTTTCTTTCCTTCTGAACAAGTGTTTCTGTTTTCTGCACAAAAGCGATTCTGCGAAGCCATGTGAACAGTTCTGCTTCCCAGGCACAGAGAAGGTGCTAGCAAGGAATTCTCTGCCTGCCTTTCCTCAGTGCTCTGCAAGCTCTCCAGGACAACATAAAATCTGGGGCTCTGTGCTTTCTTTTGTTCTGAACAAGTGTTAGTGTTTTCTGCAGAAAAGCGATTCTGCGAAGTAATGTGAACACTTCTGCTTCCCAGGCACAGAGAAGGTGCTAGCAGGGAATTCTCTGCCTGCCTTTCCCCAGTGCTCTGCAAGCTCTCCAGGACAACATAAAATCTGGGGCTCTGTGCTTTCTTTCCTTCTGAACAAGTGTTAGTGTTTTCTGCACAAAGGCGATTCTGCGAAGCAATGTGAACACTTCTGCTTCCCAGGCACAGAGAAGGTGCTAGCAGGGAATTCTCTGCCTGCCTTTCCCCAGTGCTCTGCAAGCTCTCCAGGACAACATAAAATCTGGGGCTCTGTGCTTTCTTTCCTTCTGAACAAGTGTTAGTGTTTTCTGTACAAAAACGATCCTGCGAAGCAATGTGAACACTTCTGCTTCCCAGGCACAGAGAAGGTGCTAGCAGGGAATTCTCTGCCTGCCTTTCCCCAGTGCTATGCAAGCTCTCCAGAAGAACAGCAAATCTGGGGCTCTGTGCTTTCTTTTGTTTTGAATAAGTGTTAGTGTTTTCTGCAGAAAAGCGATTCTGCGAAGCAATGTAAACACTTCTGCTTCCCAGGCACAGAGAAAGTGCTAGCAGGGAATTCTCTGCCTGCCTTTCCCCAGTGCTCTGCAAGCTCTACAGGACAACATAAAATCTGGGGCTCTGTGCTTTCTTTTGTTCTGAACAACTGTTAGTGTTTTCTGCACAAAGGCGATTCTGCGAAGCAATGTGAACACTTCTGCTTCCCAGGCACAGAGAAGGTGCTAGCAGGGAATTCTCTGCCTGCCTTTCCCCAGTGCTCTGCAAGCTCTCCAGGACAACATAAAATCTGGGGCTCTGTGCTTTCTTTTGTTCTGAACAAGTGTTAGTGTTTTCTGCACAAAGGCGATTCTGCGAAGCAATGTGAACACTTCTGCTTCCCAGGCACAGAGAAGGTGCTAGCAGGGAATTCTCTGCCTGCCTTTCCCCAGTGCTCTGCAAGCTCTCCAGGACAACATAAAATCTGGGGCTCTGTGCTTTCTTTCCTTCTGAACAAGTGTTTCTGTTTTCTGCACAAAAGCGATTCTGCGAAGCCATGTGAACACTTCTGCTTCCCAGGCACAGAGAAGGTGCTAGCAAGGAATTCTCTGCCTGCCTTTCCTCAGTGCTCTGCAAGCTCTCCAGGACAACATAAAATCTGGGGCTCTGTGCTTTCTTTTGTTCTGAACAAGTGTTAGTGTTTTCTGCACAAAGGCGATTCTGCGAAGCAATGTGAACACTTCTGCTTCCCAGGCACAGAGAAGGTGCTAGCAGGGAATTCTCTGCCTGCCTTTCCCCAGTGCTCTGCAAGCTCTCCAGGACAACATAAAATCTGGGGCTCTGTGCTTTCTTTCCTTCTGAACAAGTGTTAGTGTTTTCTGCAGAAAAGCGATTCTGCGAAGCAATGTGAACACTTCTGCTTCCCAGGCACAGAGAAGGTACTAGCAGGGAATTCTCTGCCTGCCTTTCCCCAGTGCTATGCAAGCTCTCCAGAAGAACAGCAAATCTGGGGCTCTGTGCTTTCTTTAGTTCTGAACAATTGTTAGAGTTTTCTGCACAAAAGCGATTCTGCGAAGCAATGTAAACACTTCTGCTTCCCAGGCACAGAGAAGGTGCTAGCAGGGAATTCTCTGCCTGCCTTTCCCCAGTGCTCTGCAAGCTCTCCAGGACAACATAAAATCTGGGGCTCTGTGCTTTCTTTCGTTCTGAACAAGTGTTAGTGTTTTCTGCACAAAGGCGATTCTGCGAAGCAATGTGAACACTTCTGCTTCCCAGGCACAGAGAAGGTGCTAGCAGGGAATTCTCTGCCTGCCTTTCCCCAGTGCTCTGCAAGCTCTCCAGGACAACATAAAATCTGGGGCTCTGTGCTTTCTTTTGTTCTGAACAAGTGTTAGTGTTTTCTGCACAAAGGCGATTCTGCGCAGCAATGTGAACACTTCTGCTTCCCAGGCACAGAGAAGGTGCTAGCAGGGAATTCTCTGCCTGCCTTTCCCCAGTGCTCTGCAAGCTCTCCAGGACAACATAAAATCTGGGGCTCTGTGCTTTCTTTTGTTCTGAACAAGTGTTTCTGTTTTCTGCACAAAAGCGATTCTGCGAAGCCATGTGAACACTTCTGCTTCCCAGGCACAGAGAAGGTGCTAGCAAGGAATTCTCTGCCTGCCTTTCCTCAGTGCTCTGCAAGCTCTCCAGGACAACATAAAATCTGGGGCTCTGTGCTTTCTTTTGTTCTGAACAAGTGTTAGTGTTTTCTGCAGAAAAGCGATTCTGCGAAGTAATGTGAACACTTCTGCTTCCCAGGCACAGAGAAGGTGCTAGCAGGGAATTCTCTGCCTGCCTTTCCCCAGTGCTCTGCAAGCTCTCCAGGACAACATAAAATCTGGGGCTCTGTGCTTTCTTTCCTTCTGAACAAGTGTTAGTGTTTTCTGCACAAAGGCGATTCTGCGAAGCAATGTGAACACTTCTGCTTCCCAGGCACAGAGAAGGTGCTAGCAGGGAATTCTCTGCCTGCCTTTCCCCAGTGCTCTGCAAGCTCTCCAGGACAACATAAAATCTGGGGCTCTGTGCTTTCTTTCCTTCTGAACAAGTGTTAGTGTTTTCTGCACAAAAACGATTCTGCGAAGCAATGTGAACACTTCTGCTTCCCAGGCACAGAGAAGGTGCTAGCAGGGAATTCTCTGCCTGCCTTTCCCCAGTGCTATGCAAGCTCTCCAGAAGAACAGCAAATCTGGGGCTCTGTGCTTTCTTTTGTTTTGAATAAGTGTTAGTGTTTTCTGCAGAAAAGCGATTCTGCGAAGCAATGTAAACACTTCTGCTTCCCAGGCACAGAGAAAGTGCTAGCAGGGAATTCTCTGCCTGCCTTTCCCCAGTGCTCTGCAAGCTCTCCAGGACAACATAAAATCTGGGGCTCTGTGCTTTCTTTTGTTCTGAACAAGTGTTAGTGTTTTCTGCACAAAGGCGATTCTGCGAAGCAATGTGAACACTTCTGCTTCCCAGGCACAGAGAAGGTGCTAGCAGGGAATTCTCTGCCTGCCTTTCCCCAGTGCTCTGCAAGCTCTCCAGGACAACATAAAATCTGGGGCTCTGTGCTTTCTTTTGTTCTGAACAAGTGTTAGTGTTTTCAGCACAAAGGCGATTCTGCGAAGCAATGTGAACACTTCTGCTTCCCAGGCACAGAGAAGGTGCTAGCAGGGAATTCTCTGCCTGCCTTTCCCCAGTGCTCTGCAAGCTCTCCAGGACAACATAAAATCTGGGGCTCTGTGCTTTCTTTCCTTCTGAACAAGTGTTTCTGTTTTCTGCACAAAAGCGATTCTGCGAAGCCATGTGAACACTTCTGCTTCCCAGGCACAGAGAAGGTGCTAGCAAGGAATTCTCTGCCTGCCTTTCCTCAGTGCTCTGCAAGCTCTCCAGGACAACATAAAATCTGGGGCTCTGTGCTTTCTTTTGTTCTGAACAAGTGTTAGTGTTTTCTGCACAAAGGCGATTCTGCGAAGCAATGTGAACACTTCTGCTTCCCAGGCACAGAGAAGGTGCTAGCAGGGAATTCTCTGCCTGCCTTTCCCCAGTGCTCTGCAAGCTCTCCAGGACAACATAAAATCTGGGGCTCTGTGCTTTCTTTCCTTCTGAACAAGTGTTAGTGTTTTCTGCAGAAAAGCGATTCTGCGAAGCAATGTGAACACTTCTGCTTCCCAGGCACAGAGAAGGTACTAGCAGGGAATTCTCTGCCTGCCTTTCCCCAGTGCTATGCAAGCTCTCCAGAAGAACAGCAAATCTGGGGCTCTGTGCTTTCTTTAGTTCTGAACAATTGTTAGAGTTTTCTGCACAAAAGCGATTCTGCGAAGCAATGTAAACACTTCTGCTTCCCAGGCACAGAGAAGGTGCTAGCAGGGAATTCTCTGCCTGCCTTTCCGCAGTGCTCTGCAAGCTCTCCAGGACAACATAAAATCTGGGGCTCTGTGCTTTCTTTCGTTCTGAACAAGTGTTAGTGTTTTCTGCACAAAGGCGATTCTGCGAAGCAATGTGAACACTTCTGCTTCCCAGGCACAGAGAAGGTGCTAGCAGGGAATTCTCTGACTGCCTTTCCCCAGTGCTCTGCAAGCTCTCCAGGACAACATAAAATCTGGGGCTCTGTGCTTTCTTTTGTTCTGAACAAGTGTTAGTGTTTTCTGCACAAAGGCGATTCTGCGAAGCAATGTGAACACTTCTGCTTCCCAGGCACAGAGAAGGTGCTAGCAGGGAATTCTCTGCCTGCCTTTCCCCAGTGCTCTGCAAGCTCTCCAGGACAACATAAAATCTGGGGCTCTGTGCTTTCTTTTGTTCTGAACAAGTGTTACTGTTTTCTGCACAAAAGCGATTCTTGCGAAGCAATGTGAACACTTCTGCTTCCCAGGCACAGAGAAGGTGCTAGCAGGGAATTCTCTGCCTGCCTTTCCCCAGTGCTCTGCAAGCTCTCCAGGACAACATAGCATCTGGGGCTCTGTGCTTTCTTTTGTTCTGAACAAGTGTTAGTGTTTTCTGCACAAAGGCGATTCTGCGAAGCAATGTGAACACTTCTGCTTCCCAGGCACAGAGAAGGTGCTAGCAGGGAATTCTCTGCCTGCCTTTCCTCAGTGCTCTGCAAGCTCTACAGTACAACATAAAATCTGGGGCTCTGTGCTTTCTTTTGTTCTGAACAACTGTTAGTGTTTTCTGCACAAAGGCGATTCTGCGAAGCAATGTGAACACTTCTGCTTCCCAGGCACAGAGAAGGTGCTAGCAGGGAATTCTCTGCCTGCCTTTCCCCAGTGCTCTGCAAGCTCTCCAGGACAACAGCAAATCTGGGGCTCTGTGCTTTCTTTCGTTCTGAACAAGTGTTAGTGTTTTCTGCACAAAGGCGATTCTGCGAAGCAATGTGAACACTTCTGCTTCCCAGGCACAGAGAAGGTGCTAGCAGGGAATTCTCTGCCTGCCTTTCCCCAGTGCTCTGCAAGCTCTCCAGGACAACATAAAATCTGGGGCTCTGTGCTTTCTTTTGTTCTGAACAAGTGTTAGTGTTTTCTGCACAAAGGCGATTCTGCGAAGCAATGTGAACACTTCTGCTTCCCAGGCACAGAGAAGGTGCTAGCAGGGAATTCTCTGCCTGCCTTTCCCCAGTGCTCTGCAAGCTCTCCAGGACAACATGAAATCTGGGGCTCTGTGCTTTCTTTCCTTCTGAACAAGTGTTTCTGTTTTGTGCACAAAAGCGATTCTGCGAAGCCATGTGAACACTTCTGCTTCCCAGGCACAGAGAAGGTGCTAGCAAGGAATTCTCTGCCTGCCTTTCCTCAGTGCTCTGCAAGCTCTCCAGGACAACATAAAATCTGGGGCTCTGTGCTTTCTTTTGTTCTGAACAAGTGTTAGTGTTTTCTGCAGAAAAGCGATTCTGCGAAGTAATGTGAACACTTCTGCTTCCCAGGCACAGAGAAGGTGCTAGCAGGGAATTCTCTGCCTGCCTTTCCCCAGTGCTCTGCAAGCTCTCCAGGACAACATAAAATCTGGGGCTCTGTGCTTTCTTTCCTTCTGAACAAGTGTTAGTGTTTTCTGCACAAAGGCGATTCTGCGAAGCAATGTGAACACTTCTGCTTCCCAGGCACAGAGAAGGTGCTAGCAGGGAATTCTCTGCCTGCCTTTCCCCAGTGCTCTGCAAGCTCTCCAGGACAACATAAAATCTGGGGCTCTGTGCTTTCTTTCCTTCTGAACAAGTGTTAGTGTTTTCTGCACAAAAACGATTCTGCGAAGCAATGTGAACACTTCTGCTTCCCAGGCACAGAGAAGGTGCTAGCAGGGAATTCTCTGCCTGCCTTTCCCCAGTGCTATGCAAGCTCTCCAGAAGAACAGCAAATCTGGGGCTCTGTGCTTTCTTTTGTTTTGAAAAAGTGTTAGTGTTTTCTGCAGAAAAGCGATTCTGCGAAGCAATGTAAACACTTCTGCTTCAGAGGCACAGAGAAAGTGCTAGCAGGGAATTCTCTGCCTGCCTTTCCCCAGTGCTCTGCAAGCTCTCCAGGACAACATAAAATCTGGGGCTCTGTGCTTTCTTTTGTTCTGAACAACTGTTAGTGTTTTCTGCACAAAGGCGATTCTGCGAAGCAATGTGAACACTTCTGCTTCCCAGGCACAGAGAAGGTGCTAGCAGGGAATTCTCTGCCTGCCTTTCCCCAGTGCTCTGCAAGCTCTCCAGGACAACATAAAATCTGGGGCTCTGTGCTTTCTTTTGTTCTGAACAAGTGTTAGTGTTTTCTGCACAAAGGCGATTCTGCGAAGCAATGTGAACACTTCTGCTTCCCAGGCACAGAGAAGGTGCTAGCAGGGAATTCTCTGCCTGCCTTTCCCCAGTGCTCTGCAAGCTCTCCAGGACAACATAAAATCTGGGGCTCTGTGCTTTCTTTCCTTCTGAACAAGTGTTTCTGTTTTCTGCACAAAAGCGATTCTGCGAAGCCATGTGAACACTTCTGCTTCCCAGGCACAGAGAAGGTGCTAGCAAGGAATTCTCTGCCTGCCTTTCCTCAGTGCTCTGCAAGCTCTCCAGGACAACATAAAATCTGGGGCTCTGTGCTTTCTTTTGTTCTGAACAAGTGTTAGTGTTTTCTGCACAAAGGCGATTCTGCGAAGCAATGTGAACACTTCTGCTTCCCAGGCACAGAGAAGGTGCTAGCAGGGAATTCTCTGCCTGCCTTTCCCCAGTGCTCTGCAAGCTCTCCAGGACAACATAAAATCTGGGGCTCTGTGCTTTCTTTCCTTCTGAACAAGTGTTAGTGTTTTCTGCAGAAAAGCGATTCTGCGAAGCAATGTGAACACTTCTGCTTCCCAGGCACAGAGAAGGTACTAGCAGGGAATTCTCTGCCTGCCTTTCCCCAGTGCTATGCAAGCTCTCCAGAAGAACAGCAAATCTGGGGCTCTGTGCTTTCTTTAGTTCTGAACAATTGTTAGAGTTTTCTGCACAAAAGCGATTCTGCGAAGCAATGTAAACACTTCTGCTTCCCAGGCACAGAGAAGGTGCTAGCAGGGAATTCTCTGCCTGCCTTTCCCCAGTGCTCTGCAAGCTCTCCAGGACAACATAAAATCTGGGGCTCTGTGCTTTCTTTCGTTCTGAACAAGTGTTAGTGTTTTCTGCACAAAGGCGATTCTGCGAAGCAATGTGAACACTTCTGCTTCCCAGGCACAGAGAAGGTGCTAGCAGGGAATTCTCTGCCTGCCTTTCCCCAGTGCTCTGCAAGCTCTCCAGGACAACATAAAATCTGGGGCTCTGTGCTTTCTTTCCTTCTGAACAAGTGTTAGTGTTTTCTGAACAAAAACGATTCTGCGAAGCAATGTGAACACTTCTGCTTCCCAGGCACAGAGAAGGTGCTAGCAGGGAATTCTCTGCCTGCCTTTCCCCAGTGCTATGCAAGCTCTCCAGAAGAACAGCAAATCTGGGGCTCTGTGCTTTCTTTTGTTCTGAATAAGTGTTAGTGTTTTCTGCAGAAAAGCGATTCTGCGAAGCAATGTAAACACTTCTGCTTCCCAGGCACAGAGAAAGTGCTAGCAGGGAATTCTCTGCCTGCCTTTCCCCAGTGCTCTGCAAGCTCTCCAGGACAACATAAAATCTGGGGCTCTGTGCTTTCTTTTGTTCTGAACAAGTGTTAGTGTTTTCTGCACAAAGGCGATTCTGCGAAGCAATGTGAACACTTCTGCTTCCCAGGCACAGAGAAGGTGCTAGCAGGGAATTCTCTGCCTGCCTTTCCCCAGTGCTCTGCAAGCTCTCCAGGACAACATAAAATCTGGGGCTCTGTGCTTTCTTTTGTTCTGAACAAGTGTTAGTGTTTTCTGCACAAAGGCGATTCTGCGAAGCAATGTGAACACTTCTGCTTCCCAGGCACAGAGAAGGTGCTAGCAGGGAATTCTCTGCCTGCCTTTCCCCAGTGCTCTGCAAGCTCTCCAGGACAACATAAAATCTGGGGCTCTGTGCTTTCTTTCCTTCTGAGCAAGTGTTACTGTTTTCTGCACAAAAGCGATTCTTGCGAAGCAATGTGAACACTTCTGCTTCCCAGGCACAGAGAAGGTACTAGCAGAGAATTCTCTGCCTGCCTTTCCCCAGTGCTATGCAAGCTCTCCAGAAGAACAGCAAATCTGGGGCTCTGTGCTTTCTTTAGTTCTGAACTATTGTTAGTGTTTTCTGCACAAAAGCGATTCTGCGAAGCAATGTGAACACTTCTGCTTCCCAGGCACAGAGAAGGTGCTAGCAGGGAATTCCCTGCCTGCCTTTCCCCAGTGCTCTGCAAGCTCTCCAGGACAACATAGCATCTGGGGCTCTGTGCTTTCTTTTGTTCTGAACAAGTGTTAGTGTTTTCTGCACAAAGGCGATTCTGCGAAGCAATGTGAACACTTCTGCTTCCCAGGCACAGAGAAGGTGCTAGCAGGGAATTCTCTGCCTGCCTTTCCTCAGTGCTCTGCAAGCTCTACAGTACAACATAAAATCTGGGGCTCTGTGCTTTCTTTTGTTCTGAACAAGTGTTAGTGTTTTCTGCACAAAGGCGATTCTGCGAAGCAATGTGAACACTTCTGCTTCCCAGGCACAGAGAAGGTGCTAGCAGGGAATTCTCTGCCTGCCTTTCCCCAGTGCTCTGCAAGCTCTCCAGGACAACATAAAATCTGGGGCTCTGTGCTTTCTTTTGTTCTGAACAAGTGTTAGTGTTTTCTGCACAAAGGCGATTCTGCGAAGCAATGTGAACACTTCTGCTTCCCAGGCACAGAGAAGGGGCTAGCAGGGAATTCTCTGCCTGCCTTTCCCCAGTGCTCTGCAAGCTCTCCAGGACAACATAAAATCTGGGGCTCTGTGCTTTCTTTTGTTCTGAACAAGTGTTAGTGTTTTCTGCACAAGGGCGATTCTGCGAAGCAATGTGAACACTTCTGCTTCCCAGGCACAGAGAAGGTGCTAGCAGGGAATTCTCTGCCTGCCTTTCCCCAGTGCTCTGCAAGCTCTCCAGGACAACATAAAATCTGGGGCTCTGTGCTTTCTTTCGTTCTGAACAAGTGTTAGTGTTTTCTGCACAAAGGCGATTCTGCGAAGCAATGTGAACACTTCTGCTTCCCAGGCACAGAGAAGGTGCTAGCAGGGAATTCTCTGCCTGCCTTTCCCCAGTGCTCTGCAAGCTCTCCAGGACAACATAGCATCTGGGGCTCTGTGCTTTCTTTCCTTCTGAACAAGTGTTAGTGTTTTCTGCACAAAAACGATTCTGCGAAGCAATGTGAACACTTCTGCTTCCCAGGCACAGAGAAGGTGCTAGCAGAGAATTCTCTGCCTGCCTTTCCCCAGTGCTATGCAAGCTCTCCAGAAGAACAGCAAATCTGGGGCTCTGTGCTTTCTTTTGTTCTGAATAAGTGTTAGTGTTTTCTGCAGAAAAGCGATTCTGCGAAGCAATGTAAACACTTCTGCTTCCCAGGCACAGAGAAAGTGCTAGCAGGGAATTCTCTGCCTGCCTTTCCCCAGTGCTCTGCAAGCTCTCCAGGACAACATAAAATCTGGGGCTCTGTGCTTTCTTTTGTTCTGAACAAGTGTTAGTGTTTTCTGCACAAAGGCGATTCTGCGAAGCAATGTGAACACTTCTGCTTCCCAGGCACAGAGAAGGTGCTAGCAGGGAATTCTCTGCCTGCCTTTCCCCAGTGCTCTGCAAGCTCTGCAGGACAACATAAAATCTGGGGCTCTGTGCTTTCTTTTGTTCTGAACAAGTGTTAGTGTTTTCTGCACAAAGGCGATTCTGCGAAGCAATGTGAACACTTCTGCTTCCCAGGCACAGAGAAGGTGCTAGCAGGGAATTCTCTGCCTGCCTTTCCCCAGTGCTCTGCAAGCTCTCCAGGACAACATAAAATCTGGGGCTCTGTGCTTTCTTTCCTTCTGAGCAAGTGTTACTGTTTTCTGCACAAAAGCGATTCTGCGAAGCAATGTGAACACTTCTGCTTCCCAGGCACAGAGAAGGTACTAGCAGAGAATTCTCTGCCTGCCTTTCCCCAGTGCTATGCAAGCTCTCCAGAAGAACAGCAAATCTGGGGCTCTGTGCTTTCTTTAGTTCTGAACTATTGTTAGTGTTTTCTGCACAAAAGCGATTCTGCGAAGCAATGTGAACACTTCTGCTTCCCAGGCACAGAGAAGGTGCTAGCAGGGAATTCTCTGCCTGCCTTTCCCCAGTGCTCTGCAAGCTCTCCAGGACAACATAAAATCTCGGCTCTGTGCTTTCTTTTGTTCTGAACAAGTGTTACTGTTTTCTGCACAAAAGCGATTCTGCGAAGCCATGTGAACACTTCTGCTTCCCAGGCACAGAGAAGGTGCTAGCAAGGAATTCTCTGCCTGCCTTTACCCAGTGCTCTGCAAGCTCTCCAGGACAACATAAAATCTGGGGCTCTGTGCTTTCTTTTGTTCTGAACAAGTGTTAGTGTTTTCTGCAGAAAAGCGATTCTGCGAAGCAATGTGAACACTTCTGCTTCCCAGGCACAGAGAAGGTGCTAGCAGGGAATTCTCTGCCTGCCTTTCCCCAGTGCTCTGCAAGCTCTCCAGGACAACATAAAATCTGGGGCTCTGTGCTTTCTTTCCTTCTGAACAAGTGTTACTGTTTTCTGCACAAAAGCGATTCTGCGAAGCAATGTGAACACTTCTGCTTCCCAGGCACAGAGAAGGTGCTAGCAGGGAATTCTCTGCCTGCCTTTCCCCAGTGCTCTGCAAGCTCTCCAGGACAACATAAAATCTGGGGCTCTGTGCTTTCTTTTGTTCTGAACAAGTGTTACTGTTTTCTGCACAAAAGCGATTCTGCGAAGCAATGTGAACACTTCTGCTTCCCAGGCACAGAGAAGGTACTAGCAGGGAATTCTCTGCCTGCCTTTCCGCAGTGCTATGCAAGCTCTCCAGAAGAACAGCAAATCTGGGGCTCTGTGCTTTCTTTCCTTCTGAACAAGTGTTAGTGTTTTCTGCAGAAAAGCGATTCTGCGAAGCAATGTAAACACTTCTGCTTCCCAGGCACATAGAAAGTGCTAGCAGGGAATTCCC
The DNA here is from genome assembly GCF_031877795.1 of Strix aluco. Classification (NCBI taxonomy): domain Eukaryota; kingdom Metazoa; phylum Chordata; class Aves; order Strigiformes; family Strigidae; genus Strix; species Strix aluco. The sequence continues at coordinate 420,309 of NC_133942.1, read as the reverse complement.
TGCCTGCCTTTCCCCAGTGCTCTGCAAGCTCTCCAGGACAACATAAAATCTGGGGCTCTGTGCTTTCTTTTGTTCTGAACAAGTGTTAGTGTTTTCTGCACAAAAGCGATTCTTGCGAAGCAATGTGAACACTTCTGCTTCCCAGGCACAGAGAAGGTACTAGCAGGGAATTCTCTGCCTGCCTTTCCCCAGTGCTATGCAAGCTCTCCAGAAGAACAGCAAATCTGGGGCTCTGTGCTTTCTTTAGTTCTGAACAATTCTTAGTGTTTTCTGCACAAAAGCGATTCTGCGAAGCAATGTAAACACTTCTGCTTCCCAGGCACAGAGAAGGTGCTAGCAAGGAATTCTCTGCCTGCCTTTCCCCAGTGCTCTGCAAGCTCTCCAGGACAACATAAAATCTGGGGCTCTGTGCTTTCTTTCGTTCTGAACAAGTGTTAGTGTTTTCTGCAGAAAAGCGATTCTGCGAAGCAATGTGAACACTTCTGCTTCCCAGGCACAGAGAAGGTGCTAGCAGGGAATTCTCTGCCTGCCTTTCCCCAGTGCTCTGCAAGCTCTCCAGGACAACATAAAATCTGGGGCTCTGTGCTTTCTTTTGTTCTGAACAAGTGTTAGTGTTTTCTGCACAAAAGCGATTCTGCGAAGCAATGTGAACACTTCTGCTTCCCAGGCACAGAGAAGGTGCTAGCAGGGAATTCTCTGCCTGCCTTTCCCCAGTGCTCTGCAAGCTCTCCAGGACAACATAAAATCTGGGGCTCTGTGCTTTCTTTTGTTCTGAACAAGTGTTACTGTTTTCTGCACAAAAGCGATTCTGCGAAGCAATGTGAACACTTCTGCTTCCCAGGCACAGAGAAGGTACTAGCAGGGAATTCTCTGCCTGCCTTTCCGCAGTGCTATGCAAGCTCTCCAGAAGAACAGCAAATCTGGGGCTCTGTGCTTTCTTTCCTTCTGAACAAGTGTTAGTGTTTTCTGCAGAAAAGCGATTCTGCGAAGCAATGTAAACACTTCTGCTTCCCAGGCACATAGAAAGTGCTAGCAGGGAATTCCCTGCCTGCCTTTCCCCAGTGCTCTGCAAGCTCTCCAGGACAACATAAAATCTGGGGCTCTGTGCTTTCTTTTGTTCTGAACAAGTGTTAGTGTTTTCTGCACAAAGGCGATTCTGCGAAGCAATGTGAACACTTCTGCTTCCCAGGCACAGAGAAGGTGCTAGCAGGGAATTCTCTGCCTGCCTTTCCCCAGTGCTCTGCAAGCTCTACAGTACAACATAAAATCTGGGGCTCTGTGCTTTCTTTTGTTCTGAACAAGTGTTAGTGTTTTCTGCAGAAAAGCGATTCTGCGAAGCAATGTGAACACTTCTGCTTCCCAGGCACAGAGAAGGTGCTAGCAAGGAATTCTCTGGCTGCCTTTCCTCAGTGCTCTGCAAGCTCTCCAGGACAACATAAAATCTGGGGCTCTGTGCTTTCTTTTGTTCTGAACAAGTGTTAGTGTTTTCTGCAGAAAAGCGATTCTGCGAAGTAATGTGAACACTTCTGCTTCCCAGGCACAGAGAAGGTGCTAGCAAGGAATTCTCTGCCTGCCTCTCCCCAGTGCTCTGCAAGCTCTCCAGAACAGCAGCAATTCTGGGGCTCTGTGCTTTCTTTTGTTCTGAACAAGTGTTAGTGTTTTCTGCACAAAGGCGATTCTGCGAAGCAATGTGAACACTTCTGCTTCCCAGGCACAGAGAAGGAGCTAGCAGGGAAATCTCTCCCTGCCTTTCCCCAGTGCTCTGCAAGCTCTCCAGAACAGCAGCAATTCTGGGGCTCTGTGCTTTCTTTTGTTCTGAACAAGTGTTAGTGTTTTCTGCAGAAAAGCGATTCTGCGAAGCAATGTGAACACTTCTGCTTCCCAGGCACAGAGAAGGTGCTAGCAAGGAATTCTCTGCCTGCCTTTCCTCAGTGCTCTGCAAGCTCTCCAGGATAACATAAAATCTGGGGCTCTGTGCTTTCTTTTGTTCTGAACAAGTGTTAGTGTTTTCTGCAGAAAAGCGATTCTGCGAAGCAATGTGAACACTTCTGCTTCCCAGGCACAGAGAAGGTGCTAGCAGGGAATTCTCTGCCTGCCTTTCCCCAGTGCTCTGCAAGCTCTCCAGGACAACATAAAATCTGGGGCTCTGTGCTTTCTTTGTTCTGAACAACTGTTAGTATTTTCTGCACAAAGGCGATTCTGCGAAGCAATGTGAATACTTCTGCTTCCCAGGCACAGAGAAGGTGCTAGCAGGGAATTCTCTGCCTGCATTTCCCCAGTGCTCTGCAAGCTCTACAGGACAACATAAAATCTGGGGCTCTGTGCTTTCTTTTGTTCTGAACAAGTGTTAGTGTTTTCTGCACAAAGGCGATTCTGCGAAGCAATGTGAACACTTCTGCTTCCCAGGCACACAGAAGGTGCTAGCAGGGAATTCTGTGCCTGCCTTTCCCCAGTGCTCTGCAAGCTCTCCAGGACAACATAAAATCTGGGGCTCTGTGCTTTCTTTCCTTCTGAACAAGTGTTAGTGTTTTCTGCAGAAAAGCGATTCTGCGAAGCAATGTGAACACTTCTGCTTCCCAGGCACAGAGAAGGTGCTAGCAAGGAATTCTCTGCCTGCCTTTCCTCAGTGCTCTGCAAGCTCTCCAGGACAACATAGAATCTGGGGCTCTGTGCTTTCTTTCGTTCTGAACAAGTGTTACTGTTTTCTGCACAAAAGCGATTCTGCGAAGCAATGTGAACACTTCTGCTTCCCAGGCACAGAGAAGGTGCTAGCAGGGAATTCTCTGCCTGCCTTTCCCCAGTGCTCTGCAAGCTCTACAGTACAACATAAAATCTGGGGCTCTGTGCTTTCTTTTGTTCTGAACAAGTGTTACTGTTTTCTGCACAAAAGCGATTCTGCGAAGCAATGTGAACACTTCTGCTTCCCAGGCACAGAGAAGGTGCTAGCAAGGAATTCTCTGCCTGCCTTTCGTCAGTGCTCTGCAAGCTCTCCAGGACAACATAAAATCTGGGGCTCTGTGCTTTCTTTTGTTCTGAACAAGTGTTAGTGTTTTCTGCAGAAAAGCGATTCTGCGAAGCAATGTGAACACTTCTGCTTCCCAGGCACAGAGAAGGTGCTAGCAGGGAATTCTCTGCCTGCCTTTCCCCAGTGCTCTGCAAGCTCTCCAGGACAACATAAAATCTGGGGCTCTGTGCTTTCTTTTGTTCTGAACAAGTGTTAGTGTTTTCTGCAGAAAAGCGATTCTGCGAAGTAATGTAAACACTTCTGCTTCCCAGGCACAGAGAAGGTGCTAGCAGGGAATTCTCTGCCTGCCTTTCCCCAGTGCTCTGCAAGCTCTCCAGAACAGCAGAAAATCTGGGGCTCTGTGCTTTCTTTTGTTCTGAACAAGTGTTAGTGTTTTCTGCACAAAGGCGATTCTGCGAAGCAATGTGAACATTTCTGCTTCCCAGGCACAGAGAAGGTGCTAGCAGGGAATTCTCTGCCTCCCTTTCCCCAGTGTTCTGCAAGCTCTCCAGGACAACATAGAATCTGGGGCTCTGTGCTTTCTTTCCTTCTGAACAAGTGTTAGTGTTTTCTGCACAAAGGCGATTCTGCGAAGCAATGTGAACACTTCTGCTTCCCAGGCACAGAGAAGGTGCTAGCAGGGAATTCTCTGCCTGCCTTTCCCCAGTGCTCTGCAAGCTCTACAGTACAACATAAAATCTGGGGCTCTGTGCTTTCTTTTGTTCTGAACAAGTGTTAGTGTTTTCTGCAGAAAAGCGATTCTGCGAAGCAATGTGAACACTTCTGCTTCCCAGGCACAGAGAAGGTGCTAGCAAGGAATTCTCTGCCTGCCTTTCCTCAGTGCTCTGCAAGCTCTCCAGGACAACAGCAAATCTGGGGCTCTGTGCTTTCTTTTGTTCTGAACAAGTGTTAGTGTTTTCTGCAGAAAAGCGATTCTGCAAAGCAATGTGAACACTTCTGCTTCCCAGGCACAGAGAAGGTGCTAGCAGGGAATTCTCTGCCTGGCTTTCCCCAGTGCTCTGCAAGCTCTCCAGGACAACATAAAATCTGGGACTCTGTGCTTTCTTTTGTTCTGAACAAGTGTTAGTGTTTTCTGCACAAAGGCGATTCTGCGAAGCAATGTGAACACTTCTGCTTCCCAGGCACAGAGAAGGTGCTAGCAGGGAATTCTCTGCCTGCCTTTCCCCAGTGCTCTGCAAGCTCTACAGGACAACATAAAATCTGGGGCTCTGTGCTTTCTTTCCTTCTGAACAAGTGTTACTGTTTTCTGCAGAAAAGCGATTCTGCGAAGCAATGTGAACACTTCTGCTTCCCAGGCACAGAGAAGGTACTAGCAGGGAATTCTCTGCCTGCCTTTCCCCAGTGCTATGCAAGCTCTCCAGAAGAACAGCAAATCTGGGGCTCTGTGCTTTCTTTAGTTCTGAACAATTGTTAGAGTTTTCTGCACAAAAGCGATTCTGCGAAGCAATGTAAACACTTCTGCTTCCCAGGCACAGAGAAGGTGCTAGCAGGGAATTCCCTGCCTGCCTTTCCCCAGTGCTCTGCAAGCTCTCCAGGACAACATAGCATCTGGGGCTCTGTGCTTTCTTTTGTTCTGAACAAGTGTTAGTGTTTTCTGCACAAAGGCGATTCTGCGAAGCAATGTGAACACTTCTGCTTCCCAGGCACAGAGAAGGTGCTAGCAGGGAATTCTCTGCCTGCCTTTCCTCAGTGCTCTGCAAGCTCTACAGTACAACATAAAATCTGGGGCTCTGTGCTTTCTTTTGTTCTGAACAAGTGTTAGTGTTTTCTGCACAAAGGCGATTCTGCGAAGCAATGTGAACACTTCTGCTTCCCAGGCACAGAGAAGGTGCTAGCAGGGAATTCTCTGCCTGCCTTTCCCCAGTGCTCTGCAAGCTCTCCAGGACAACATAAAATCTGGGGCTCTGTGCTTTCTTTCCTTCTGAACAAGTGTTTCTGTTTTCTGCACAAAAGCGATTCTGCGAAGCCATGTGAACACTTCTGCTTCCCAGGCACAGAGAAGGTGCTAGCAAGGAATTCTCTGCCTGCCTTTCCTCAGTGCTCTGCAAGCTCTCCAGGACAACATAAAATCTGGGGCTCTGTGCTTTCTTTTGTTCTGAACAAGTGTTAGTGTTTTCTGCAGAAAAGCGATTCTGCGAAGTAATGTGAACACTTCTGCTTCCCAGGCACAGAGAAGGTGCTAGCAGGGAATTCTCTGCCTGCCTTTCCCCAGTGCTCTGCAAGCTCTCCAGGACAACATAAAATCTCGGCTCTGTGCTTTCTTTTGTTCTGAACAAGTGTTAGTGTTTTCTGCACAAAGGCGATTCTGCGAAGCAATGTGAACACTTCTGCTTCCCAGGCACAGAGAAGGTACTAGCAGGGAATTCTCTGCCTGCCTTTCCCCAGTGCTATGCAAGCTCTCCAGAAGAACAGCAAATCTGGGGCTCTGTGCTTTCTTTAGTTCTGAACAATTGTTAGAGTTTTCTGCACAAAAGCGATTCTGCGAAGCAATGTGAACACTTCTGCTTCCCAGGCACAGAGAAGGTGCTAGCAGGGAATTCTCTGCCTGCCTTTCCCCAGTGCTCTGCAAGCTCTCCAGGACAACATAGAATCTGGGGCTCTGTGCTTTCTTTTGTTCTGAACAAGTGTTAGTGTTTTCTGCACAAAGGCGATTCTGCGAAGCAATGTGAACACTTCTGCTTCCCAGGCACAGAGAAGGTGCTAGCAGGGAATTCTCTGCCTGCCTTTCCCCAGTGTTCTGCAAGCTCTACAGGACAACATAAAATCTGGGGCTCTGTGCTTTCTTTTGTTCTGAACAAGTGTTAGTGTTTTCTGCACAAAGGCGATTCTGCGAAGCAATGTGAACACTTCTGCTTCCCAGGCACAGAGAAGGTGCTAGCAGGGAATTCTCTGCCTGCCTTTCCCCAGTGCTCTGCAAGCTCTCCAGGACAACATAAAATCTGGGGCTCTGTGCTTTCTTTTGTTCTGAACAAGTGTTAGTGTTTTCTGCACAAAGGCGATTCTGCGAAGCAATGTGAACACTTCTGCTTCCCAGGCACAGAGAAGGGGCTAGCAGGGAATTCTCTGCCTGCCTTTCCCCAGTGCTCTGCAAGCTCTCCAGGACAACATAGAATCTGGGGCTCTGTGCTTTCTTTCCTTCTGAACAAGTGTTACTGTTTTCTGCACAAAAACGATTCTGCGAAGCAATGTGAACACTTCTGCTTCCCAGGCACAGAGAAGGTGCTAGCAGGGAATTCTCTGCCTGCCTTTCCCCAGTGCTATGCAAGCTCTCCAGAAGAACAGCAAATCTGGGGCTCTGTGCTTTCTTTTGTTCTGAATATGTGTTAGTGTTTTCTGCAGAAAAGCGATTCTGCGAAGCAATGTGAACACTTCTGCTTCCCAGGCACAGAGAAGGTGCTAGCAGGGAATTCTCTGCCTGCCTTTCCCCAGTGCTCTGCAAGCTCTCCAGGGCAGCATAAAATCTAGGGCTCTGTGCTTTCTTTTGTTCTGAACAACTGTTAGTGTTTTCTGCACAAAGGCGATTCTGCGAAGCAATGTAAACACTTCTGCTTCCCAGGCACAGAGAAGGTGCTAGCAGGGAATTCTCTGCCTGCCTTTCCCCAGTGCTCTGCAAGCTCTCCAGGACAACATAAAATCTGGGGCTCTGTGCTTTCTTTTGTTCTGAACAAGTGTTAGTGTTTTCTGCACAAAGGCGATTCTGCGAAGCAATGTGAACACTTCTGCTTCCCAGGCACAGAGAAGGTGCTAGCAGGGAATTCTCTGCCTGCCTTTCCCCAGTGCTCTGCAAGCTCTCCAGGACAACATAAAATCTGGGGCTCTGTGCTTTCTTTTGTTCTGAACAAGTGTTAGTGTTTTCTGCACAAAGGCGATTCTGCGAAGCAATGTGAACACTTCTGCTTCCCAGGCACAGAGAAGGTGCTAGCAGGGAATTCTCTGCCTGCCTTTCCCCAGTGCTCTGCAAGCTCTCCAGGACAACATAAAATCTGGGGCTCTGTGCTTTCTTTCCTTCTGAACAAGTGTTAGTGTTTTCTGCAGAAAAGCGATTCTGCGAAGCAATGTGAACACTTCTGCTTCCCAGGCACAGAGAAGGTGCTAGCAAGGAATTCTCTGCCTGCCTTTCCTCAGTGCTCTGCAAGCTCTCCAGGACAACATAGAATCTGGGGCTCTGTGCTTTCTTTCCTTCTGAACAAGTGTTAGTGTTTTCTGCAGAAAAGCGATTCTGCGAAGCAATGTGAACACTTCTGCTTCCCAGGCACAGAGAAGGTGCTAGCAAGGAATTCTCTGCCTGCCTTTCCTCAGTGCTCTGCAAGCTCTCCAGGACAACATAGAATCTGGGGCTCTGTGCTTTCTTTCGTTCTGAACAAGTGTTACTGTTTTCTGCACAAAAGCGATTCTGCGAAGCCATGTGAACACTTCTGCTTCCCAGGCACAGAGAAGGTGCTAGCAGGGAATTCTCTGCCTGCCTTTCCCCAGTGCTCTGCAAGCTCTCCAGGACAACATAAAATCTGGGGCTCTGTGCTTTCTTTCGTTCTGAACAAGTGTTAGTGTTTTCTGCACAAAGGCGATTCTGCGAAGCAATGTGAACACTTCTGCTTCCCAGGCACAGAGAAGGTGCTAGCAGGGAATTCTCTGCCTGCCTTTCCCCAGTGCTCTGCAAGCTCTCCAGGACAACATAAAATCTGGGGCTCTGTGCTTTCTTTCCTTCTGAACAAGTGTTAGTGTTTTCTGCAGAAAAACGATTCTGCGAAGCAATGTGAACACTTCTGCTTCCCAGGCACAGAGAAGGTGCTAGCAGGGAATTCTCTGCCTGCCTTTCCCCAGTGCTATGCAAGCTCTCCAGAAGAACAGCAAATCTGGGGCTCTGTGCTTTCTTTTGTTCTGAATAATTGTTAGTGTTTTCTGCGGAAAAGCGATTCTGCGAAGCAATGTAAACACTTCTGCTTCCCAGGCACAGAGAAAGTGCTAGCAGGGAATTCTCTGCCTGCCTTTCCCCAGTGCTCTGCAAGCTCTCCAGGACAACATAAAATCTGGGGCTCTGTGCTTTCTTTTGTTCTGAACAAGTGTTAGTGTTTTCTGCACAAAGGCGATTCTGCGAAGCAATGTGAACACTTCTGCTTCCCAGGCACAGAGAAGGTGCTAGCAGGGAATTCTCTGCCTGCCTTTCCCCAGTGCTCTGCAAGCTCTCCAGGACAACATAAAATCTCGGCTCTGTGCTTTCTTTTGTTCTGAACAAGTGTTAGTGTTTTCTGCACAAAGGCGATTCTGCGAAGCAATGTGAACACTTCTGCTTCCCAGGCACAGAGAAGGTGCTAGCAGGGAATTCTCTGCCTGCCTTTCCCCAGTGCTATGCAAGCTCTCCAGAAGAACAGCAAATCTGGGGCTCTGTGCTTTCTTTAGTTCTGAACAATTGTTAGAGTTTTCTGCACAAAAGCGATTCTGCGAAGCAATGTAAACACTTCTGCTTCCCAGGCACAGAGAAGGTGCTAGCAGGGAATTCCCTGCCTGCCTTTCCCCAGTGCTCTGCAAGCTCTCCAGGACAACATAGCATCTGGGGCTCTGTGCTTTCTTTTGTTCTGAACAAGTGTTAGTGTTTTCTGCACAAAGGCGATTCTGCGAAGCAATGTGAACACTTCTGCTTCCCAGGCACAGAGAAGGTGCTAGCAGGGAATTCTCTGCCTGCCTTTACTCAGTGCTCTGCAAGCTCTCCAGGACAACATAAAATCTGGGGCTCTGTGCTTTCTTTTGTTCTGAACAAGTGTTAGTGTTTTCTGCACAAAGGCGATTCTGCGAAGCAATGTGAACACTTCTGCTTCCCAGGCACAGAGAAGGTGCTAGCAGGGAATTCTCTGCCTGCCTTTCCCCAGTGCTCTGCAAGCTCTCCAGGACAACATAAAATCTGGGGCTCTGTGCTTTCTTTCCTTCTGAACAAGTGTTTCTGTTTTCTGCACAAAAGCGATTCTGCGAAGCCATGTGAACACTTCTGCTTCCCAGGCACAGAGAAGGTGCTAGCAAGGAATTCTCTGCATGCCTTTCCTCAGTGCTCTGCAAGCTCTCCAGGACAACATAAAATCTGGGGCTCTGTGCTTTCTTTTGTTCTGAACAAGTGTTAGTGTTTTCTGCAGAAAAGCGATTCTGCGAAGCAATGTGAACACTTCTGCTTCCCAGGCACAGAGAAGGTGCTAGCAGGGAATTCTCTGCCTGCCTTTCCCCAGTGCTCTGCAAGCTCTCCAGGACAACATAAAATCTCGGCTCTGTGCTTTCTTTTGTTCTGAACAAGTGTTAGTGTTTTCTGCACAAAGGCGATTCTGCGAAGCAATGTGAACACTTCTGCTTCCCAGGCACAGAGAAGGTGCTAGCAAGGAATTCTCTGCCTGCCTTTCCTCAGTGCTCTGCAAGCTCTCCAGGACAACATAGAATCTGGGGCTCTGTGCTTTCTTTCCTTCTGAACAAGTGTTAGTGTTTTCTGCAGAAAAGCGATTCTGCGAAGCAATGTGAACACTTCTGCTTCCCAGGCACAGAGAAGGTGCTAGCAAGGAATTCTCTGCCTGCCTTTCCTCAGTGCTCTGCAAGCTCTCCAGGACAACATAGAATCTGGGGCTCTGTGCTTTCTTTCGTTCTGAACAAGTGTTACTGTTTTCTGCACAAAAGCGATTCTGCGAAGCCATGTGAACACTTCTGCTTCCCAGGCACAGAGAAGGTGCTAGCAGGGAATTCTCTGCCTGCCTTTCCCCAGTGCTCTGCAAGCTCTCCAGGACAACATAAAATCTGGGGCTCTGTGCTTTCTTTCGTTCTGAACAAGTGTTAGTGTTTTCTGCACAAAGGCGATTCTGCGAAGCAATGTGAACACTTCTGCTTCCCAGGCACAGAGAAGGTGCTAGCAGGGAATTCTCTGCCTGCCTTTCCCCAGTGCTCTGCAAGCTCTCCAGGACAACATAAAATCTGGGGCTCTGTGCTTTCTTTCCTTCTGAACAAGTGTTAGTGTTTTCTGCAGAAAAACGATTCTGCGAAGCAATGTGAACACTTCTGCTTCCCAGGCACAGAGAAGGTGCTAGCAGGGAATTCTCTGCCTGCCTTTCCCCAGTGCTATGCAAGCTCTCCAGAAGAACAGCAAATCTGGGGCTCTGTGCTTTCTTTTGTTCTGAATAATTGTTAGTGTTTTCTGCGGAAAAGCGATTCTGCGAAGCAATGTAAACACTTCTGCTTCCCAGGCACAGAGAAAGTGCTAGCAGGGAATTCTCTGCCTGCCTTTCCCCAGTGCTCTGCAAGCTCTCCAGGACAACATAAAATCTGGGGCTCTGTGCTTTCTTTTGTTCTGAACAAGTGTTAGTGTTTTCTGCACAAAGGCGATTCTGCGAAGCAATGTGAACACTTCTGCTTCCCAGGCACAGAGAAGGTGCTAGCAGGGAATTCTCTGCCTGCCTTTCCCCAGTGCTCTGCAAGCTCTCCAGGACAACATAAAATCTCGGCTCTGTGCTTTCTTTTGTTCTGAACAAGTGTTAGTGTTTTCTGCACAAAGGCGATTCTGCGAAGCAATGTGAACACTTCTGCTTCCCAGGCACAGAGAAGGTGCTAGCAGGGAATTCTCTGCCTGCCTTTCCCCAGTGCTATGCAAGCTCTCCAGAAGAACAGCAAATCTGGGGCTCTGTGCTTTCTTTAGTTCTGAACAATTGTTAGAGTTTTCTGCACAAAAGCGATTCTGCGAAGCAATGTAAACACTTCTGCTTCCCAGGCACAGAGAAGGTGCTAGCAGGGAATTCCCTGCCTGCCTTTCCCCAGTGCTCTGCAAGCTCTCCAGGACAACATAGCATCTGGGGCTCTGTGCTTTCTTTTGTTCTGAACAAGTGTTAGTGTTTTCTGCACAAAGGCGATTCTGCGAAGCAATGTGAACACTTCTGCTTCCCAGGCACAGAGAAGGTGCTAGCAGGGAATTCTCTGCCTGCCTTTACTCAGTGCTCTGCAAGCTCTACAGTACAACATAAAATCTGGGGCTCTGTGCTTTCTTTTGTTCTGAACAAGTGTTAGTGTTTTCTGCACAAAGGCGATTCTGCGAAGCAATGTGAACACTTCTGCTTCCCAGGCACAGAGAAGGTGCTAGCAGGGAATTCTCTGCCTGCCTTTCCCCAGTGCTCTGCAAGCTCTCCAGGACAACATAAAATCTGGGGCTCTGTGCTTTCTTTCCTTCTGAACAAGTGTTTCTGTTTTCTGCACAAAAGCGATTCTGCGAAGCCATGTGAACACTTCTGCTTCCCAGGCACAGAGAAGGTGCTAGCAAGGAATTCTCTGCCTGCCTTTCCTCAGTGCTCTGCAAGCTCTCCAGGACAACATAAAATCTGGGGCTCTGTGCTTTCTTTTGTTCTGAACAAGTGTTAGTGTTTTCTGCAGAAAAGCGATTCTGCGAAGCAATGTGAACACTTCTGCTTCCCAGGCACAGAGAAGGTGCTAGCAGGGAATTCTCTGCCTGCCTTTCCCCAGTGCTCTGCAAGCTCTCCAGGACAACATAAAATCTCGGCTCTGTGCTTTCTTTTGTTCTGAACAAGTGTTAGTGTTTTCTGCACAAAGGCGATTCTGCGAAGCAATGTGAACACTTCTGCTTCCCAGGCACAGAGAAGGTGCTAGCAGGGAATTCTCTGCCTGCCTTTCCCCAGTGCTCTGCAAGCTCTCCAGGACAACATAAAATCTGGGGCTCTGTGCTTTCTTTCCTTCTGAACAAGTGTTAGTGTTTTCTGCAGAAAAGCGATTCTGCGAAGCAATGTGAACACTTCTGCTTCCCAGGCACAGAGAAGGTACTAGCAGGGAATTCTCTGCCTGCCTTTCCCCAGTGCTATGCAAGCTCTCTAGAAGAACAGCAAATCTGGGGCTCTGTGCTTTCTTTAGTTCTGAACAATTGTTAGAGTTTTCTGCACAAAAGCGATTCTGCGAAGCAATGTAAACACTTCTGCTTCCCAGGCACAGAGAAGGTGCTAGCAGGGAATTCCCTGCCTGCCTTTCCCCAGTGCTCTGCAAGCTCTCCAGGACAACATAAAATCTGGGGCTCTGTGCTTTCTTTTGTTCTGAACAAGTGTTAGTGTTTTCTGCACAAGGGCGATTCTGCGAAGCAATGTGAACACTTCTGCTTCCCAGGCACAGAGAAGGTGCTAGCAGGGAATTCTCTGCCTGCCTTTCCCCAGTGCTCTGCAAGCTCTCCAGGACAACATAAAATCTGGGGCTCTGTGCTTTCTTTCGTTCTGAACAAGTGTTAGTGTTTTCTGCACAAAGGCGATTCTGCGAAGCAATGTGAACACTTCTGCTTCCCAGGCACAGAGAAGGTGCTAGCAGGGAATTCTCTGCCTGCCTTTCCCCAGTGCTCTGCAAGCTCTCCAGGACAACATAAAATCTGGGGCTCTGTGCTTTCTTTCCTTCTGAACAAGTGTTAGTGTTTTCTGCACAAAAACGATTCTGCGAAGCAATGTGAACACTTCTGCTTCCCAGGCACAGAGAAGGTGCTAGCAGGGAATTCTCTGCCTGCCTTTCCCCAGTGCTATGCAAGCTCTCCAGAAGAACAGCAAATCTGGGGCTCTGTGCTTTCTTTTGTTCTGAATATGTGTTAGTGTTTTCTGCAGAAAAGCGATTCTGCGAAGCAATGTAAACACTTCTGCTTCCCAGGCACAGAGAAAGTGCTAGCAGGGAATTCTCTGCCTGCCTTTCCCCAGTGCTCTGCAAGCTCTCCAGGGCAGCATAAAATCTAGGGCTCTGTGCTTTCTTTTGTTCTGAACAACTGTTAGTGTTTTCTGCACAAAGGCGATTCTGCGAAGCAATGTAAACACTTCTGCTTCCCAGGCACAGAGAAGGTGCTAGCAGGGAATTCTCTGCCTGCCTTTCCCCAGTGCTCTGCAAGCTCTCCAGGACAACATAAATTCTGGGGCTCTGTGCTTTCTTTTGTTCTGAACAAGTGTTAGTGTTTTCTGCACAAAGGCGATTCTGCGAAGCAATGTGAACACTTCTGCTTCCCAGGCACAGAGAAGGTGCTAGCAGGGAATTCTCTGCCTGCCTTTCCCCAGTGCTCTGCAAGCTCTCCAGGACAACATAAAATCTGGGGCTCTGTGCTTTCTTTTGTTCTGAACAAGTGTTAGTGTTTTCTGCACAAAGGCGATTCTGCGAAGCAATGTGAACACTTCTGCTTCCCAGGCACAGAGAAGGTGCTAGCAGGGAATTCTCTGCCTGCCTTTCCCCAGTGCTCTGCAAGCTCTCCAGGACAACATAAAATCTGGGGCTCTGTGCTTTCTTTCCTTCTGAACAAGTGTTAGTGTTTTCTGCAGAAAAGCGATTCTGCGAAGCAATGTGAACACTTCTGCTTCCCAGGCACAGAGAAGGTGCTAGCAAGGAATTCTCTGCCTGCCTTTCCTCAGTGCTCTGCAAGCTCTCCAGGACAACATAGAATCTGGGGCTCTGTGCTTTCTTTCCTTCTGAACAAGTGTTAGTGTTTTCTGCAGAAAAGCGATTCTGCGAAGCAATGTGAACACTTCTGCTTCCCAGGCACAGAGAAGGTGCTAGCAAGGAATTCTCTGCCTGCCTTTCCTCAGTGCTCTGCAAGCTCTCCAGGACAACATAGAATCTGGGGCTCTGTGCTTTCTTTCGTTCTGAACAAGTGTTACTGTTTTCTGCACAAAAGCGATTCTGCGAAGCAATGTGAACACTTCTGCTTCCCAGGCACAGAGAAGGTGCTAGCAGGGAATTCTCTGCCTGCCTTTCCCCAGTGCTCTGCAAGCTCTCCAGGACAACATAAAATCTGGGGCTCTGTGCTTTCTTTCGTTCTGAACAAGTGTTAGTGTTTTCTGCACAAAGGCGATTCTGCGAAGCAATGTGAACACTTCTGCTTCCCAGGCACAGAGAAGGTGCTAGCAGGGAATTCTCTGCCTGCCTTTCCCCAGTGCTCTGCAAGCTCTCCAGGACAACATAAAATCTGGGGCTCTGTGCTTTCTTTCCTTCTGAACAAGTGTTAGTGTTTTCTGCACAAAAACGATTCTGCGAAGCAATGTGAACACTTCTGCTTCCCAGGCACAGAGAAGGTGCTAGCAGGGAATTCTCTGCCTGCCTTTCCCCAGTGCTATGCAAGCTCTCCAGAAGAACAGCAAATCTGGGGCTCTGTGCTTTCTTTTGTTCTGAATAAGTGTTAGTGTTTTCTGCGGAAAAGCGATTCTGCGAAGCAATGTAAACACTTCTGCTTCCCAGGCACAGAGAAAGTGCTAGCAGGGAATTCTCTGCCTGCCTTTCCCCAGTGCTCTGCAAGCTCTCCAGGACAACATAAAATCTGGGGCTCTGTGCTTTCTTTTGTTCTGAACAAGTGTTAGTGTTTTCTGCACAAAGGCGATTCTGCGAAGCAATGTGAACACTTCTGCTTCCCAGGCACAGAGAAGGTGCTAGCAGGGAATTCTCTGCCTGCCTTTCCCCAGTGCTCTGCAAGCTCTCCAGGACAACATAAAATCTCGGCTCTGTGCTTTCTTTTGTTCTGAACAAGTGTTAGTGTTTTCTGCACAAAGGCGATTCTGCGAAGCAATGTGAACACTTCTGCTTCCCAGGCACAGAGAAGGTGCTAGCAGGGAATTCTCTGCCTGCCTTTCCCCAGTGCTCTGCAAGCTCTCCAGGACAACATAAAATCTGGGGCTCTGTGCTTTCTTTCCTTCTGAACAAGTGTTAGTGTTTTCTGCAGAAAAGCGATTCTGCGAAGCAATGTGAACACTTCTGCTTCCCAGGCACAGAGAAGGTACTAGCAGGGAATTCTCTGCCTGCCTTTCCCCAGTGCTATGCAAGCTCTCCAGAAGAACAGCAAATCTGGGGCTCTGTGCTTTCTTTAGTTCTGAACAATTGTTAGAGTTTTCTGCACAAAAGCGATTCTGCGAAGCAATGTAAACACTTCTGCTTCCCAGGCACAGAGAAGGTGCTAGCAGGGAATTCCCTGCCTGCCTTTCCCCAGTGCTCTGCAAGCTCTCCAGGACAACATAGCATCTGGGGCTCTGTGCTTTCTTTTGTTCTGAACAAGTGTTAGTGTTTTCTGCACAAAGGCGATTCTGCGAAGCAATGTGAACACTTCTGCTTCCCAGGCACAGAGAAGGTGCTAGCAGGGAATTCTCTGCCTGCCTTTACTCAGTGCTCTGCAAGCTCTACAGTACAACATAAAATCTGGGGCTCTGTGCTTTCTTTTGTTCTGAACAAGTGTTAGTGTTTTCTGCACAAAGGCGATTCTGCGAAGCAATGTGAACACTTCTGCTTCCCAGGCACAGAGAAGGTGCTAGCAGGGAATTCTCTGCCTGCCTTTCCCCAGTGCTCTGCAAGCTCTCCAGGACAACATAAAATCTGGGGCTCTGTGCTTTCTTTCCTTCTGAACAAGTGTTTCTGTTTTCTGCACAAAAGCGATTCTGCGAAGCCATGTGAACACTTCTGCTTCCCAGGCACAGAGAAGGTGCTAGCAAGGAATTCTCTGCCTGCCTTTCCTCAGTGCTCTGCAAGCTCTCCAGGACAACATAAAATCTGGGGCTCTGTGCTTTCTTTTGTTCTGAACAAGTGTTAGTGTTTTCTGCAGAAAAGCGATTCTGCGAAGTAATGTGAACACTTCTGCTTCCCAGGCACAGAGAAGGTGCTAGCAGGGAATTCTCTGCCTGCCTTTCCCCAGTGCTCTGCAAGCTCTCCAGGACAACATAAAATCTCGGCTCTGTGCTTTCTTTTGTTCTGAACAAGTGTTAGTGTTTTCTGCACAAAGGCGATTCTGCGAAGCAATGTGAACACTTCTGCTTCCCAGGCACAGAGAAGGTGCTAGCAGGGAATTCTCTGCCTGCCTTTCCCCAGTGCTCTGCAAGCTCTCCAGGACAACATAAAATCTGGGGCTCTGTGCTTTCTTTCCTTCTGAACAAGTGTTAGTGTTTTCTGCAGAAAAGCGATTCTGCGAAGCAATGTGAACACTTCTGCTTCCCAGGCACAGAGAAGGTGCTAGCAGGGAATTCTCTGCCTGCCTTTCCTCAGTGCTCTGCAAGCTCTCCAGGACAACATAAAATCTGGGGCTCTGTGCTTTCTTTTGTTCTGAACAAGTGTTAGTGTTTTCTGCACAAAGGCGATTCTGCGAAGCAATGTGAACACTTCTGCTTCCCAGGCACAGAGAAGGTGCTAGCAGGGAATTCTCTGCCTGGCTTTCCCCAGTGCTCTGCAAGCTCTCCAGGACAACATAAAATCTGGGGCTCTGTGCTTTCTTTTGTTCTGAACAAGTGTTAGTGTTTTCTGCACAAAGGCGATCCTGCGAAGCAATGTGAACACTTCTGCTTCCCAGGCACAGAGAAGGGGCTAGCAGGGAATTCTCTGCCTGCCTTTCCCCAGTGCTCTGCAAGCTCTCCAGGACAACATAAAATCTGGGGCTCTGTGCTTTCTTTTGTTCTGAACAAGTGTTAGTGTTTTCTGCACAAGGGCGATTCTGCGAAGCAATGTGAACACTTCTGCTTCCCAGGCACAGAGAAGGTGCTAGCAGGGAATTCTCTGCCTGCCTTTCCCCAGTGCTATGCAAGCTCTCCAGAAGAACAGCAAATCTGGGGCTCTGTGCTTTCTTTCCTTCTGAACAAGTGTTAGTGTTTTCTGCAGAAAAGCGATTCTGCGAAGCAATGTGAACACTTCTGCTTCCCAGGCACAGAGAAGGTGCTAGCAAGGAATTCTCTGCCTGCCTTTCCTCAGTGCTCTGCAAGCTCTCCAGGACAACATAGAATCTGGGGCTCTGTGCTTTCTTTCCTTCTGAACAAGTGTTAGTGTTTTCTGCAGAAAAGCGATTCTGCGAAGCAATGTGAACACTTCTGCTTCCCAGGCACAGAGAAGGTGCTAGCAAGGAATTCTCTGCCTGCCTTTCCTCAGTGCTCTGCAAGCTCTCCAGGACAACATAGAATCTGGGGCTCTGTGCTTTCTTTCGTTCTGAACAAGTGTTACTGTTTTCTGCACAAAAGCGATTCTGCGAAGCAATGTGAACACTTCTGCTTCCCAGGCACAGAGAAGGTGCTAGCAGGGAATTCTCTGCCTGCCTTTCCCCAGTGCTCTGCAAGCTCTCCAGGACAACATAAAATCTGGGGCTCTGTGCTTTCTTTCGTTCTGAACAAGTGTTAGTGTTTTCTGCACAAAGGCGATTCTGCGAAGCAATGTGAACACTTCTGCTTCCCAGGCACAGAGAAGGTGCTAGCAGGGAATTCTCTGCCTGCCTTTCCCCAGTGCTCTGCAAGCTCTCCAGGACAACATAAAATCTGGGGCTCTGTGCTTTCTTTCCTTCTGAACAAGTGTTAGTGTTTTCTGCACAAAAACGATTCTGCGAAGCAATGTGAACACTTCTGCTTCCCAGGCACAGAGAAGGTGCTAGCAGGGAATTCTCTGCCTGCCTTTCCCCAGTGCTATGCAACCTCTCCAGAAGAACAGCAAATCTGGGGCTCTGTGCTTTCTTTTGTTCTGAATAAGTGTTAGTGTTTTCTGCGGAAAAGCGATTCTGCGAAGCAATGTAAACACTTCTGCTTCCCAGGCACAGAGAAAGTGCTAGCAGGGAATTCTCTGCCTGCCTTTCCCCAGTGCTCTGCAAGCTCTCCAGGACAACATAAAATCTGGGGCTCTGTGCTTTCTTTTGTTCTGAACAAGTGTTAGTGTTTTCTGCACAAAGGCGATTCTGCGAAGCAATGTGAACACTTCTGCTTCCCAGGCACAGAGAAGGTGCTAGCAGGGAATTCTCTGCCTGCCTTTCCCCAGTGCTCTGCAAGCTCTCCAGGACAACATAAAATCTCGGCTCTGTGCTTTCTTTTGTTCTGAACAAGTGTTAGTGTTTTCTGCACAAAGGCGATTCTGCGAAGCAATGTGAACACTTCTGCTTCCCAGGCACAGAGAAGGTGCTAGCAGGGAATTCTCTGCCTGCCTTTCCCCAGTGCTCTGCAAGCTCTCCAGGACAACATAAAATCTGGGGCTCTGTGCTTTCTTTCCTTCTGAACAAGTGTTAGTGTTTTCTGCAGAAAAGCGATTCTGCGAAGCAATGTGAACACTTCTGCTTCCCAGGCACAGAGAAGGTACTAGCAGGGAATTCTCTGCCTGCCTTTCCCCAGTGCTATGCAAGCTCTCCAGAAGAACAGCAAATCTGGGGCTCTGTGCTTTCTTTAGTTCTGAACAATTGTTAGAGTTTTCTGCACAAAAGCGATTCTGCGAAGCAATGTAAACACTTCTGCTTCCCAGGCACAGAGAAGGTGCTAGCAGGGAATTCTCTGCCTGCCTTTCCCCAGTGCTCTGCAAGCTCTCCAGGACAACATAGCATCTGGGGCTCTGTGCTTTCTTTTGTTCTGAACAAGTGTTAGTGTTTTCTGCACAAAGGCGATTCTGCGAAGCAATGTGAACACTTCTGCTTCCCAGGCACAGAGAAGGTGCTAGCAGGGAATTCTCTGCCTGCCTTTCCCCAGTGCTCTGCAAGCTCTCCAGGACAACATAAAATCTGGGGCTCTGTGCTTTCTTTCCTTCTGAACAAGTGTTTCTGTTTTCTGCACAAAAGCGATTCTGCGAAGCCATGTGAACACTTCTGCTTCCCAGGCACAGAGAAGGTGCTAGCAAGGAATTCTCTGCCTGCCTTTCCTCAGTGCTCTGCAAGCTCTCCAGGACAACATAAAATCTGGGGCTCTGTGCTTTCTTTTGTTCTGAACAAGTGTTAGTGTTTTCTGCAGAAAAGCGATTCTGCGAAGTAATGTGAACACTTCTGCTTCCCAGGCACAGAGAAGGTGCTAGCAGGGAATTCTCTGCCTGCCTTTCCCCAGTGCTCTGCAAGCTCTCCAGGACAACATAAAATCTCGGCTCTGTGCTTTCTTTTGTTCTGAACAAGTGTTAGTGTTTTCTGCACAAAGGCGATTCTGCGAAGCAATGTGAACACTTCTGCTTCCCAGGCACAGAGAAGGTGCTAGCAGGGAATTCTCTGCCTGCCTTTCCCCAGTGCTCTGCAAGCTCTCCAGGACAACATAAAATCTGGGGCTCTGTGCTTTCTTTCCTTCTGAACAAGTGTTAGTGTTTTCTGCAGAAAAGCGATTCTGCGAAGCAATGTGAACACTTCTGCTTCCCAGGCACAGAGAAGGTACTAGCAGGGAATTCTCTGCCTGCCTTTCCCCAGTGCTATGCAAGCTCTCCAGAAGAACAGCAAATCTGGGGCTCTGTGCTTTCTTTAGTTCTGAACAATTGTTAGAGTTTTCTGCACAAAAGCGATTCTGCGAAGCAATGTAAACACTTCTGCTTCCCAGGCACAGAGAAGGTGCTAGCAGGGAATTCCCTGCCTGCCTTTCCCCAGTGCTCTGCAAGCTCTCCAGGACAACATAGCATCTGGGGCTCTGTGCTTTCTTTTGTTCTGAACAAGTGTTAGTGTTTTCTGCACAAAGGCGATTCTGCGAAGCAATGTGAACACTTCTGCTTCCCAGGCACAGAGAAGGTGCTAGCAGGGAATTCTCTGCCTGCCTTTCCTCAGTGCTCTGCAAGCTCTCCAGGACAACATAAAATCTGGGGCTCTGTGCTTTCTTTTGTTCTGAACAAGTGTTAGTGTTTTCTGCAGAAAAGCGATTCTGCGAAGCAATGTAAACACTTCTGCTTCCCAGGCACAGAGAAAGTGCTAGCAGGGAATTCTCTGCCTGCCTTTCCCCAGTGCTCTGCAAGCTCTCCAGGACAACATAAAATCTGGGGCTCTGTGCTTTCTTTCCTTCTGAACAAGTGTTAGTGTTTTCTGCAGAAAAGCGATTCTGCGAAGCAATGTGAACACTTCTGCTTCCCAGGCACAGAGAAGGTACTAGCAGGGAATTCTCTGCCTGCCTTTCCCCAGTGCTATGCAAGCTCTCCAGAAGAACAGCAAATCTGGGGCTCTGTGCTTTCTTTAGTTCTGAACAATTGTTAGAGTTTTCTGCACAAAAGCGATTCTGCGAAGCAATGTAAACACTTCTGCTTCCCAGGCACAGAGAAGGTGCTAGCAGGGAATTCCCTGCCTGCCTTTCCCCAGTGCTCTGCAAGCTCTCCAGGACAACATAGCATCTGGGGCTCTGTGCTTTCTTTCCTTCTGAACAAGTGTTAGTGTTTTCTGCAGAAAAGCGATTCTGCGAAGCAATGTGAACACTTCTGCTTCCCAGGCACAGAGAAGGTGCTAGCAGGGAATTCTCTGCCTGCCTTTCCTCAGTGCTCTGCAAGCTCTCCAGGACAACATAAAATCTGGGGCTCTGTGCTTTCTTTTGTTCTGAATATGTGTTAGTGTTTTCTGCAGAAAAGCGATTCTGCGAAGCAATGTAAACACTTCTGCTTCCCAGGCACAGAGAAAGTGTTAGCAGGGAATTCTCTGCCTGCCTTTCCCCAGTGCTCTGCAAGCTCTCCAGGACAACATAAAATCTGGGGCTCTGTGCTTTCTTTTGTTCTGAACAAGTGTTAGTGTTTTCTGCACAAAGGCGATTCTGCGAAGCAATGTGAACACTTCTGCTTCCCAGGCACAGAGAAGGTGCTAGCAGGGAATTCTCTGCCTGCCTTTCCCCAGTGCTCTGCAAGCTCTCCAGGACAACATAAAATCTCGGCTCTGTGCTTTCTTTTGTTCTGAACAAGTGTTAGTGTTTTCTGCACAAAGGCGATTCTGCGAAGCAATGTGAACACTTCTGCTTCCCAGGCACAGAGAAGGTGCTAGCAGGGAATTCTCTGCCTGCCTTTCCCCAGTGCTCTGCAAGCTCTCCAGGACAACATAAAATCTGGGGCTCTGTGCTTTCTTTCCTTCTGAACAAGTGTTAGTGTTTTCTGCAGAAAAGCGATTCTGCGAAGCAATGTGAACACTTCTGCTTCCCAGGCACAGAGAAGGTACTAGCAGGGAATTCTCTGCCTGCCTTTCCCCAGTGCTATGCAAGCTCTCCAGAAGAACAGCAAATCTGGGGCTCTGTGCTTTCTTTAGTTCTGAACAATTGTTAGAGTTTTCTGCACAAAAGCGATTCTGCGAAGCAATGTAAACACTTCTGCTTCCCAGGCACAGAGAAGGTGCTAGCAGGGAATTCTCTGCCTGCCTTTCCCCAGTGCTCTGCAAGCTCTCCAGGACAACATAGCATCTGGGGCTCTGTGCTTTCTTTTGTTCTGAACAAGTGTTAGTGTTTTCTGCACAAAGGCGATTCTGCGAAGCAATGTGAACACTTCTGCTTCCCAGGCACAGAGAAGGTGCTAGCAGGGAATTCTCTGCCTGCCTTTCCCCAGTGCTCTGCAAGCTCTCCAGGACAACATAAAATCTGGGGCTCTGTGCTTTCTTTCCTTCTGAACAAGTGTTTCTGTTTTCTGCACAAAAGCGATTCTGCGAAGCCATGTGAACACTTCTGCTTCCCAGGCACAGAGAAGGTGCTAGCAAGGAATTCTCTGCCTGCCTTTCCTCAGTGCTCTGCAAGCTCTCCAGGACAACATAAAATCTGGGGCTCTGTGCTTTCTTTTGTTCTGAACAAGTGTTAGTGTTTTCTGCAGAAAAGCGATTCTGCGAAGCCATGTGAACACTTCTGCTTCCCAGGCACAGAGAAGGTGCTAGCAGGGAATTCTCTGCCTGCCTTTCCCCAGTGCTCTGCAAGCTCTCCAGGACAACATAAAATCTCGGCTCTGTGCTTTCTTTTGTTCTGAACAAGTGTTAGTGTTTTCTGCACAAAGGCGATTCTGCGAAGCAATGTGAACACTTCTGCTTCCCAGGCACAGAGAAGGTGCTAGCAGGGAATTCTCTGCCTGCCTTTCCCCAGTGCTCTGCAAGCTCTCCAGGACAACATAAAATCTGGGGCTCTGTGCTTTCTTTCCTTCTGAACAAGTGTTAGTGTTTTCTGCAGAAAAGCGATTCTGCGAAGCAATGTGAACACTTCTGCTTCCCAGGCACAGAGAAGGTACTAGCAGGGAATTCTCTGCCTGCCTTTCCCCAGTGCTATGCAAGCTCTCCAGAAGAACAGCAAATCTGGGGCTCTGTGCTTTCTTTAGTTCTGAACAATTGTTAGAGTTTTCTGCACAAAAGCGATTCTGCGAAGCAATGTAAACACTTCTGCTTCCCAGGCACAGAGAAGGTGCTAGCAGGGAATTCCCTGCCTGCCTTTCCCCAGTGCTCTGCAAGCTCTCCAGGACAACATAGCATCTGGGGCTCTGTGCTTTCTTTTGTTCTGAACAAGTGTTAGTGTTTTCTGCACAAAGGCGATTCTGCGAAGCAATGTGAACACTTCTGCTTCCCAGGCACAGAGAAGGTGCTAGCAGGGAATTCTCTGCCTGCCTTTCCTCAGTGCTCTGCAAGCTCTCCAGGACAACATAAAATCTGGGGCTCTGTGCTTTCTTTTGTTCTGAACAAGTGTTAGTGTTTTCTGCAGAAAAGCGATTCTGCGAAGCAATGTAAACACTTCTGCTTCCCAGGCACAGAGAAAGTGCTAGCAGGGAATTCTCTGCCTGCCTTTCCCCAGTGCTCTGCAAGCTCTCCAGGACAACATAAAATCTGGGGCTCTGTGCTTTCTTTCCTTCTGAACAAGTGTTAGTGTTTTCTGCAGAAAAGCGATTCTGCGAAGCAATGTGAACACTTCTGCTTCCCAGGCACAGAGAAGGTACTAGCAGGGAATTCTCTGCCTGCCTTTCCCCAGTGCTATGCAAGCTCTCCAGAAGAACAGCAAATCTGGGGCTCTGTGCTTTCTTTAGTTCTGAACAATTGTTAGAGTTTTCTGCACAAAAGCGATTCTGCGAAGCAATGTAAACACTTCTGCTTCCCAGGCACAGAGAAGGTGCTAGCAGGGAATTCCCTGCCTGCCTTTCCCCAGTGCTCTGCAAGCTCTCCAGGACAACATAGCATCTGGGGCTCTGTGCTTTCTTTCCTTCTGAACAAGTGTTAGTGTTTTCTGCAGAAAAGCGATTCTGCGAAGCAATGTGAACACTTCTGCTTCCCAGGCACAGAGAAGGTGCTAGCAGGGAATTCTCTGCCTGCCTTTCCTCAGTGCTCTGCAAGCTCTCCAGGACAACATAAAATCTGGGGCTCTGTGCTTTCTTTTGTTCTGAATATGTGTTAGTGTTTTCTGCAGAAAAGCGATTCTGCGAAGCAATGTAAACACTTCTGCTTCCCAGGCACAGAGAAAGTGTTAGCAGGGAATTCTCTGCCTGCCTTTCCCCAGTGCTCTGCAAGCTCTCCAGGACAACATAAAATCTGGGGCTCTGTGCTTTCTTTTGTTCTGAACAACTGTTAGTGTTTTCTGCACAAAGGCGATTCTGCGAAGCAATGTGAACACTTCTGCTTCCCAGGCACAGAGAAGGTGCTAGCAGGGAATTCTCTGCCTGCCTTTCCCCAGTGCTCTGCAAGCTCTCCAGGACAACATAAAATCAGGGGCTCTGTGCTTTCTTTTGTTCTGAACAAGTGTTAGTGTTTTCTGCACAAAGGCGATTCTGCGAAGCAATGTGAACACTTCTGCTTCCCAGGCACAGAGAAGGTGCTAGCAGGGAATTCTCTGCCTGCCTTTCCCCAGTGCTCTGCAAGCTCTCCAGGACAACATAAAATCTGGGGCTCTGTGCTTTCTTTTGTTCTGAACAAGTGTTAGTGTTTTCTGCACAAAGGCGATTCTGCGAAGCAATGTGAACACTTCTGCTTCCCAGGCACAGAGAAGGTGCTAGCAGGGAATTCTCTGCCTGCCTTTCCCCAGTGCTCTGCAAGCTCTCCAGGACAACATAAAATCTGGGGCTCTGTGCTTTCTTTCCTTCTGAACAAGTGTTAGTGTTTTCTGCAGAAAAGCGATTCTGCGAAGCAATGTGAACACTTCTGCTTCCCAGGCACAGAGAAGGTGCTAGCAAGGAATTCTCTGCCTGCCTTTCCTCAGTGCTCTGCAAGCTCTCCAGGACAACATAGAATCTGGGGCTCTGTGCTTTCTTTCCTTCTGAACAAGTGTTAGTGTTTTCTGCAGAAAAGCGATTCTGCGAAGCAATGTGAACACTTCTGCTTCCCAGGCACAGAGAAGGTGCTAGCAAGGAATTCTCTGCCTGCCTTTCCTCAGTGCTCTGCAAGCTCTCCAGGACAACATAGAATCTGGGGCTCTGTGCTTTCTTTCGTTCTGAACAAGTGTTACTGTTTTCTGCACAAAAGCGATTCTGCGAAGCAATGTGAACACTTCTGCTTCCCAGGCACAGAGAAGGTGCTAGCAGGGAATTCTCTGCCTGCCTTTCCCCAGTGCTCTGCAAGCTCTCCAGGACAACATAAAATCTGGGGCTCTGTGCTTTCTTTCGTTCTGAACAAGTGTTAGTGTTTTCTGCACAAAGGCGATTCTGCGAAGCAATGTGAACACTTCTGCTTCCCAGGCACAGAGAAGGTGCTAGCAGGGAATTCTCTGCCTGCCTTTCCCCAGTGCTCTGCAAGCTCTCCAGGACAACATAAAATCTGGGGCTCTGTGCTTTCTTTCCTTCTGAACAAGTGTTAGTGTTTTCTGCACAAAAACGATTCTGCGAAGCAATGTGAACACTTGTGCTTCCCAGGCACAGAGAAGGTGCTAGCAGGGAATTCTCTGCCTGCCTTTCCCCAGTGCTATGCAAGCTCTCCAGAAGAACAGCAAATCTGGGGCTCTGTGCTTTCTTTTGTTCTGAATAAGTGTTAGTGTTTTCTGCGGAAAAGCGATTCTGCGAAGCAATGTAAACACTTCTGCTTCCCAGGCACAGAGAAAGTGCTAGCAGGGAATTCTCTGCCTGCCTTTCCCCAGTGCTCTGCAAGCTCTCCAGGACAACATAAAATCTGGGGCTCTGTGCTTTCTTTTGTTCTGAACAAGTGTTAGTGTTTTCTGCACAAAGGCGATTCTGCGAAGCAATGTGAACACTTGTGCTTCCCAGGCACAGAGAAGGTGCTAGCAGGGAATTCTCTGCCTGCCTTTCCCCAGTGCTCTGCAAGCTCTCCAGGACAACATAAAATCTCGGCTCTGTGCTTTCTTTTGTTCTGAACAAGTGTTAGTGTTTTCTGCACAAAGGCGATTCTGCGAAGCAATGTGAACACTTCTGCTTCCCAGGCACAGAGAAGGTGCTAGCAGGGAATTCTCTGCCTGCCTTTCCCCAGTGCTCTGCAAGCTCTCCAGGACAACATAAAATCTGGGGCTCTGTGCTTTCTTTCCTTCTGAACAAGTGTTAGTGTTTTCTGCAGAAAAGCGATTCTGCGAAGCAATGTGAACACTTCTGCTTCCCAGGCACAGAGAAGGTACTAGCAGGGAATTCTCTGCCTGCCTTTCCCCAGTGCTATGCAAGCTCTCCAGAAGAACAGCAAATCTGGGGCTCTGTGCTTTCTTTAGTTCTGAACAATTGTTAGAGTTTTCTGCACAAAAGCGATTCTGCGAAGCAATGTAAACACTTCTGCTTCCCAGGCACAGAGAAGGTGCTAGCAGGGAATTCCCTGCCTGCCTTTCCCCAGTGCTCTGCAAGCTCTCCAGGACAACATAGCATCTGGGGCTCTGTGCTTTCTTTTGTTCTGAACAAGTGTTAGTGTTTTCTGCACAAAGGCGATTCTGCGAAGCAATGTGAACACTTCTGCTTCCCAGGCACAGAGAAGGTGCTAGCAGGGAATTCTCTGCCTGCCTTTCCCCAGTGCTATGCAAGCTCTCCAGGACAACATAAAATCTGGGGCTCTGTGCTTTCTTTTGTTCTGAACAAGTGTTAGTGTTTTCTGCACAAAGGCGATTCTGCGAAGCAATGTGAACACTTCTGCTTCCCAGGCACAGAGAAGGTGCTAGCAGGGAATTCTCTGCCTGCCTTTCCCCAGTGCTCTGCAAGCTCTCCAGGACAACATAAAATCTGGGGCTCTGTGCTTTCTTTCCTTCTGAACAAGTGTTTCTGTTTTCTGCACAAAAGCGATTCTGCGAAGCCATGTGAACACTTCTGCTTCCCAGGCACAGAGAAGGTGCTAGCAAGGAATTCTCTGCCTGCCTTTCCCCAGTGCTCTGCAAGCTCTCCAGGACAACATAAAATCTGGGGCTCTGTGCTTTCTTTTGTTCTGAACAAGTGTTAGTGTTTTCTGCAGAAAAGCGATTCTGCGAAGTAATGTGAACACTTCTGCTTCCCAGGCACAGAGAAGGTGCTAGCAGGGAATTCTCTGCCTGCCTTTCCCCAGTGCTCTGCAAGCTCTCCAGGACAACATAAAATCTCGGCTCTGTGCTTTCTTTTGTTCTGAACAAGTGTTAGTGTTTTCTGCACAAAGGCGATTCTGCGAAGCAATGTGAACACTTCTGCTTCCCAGGCACAGAGAAGGTGCTAGCAGGGAATTCTCTGCCTGCCTTTCCCCAGTGCTCTGCAAGCTCTCCAGGACAACATAAAATCTGGGGCTCTGTGCTTTCTTTCCTTCTGAACAAGTGTTAGTGTTTTCTGCAGAAAAGCGATTCTGCGAAGCAATGTGAACACTTCTGCTTCCCAGGCACAGAGAAGGTACTAGCAGGGAATTCTCTGCCTGCCTTTCCCCAGTGCTATGCAAGCTCTCCAGAAGAACAGCAAATCTGGGGCTCTGTGCTTTCTTTAGTTCTGAACAATTGTTAGAGTTTTCTGCACAAAAGCGATTCTGCGAAGCAATGTAAACACTTCTGCTTCCCAGGCACAGAGAAGGTGCTAGCAGGGAATTCCCTGCCTGCCTTTCCCCAGTCCTCTGCAAGCTCTCCAGGACAACATAGCATCTGGGGCTCTGTGCTTTCTTTTGTTCTGAACAAGTGTTAGTGTTTTCTGCACAAAGGCGATTCTGCGAAGCAATGTGAACACTTCTGCTTCCCAGGCACAGAGAAGGGGCTAGCAGGGAATTCTCTGCCTGCCTTTCCCCAGTGCTCTGCAAGCTCTCCAGGACAACATAAAATCTGGGGCTCTGTGCTTTCTTTTGTTCTGAACAAGTGTTAGTGTTTTCTGCACAAGGGCGATTCTGCGAAGCAATGTGAACACTTCTGCTTCCCAGGCACAGAGAAGGTGCTAGCAGGGAATTCTCTGCCTGCCTTTCCCCAGTGCTCTGCAAGCTCTCCAGGACAACATAAAATCTGGGGCTCTGTGCTTTCTTTCCTTCTGAACAAGTGTTACTGTTTTCTGCACAAAGGCGATTCTGCGAAGCAATGTGAACACTTCTGCTTCCCAGGCACAGAGAAGGTGCTAGCAGGGAATTCTCTGCCTGCCTTTCCCCAGTGCTCTGCAAGCTCTCCAGGACAACATAAAATCTGGGGCTCTGTGCTTTCTTTCCTTCTGAACAAGTGTTAGTGTTTTCTGCACAAAAACGATTCTGCGAAGCAATGTGAACACTTCTGCTTCCCAGGCACAGAGAAGGTGCTAGCAGGGAATTCTCTGCCTGCCTTTCCCCAGTGCTATGCAAGCTCTCCAGAAGAACAGCAAATCTGGGGCTCTGTGCTTTCTTTTGTTCTGAATATGTGTTAGTGTTTTCTGCAGAAAAGCGATTCTGCGAAGCAATGTAAACACTTCTGCTTCCCAGGCACAGAGAAAGTGCTAGCAGGGAATTCTCTGCCTGCCTTTCCCCAGTGCTCTGCAAGCTCTCCAGGACAACATAGCATCTGGGGCTCTGTGCTTTCTTTTGTTCTGAACAAGTGTTAGTGTTTTCTGCACAAAGGCGATTCTGCGAAGCAATGTGAACACTTCTGCTTCCCAGGCACAGAGAAGGTGCTAGCAGGGAATTCTCTGCCTGCCTTTCCTCAGTGCTCTGCAAGCTCTCCAGGACAACATAAAATCTGGGGCTCTGTGCTTTCTTTTGTTCTGAACAAGTGTTAGTGTTTTCTGCACAAAGGCGATTCTGCGAAGCAATGTGAACACTTCTGCTTCCCAGGCACAGAGAAGGTGCTAGCAGGGAATTCTCTGCCTGCCTTTCCCCAGTGCTCTGCAAGCTCTCCAGGACAACATAAAATCTGGGGCTCTGTGCTTTCTTTCCTTCTGAACAAGTGTTTCTGTTTTCTGCACAAAAGCGATTCTGCGAAGCCATGTGAACACTTCTGCTTCCCAGGCACAGAGAAGGTGCTAGCAAGGAATTCTCTGCCTGCCTTTCCCCAGTGCTCTGCAAGCTCTCCAGGACAACATAAAATCTGGGGCTCTGTGCTTTCTTTTGTTCTGAACAAGTGTTAGTGTTTTCTGCAGAAAAGCGATTCTGCGAAGTAATGTGAACACTTCTGCTTCCCAGGCACAGAGAAGGTGCTAGCAGGGAATTCTCTGCCTGCCTTTCCCCAGTGCTCTGCAAGCTCTCCAGGACAACATAAAATCTCGGCTCTGTGCTTTCTTTTGTTCTGAACAAGTGTTAGTGTTTTCTGCACAAAGGCGATTCTGCGAAGCAATGTGAACACTTCTGCTTCCCAGGCACAGAGAAGGTGCTAGCAGGGAATTCTCTGCCTGCCTTTCCCCAGTGCTCTGCAAGCTCTCCAGGACAACATAAAATCTGGGGCTCTGTGCTTTCTTTCCTTCTGAACAAGTGTTAGTGTTTTCTGCAGAAAAGCGATTCTGCGAAGCAATGTGAACACTTCTGCTTCCCAGGCACAGAGAAGGTACTAGCAGGGAATTCTCTGCCTGCCTTTCCCCAGTGCTATGCAAGCTCTCCAGAAGAACAGCAAATCTGGGGCTCTGTGCTTTCTTTAGTTCTGAACAATTGTTAGAGTTTTCTGCACAAAAGCGATTCTGCGAAGCAATGTAAACACTTCTGCTTCCCAGGCACAGAGAAGGTGCTAGCAGGGAATTCCCTGCCTGCCTTTCCCCAGTGCTCTGCAAGCTCTCCAGGACAACATAGCATCTGGGGCTCTGTGCTTTCTTTTGTTCTGAACAAGTGTTAGTGTTTTCTGCACAAAGGCGATTCTGCGAAGCAATGTGAACACTTCTGCTTCCCAGGCACAGAGAAGGTGCTAGCAGGGAATTCTCTGCCTGCCTTTCCTCAGTGCTCTGCAAGCTCTCCAGGACAACATAAAATCTGGGGCTCTGTGCTTTCTTTTGTTCTGAACAAGTGTTAGTGTTTTCTGCAGAAAAGCGATTCTGCGAAGCAATGTAAACACTTCTGCTTCCCAGGCACAGAGAAAGTGCTAGCAGGGAATTCTCTGCCTGCCTTTCCCCAGTGCTCTGCAAGCTCTCCAGGACAACATAAAATCTGGGGCTCTGTGCTTTCTTTCCTTCTGAACAAGTGTTAGTGTTTTCTGCAGAAAAGCGATTCTGCGAAGCAATGTGAACACTTCTGCTTCCCAGGCACAGAGAAGGTACTAGCAGGGAATTCTCTGCCTGCCTTTCCCCAGTGCTATGCAAGCTCTCCAGAAGAACAGCAAATCTGGGGCTCTGTGCTTTCTTTAGTTCTGAACAATTGGTAGAGTTTTCTGCACAAAAGCGATTCTGCGAAGCAATGTAAACACTTCTGCTTCCCAGGCACAGAGAAGGTGCTAGCAGGGAATTCCCTGCCTGCCTTTCCCCAGTGCTCTGCAAGCTCTCAAGGACAACATAGCATCTGGGGCTCTGTGCTTTCTTTTGTTCTGAACAAGTGTTAGTGTTTTCTGCACAAAGGCGATTCTGCGAAGCAATGTGAACACTTCTGCTTCCCAGGCACAGAGAAGGTGCTAGCAGGGAATTCTCTGCCTGCCTTTCCTCAGTGCTCTGCAAGCTCTCCAGGACAACATAAAATCTGGGGCTCTGTGCTTTCTTTTGTTCTGAATATGTGTTAGTGTTTTCTGCAGAAAAGCGATTCTGCGAAGCAATGTAAACACTTCTGCTTCCCAGGCACAGAGAAAGTGCTAGCAGGGAATTCTCTGCCTGCCTTTCCCCAGTGCTCTGCAAGCTCTCCAGGACAACATAAAATCTGGGGCTCTGTGCTTTCTTTTGTTCTGAACAACTGTTAGTGTTTTCTGCACAAAGGCGATTCTGCGAAGCAATGTGAACACTTCTGCTTCCCAGGCACAGAGAAGGTGCTAGCAGGGAATTCTCTGCCTGCCTTTCCCCAGTGCTCTGCAAGCTCTCCAGGACAACATAAAATCAGGGGCTCTGTGCTTTCTTTTGTTCTGAACAAGTGTTAGTGTTTTCTGCACAAAGGCGATTCTGCGAAGCAATGTGAACACTTCTGCTTCCCAGGCACAGAGAAGGTGCTAGCAGGGAATTCTCTGCCTGCCTTTCCCCAGTGCTCTGCAAGCTCTCCAGGACAACATAAAATCTGGGGCTCTGTGCTTTCTTTTGTTCTGAACAAGTGTTAGTGTTTTCTGCACAAAGGCGATTCTGCGAAGCAATGTGAACACTTCTGCTTCCCAGGCACAGAGAAGGTGCTAGCAGGGAATTCTCTGCCTGCCTTTCCCCAGTGCTCTGCAAGCTCTCCAGGACAACATAAAATCTGGGGCTCTGTGCTTTCTTTCCTTCTGAACAAGTGTTAGTGTTTTCTGCAGAAAAGCGATTCTGCGAAGCAATGTGAACACTTCTGCTTCCCAGGCACAGAGAAGGTGCTAGCAAGGAATTCTCTGCCTGCCTTTCCTCAGTGCTCTGCAAGCTCTCCAGGACAACATAGAATCTGGGGCTCTGTGCTTTCTTTCCTTCTGAACAAGTGTTAGTGTTTTCTGCAGAAAAGCGATTCTGCGAAGCAATGTGAACACTTCTGCTTCCCAGGCACAGAGAAGGTGCTAGCAAGGAATTCTCTGCCTGCCTTTCCTCAGTGCTCTGCAAGCTCTCCAGGACAACATAGAATCTGGGGCTCTGTGCTTTCTTTCGTTCTGAACAAGTGTTACTGTTTTCTGCACAAAAGCGATTCTGCGAAGCAATGTGAACACTTCTGCTTCCCAGGCACAGAGAAGGTGCTAGCAGGGAATTCTCTGCCTGCCTTTCCCCAGTGCTCTGCAAGCTCTCCAGGACAACATAGCATCTGGGGCTCTGTGCTTTCTTTCGTTCTGAACAAGTGTTAGTGTTTTCTGCACAAAGGCGATTCTGCGAAGCAATGTGAACACTTCTGCTTCCCAGGCACAGAGAAGGTGCTAGCAGGGAATTCTCTGCCTGCCTTTCCCCAGTGCTCTGCAAGCTCTCCAGGACAACATAAAATCTGGGGCTCTGTGCTTTCTTTCCTTCTGAACAAGTGTTAGTGTTTTCTGCACAAAAACGATTCTGCGAAGCAATGTGAACACTTCTGCTTCCCAGGCACAGAGAAGGTGCTAGCAGGGAATTCTCTGCCTGCCTTTCCCCAGTGCTATGCAAGCTCTCCAGAAGAACAGCAAATCTGGGGCTCTGTGCTTTCTTTTGTTCTGAATAAGTGTTAGTGTTTTCTGCGGAAAAGCGATTCTGCGAAGCAATGTAAACACTTCTGCTTCCCAGGCACAGAGAAAGTGCTAGCAGGGAATTCTCTGCCTGCCTTTCCCCAGTGCTCTGCAAGCTCTCCAGGACAACATAAAATCTGGGGCTCTGTGCTTTCTTTTGTTCTGAACAAGTGTTAGTGTTTTCTGCACAAAGGCGATTCTGCGAAGCAATGTGAACACTTCTGCTTCCCAGGCACAGAGAAGGTGCTAGCAGGGAATTCTCTGCCTGCCTTTCCCCAGTGCTCTGCAAGCTCTCCAGGACAACATAAAATCTCGGCTCTGTGCTTTCTTTTGTTCTGAACAAGTGTTAGTGTTTTCTGCACAAAGGCGATTCTGCGAAGCAATGTGAACACTTCTGCTTCCCAGGCACAGAGAAGGTGCTAGCAGGGAATTCTCTGCCTGCCTTTCCCCAGTGCTCTGCAAGCTCTCCAGGACAACATAAAATCTGGGGCTCTGTGCTTTCTTTCCTTCTGAACAAGTGTTAGTGTTTTCTGCAGAAAAGCGATTCTGCGAAGCAATGTGAACACTTCTGCTTCCCAGGCACAGAGAAGGTACTAGCAGGGAATTCTCTGCCTGCCTTTCCCCAGTGCTATGCAAGCTCTCCAGAAGAACAGCAAATCTGGGGCTCTGTGCTTTCTTTAGTTATGAACAATTGTTAGAGTTTTCTGCACAAAAGCGATTCTGCGAAGCAATGTAAACACTTCTGCTTCCCAGGCACAGAGAAGGTGCTAGCAGGGAATTCCCTGCCTGCCTTTCCCCAGTGCTCTGCAAGCTCTCCAGGACAACATAGCATCTGGGGCTCTGTGCTTTCTTTTGTTCTGAACAAGTGTTAGTGTTTTCTGCACAAAGGCGATTCTGCGAAGCAATGTGAACACTTCTGCTTCCCAGGCACAGAGAAGGTGCTAGCAGGGAATTCTCTGCCTGCCTTTCCTCAGTGCTCTGCAAGCTCTCCAGGACAACATAGAATCTGGGGCTCTGTGCTTTCTTTTGTTCTGAATATGTGTTAGTGTTTTCTGCAGAAAAGCGATTCTGCGAAGCAATGTAAACACTTCTGCTTCCCAGGCACAGAGAAAGTGCTAGCAGGGAATTCTCTGCCTGCCTTTCCCCAGTGCTCTGCAAGCTCTCCAGGACAACATAAAATCTGGGGCTCTGTGCTTTCTTTTGTTCTGAACAACTGTTAGTGTTTTCTGCACAAAGGCGATTCTGCGAAGCAATGTGAACACTTCTGCTTCCCAGGCACAGAGAAGGTGCTAGCAGGGAATTCTCTGCCTGCCTTTCCCCAGTGCTCTGCAAGCTCTCCAGGACAACATAAAATCAGGGGCTCTGTGCTTTCTTTTGTTCTGAACAAGTGTTAGTGTTTTCTGCACAAAGGCGATTCTGCGAAGCAATGTGAACACTTCTGCTTCCCAGGCACAGAGAAGGTGCTAGCAGGGAATTCTCTGCCTGCCTTTCCCCAGTGCTCTGCAAGCTCTCCAGGACAACATAAAATCTGGGGCTCTGTGCTTTCTTTTGTTCTGAACAAGTGTTAGTGTTTTCTGCACAAAGGCGATTCTGCGAAGCAATGTGAACACTTCTGCTTCCCAGGCACAGAGAAGGTGCTAGCAGGGAATTCTCTGCCTGCCTTTCCCCAGTGCTCTGCAAGCTCTCCAGGACAATATAAAATCTGGGGCTCTGTGCTTTCTTTCCTTCTGAACAAGTGTTAGTGTTTTCTGCACAAAAACGATTCTGCGAAGCAATGTGAACACTTCTGCTTCCCAGGCACAGAGAAGGTGCTAGCAGGGAATTCTCTGCCTGCCTTTCCCCAGTGCTATGCAAGCTCTCCAGAAGAACAGCAAATCTGGGGCTCTGTGCTTTCTTTTGTTCTGAATAAGTGTTAGTGTTTTCTGCGGAAAAGCGATTCTGCGAAGCAATGTAAACACTTCTGCTTCCCAGGCACAGAGAAAGTGCTAGCAGGGAATTCTCTGCCTGCCTTTCCCCAGTGCTCTGCAAGCTCTCCAGGACAACATAAAATCTGGGGCTCTGTGCTTTCTTTTGTTCTGAACAAGTGTTAGTGTTTTCTGCACAAAGGCGATTCTGCGAAGCAATGTGAACACTTCTGCTTCCCAGGCACAGAGAAGGTGCTAGCAGGGAATTCTCTGCCTGCCTTTCCCCAGTGCTCTGCAAGCTCTCCAGGACAACATAAAATCTCGGCTCTGTGCTTTCTTTTGTTCTGAACAAGTGTTAGTGTTTTCTGCACAAAGGCGATTCTGCGAAGCAATGTGAACACTTCTGCTTCCCAGGCACAGAGAAGGTGCTAGCAGGGAATTCTCTGCCTGCCTTTCCCCAGTGCTCTGCAAGCTCTCCAGGACAACATAAAATCTGGGGCTCTGTGCTTTCTTTCCTTCTGAACAAGTGTTAGTGTTTTCTGCAGAAAAGCGATTCTGCGAAGCAATGTGAACACTTCTGCTTCCCAGGCACAGAGAAGGTACTAGCAGGGAATTCTCTGCCTGCCTTTCCCCAGTGCTATGCAAGCTCTCCAGAAGAACAGCATATCTGGGGCTCTGTGCTTTCTTTAGTTCTGAACAATTGTTAGAGTTTTCTGCACAAAAGCGATTCTGCGAAGCAATGTAAACACTTCTGCTTCCCAGGCACAGAGAAGGTGCTAGCAGGGAATTCCCTGCCTGCCTTTCCCCAGTGCTCTGCAAGCTCTCCAGGACAACATAGCATCTGGGGCTCTGTGCTTTCTTTTGTTCTGAACAAGTGTTAGTGTTTTCTGCACAAAGGCGATTCTGCGAAGCAATGTGAACACTTCTGCTTCCCAGGCACAGAGAAGGTGCTAGCAGGGAATTCTCTGCCTGCCTTTCCTCAGTGCTCTGCAAGCTCTCCAGGACAACATAAAATCTGGGGCTCTGTGCTTTCTTTTGTTCTGAACAAGTGTTAGTGTTTTCTGCACAAAGGCGATTCTGCGAAGCAATGTGAACACTTCTGCTTCCCAGGCACAGAGAAGGTGCTAGCAGGGAATTCTCTGCCTGCCTTTCCCCAGTGCTCTGCAAGCTCTCCAGGACAACATAAAATCTGGGGCTCTGTGCTTTCTTTCCTTCTGAACAAGTGTTTCTGTTTTCTGCACAAAAGCGATTCTGCGAAGCCATGTGAACACTTCTGCTTCCCAGGCACAGAGAAGGTGCTAGCAAGGAATTCTCTGCCTGCCTTTCCCCAGTGCTCTGCAAGCTCTCCAGGACAACATAAAATCTGGGGCTCTGTGCTTTCTTTTGTTCTGAACAAGTGTTAGTGTTTTCTGCAGAAAAGCGATTCTGCGAAGTAATGTGAACACTTCTGCTTCCCAGGCACAGAGAAGGTGCTAGCAGGGAATTCTCTGCCTGCCTTTCCCCAGTGCTCTGCAAGCTCTCCAGGACAACATAAAATCTCGGCTCTGTGCTTTCTTTTGTTCTGAACAAGTGTTAGTGTTTTCTGCACAAAGGCGATTCTGCGAAGCAATGTGAACACTTCTGCTTCCCAGGCACAGAGAAGGTGCTAGCAGGGAATTCTCTGCCTGCCTTTCCCCAGTGCTCTGCAAGCTCTCCAGGACAACATAAAATCTGGGGCTCTGTGCTTTCTTTCCTTCTGAACAAGTGTTAGTGTTTTCTGCAGAAAAGCGATTCTGCGAAGCAATGTGAACACTTCTGCTTCCCAGGCACAGAGAAGGTACTAGCAGGGAATTCTCTGCCTGCCTTTCCCCAGTGCTATGCAAGCTCTCCAGAAGAACAGCAAATCTGGGGCTCTGTGCTTTCTTTAGTTCTGAACAATTGTTAGAGTTTTCTGCACAAAAGCGATTCTGCGAAGCAATGTAAACACTTCTGCTTCCCAGGCACAGAGAAGGTGCTAGCAGGGAATTCCCTGCCTGCCTTTCCCCAGTGCTCTGCAAGCTCTCCAGGACAACATAGCATCTGGGGCTCTGTGCTTTCTTTTGTTCTGAACAAGTGTTAGTGTTTTCTGCACAAAGGCGATTCTGCGAAGCAATGTGAACACTTCTGCTTCCCAGGCACAGAGAAGGTGCTAGCAGGGAATTCTCTGCCTGCCTTTCCTCAGTGCTCTGCAAGCTCTCCAGGACAACATAAAATCTGGGGCTCTGTGCTTTCTTTTGTTCTGAACAAGTGTTAGTGTTTTCTGCAGAAAAGCGATTCTGCGAAGCAATGTAAACACTTCTGCTTCCCAGGCACAGAGAAAGTGCTAGCAGGGAATTCTCTGCCTGCCTTTCCCCAGTGCTCTGCAAGCTCTCCAGGACAACATAAAATCTGGGGCTCTGTGCTTTCTTTCCTTCTGAACAAGTGTTAGTGTTTTCTGCAGAAAAGCGATTCTGCGAAGCAATGTGAACACTTCTGCTTCCCAGGCACAGAGAAGGTACTAGCAGGGAATTCTCTGCCTGCCTTTCCCCAGTGCTATGCAAGCTCTCCAGAAGAACAGCAAATCTGGGGCTCTGTGCTTTCTTTAGTTCTGAACAATTGTTAGAGTTTTCTGCACAAAAGCGATTCTGCGAAGCAATGTAAACACTTCTGCTTCCCAGGCACAGAGAAGGTGCTAGCAGGGAATTCCCTGCCTGCCTTTCCCCAGTGCTCTGCAAGCTCTCCAGGACAACATAGCATCTGGGGCTCTGTGCTTTCTTTTGTTCTGAACAAGTGTTAGTGTTTTCTGCACAAAGGCGATTCTGCGAAGCAATGTGAACACTTCTGCTTCCCAGGCACAGAGAAGGTGCTAGCAGGGAATTCTCTGCCTGCCTTTCCTCAGTGCTCTGCAAGCTCTCCAGGACAACATAAAATCTGGGGCTCTGTGCTTTCTTTTGTTCTGAATATGTGTTAGTGTTTTCTGCAGAAAAGCGATTCTGCGAAGCAATGTAAACACTTCTGCTTCCCAGGCACAGAGAAAGTGCTAGCAGGGAATTCTCTGCCTGCCTTTCCCCAGTGCTCTGCAAGCTCTCCAGGACAACATAAAATCTGGGGCTCTGTGCTTTCTTTTGTTCTGAACAACTGTTAGTGTTTTCTGCACAAAGGCGATTCTGCGAAGCAATGTGAACACTTCTGCTTCCCAGGCACAGAGAAGGTGCTAGCAGGGAATTCTCTGCCTGCCTTTCCCCAGTGCTCTGCAAGCTCTCCAGGACAACATAAAATCAGGGGCTCTGTGCTTTCTTTTGTTCTGAACAAGTGTTAGTGTTTTCTGCACAAAGGCGATTCTGCGAAGCAATGTGAACACTTCTGCTTCCCAGGCACAGAGAAGGTGCTAGCAGGGAATTCTCTGCCTGCCTTTCCCCAGTGCTCTGCAAGCTCTCCAGGACAACATAAAATCTGGGGCTCTGTGCTTTCTTTTGTTCTGAACAAGTGTTAGTGTTTTCTGCACAAAGGCGATTCTGCGAAGCAATGTGAACACTTCTGCTTCCCAGGCACAGAGAAGGTGCTAGCAGGGAATTCTCTGCCTGCCTTTCCCCAGTGCTCTGCAAGCTCTCCAGGACAACATAAAATCTGGGGCTCTGTGCTTTCTTTCCTTCTGAACAAGTGTTAGTGTTTTCTGCAGAAAAGCGATTCTGCGAAGCAATGTGAACACTTCTGCTTCCCAGGCACAGAGAAGGTGCTAGCAAGGAATTCTCTGCCTGCCTTTCCTCAGTGCTCTGCAAGCTCTCCAGGACAACATAGAATCTGGGGCTCTGTGCTTTCTTTCCTTCTGAACAAGTGTTAGTGTTTTCTGCAGAAAAGCGATTCTGCGAAGCAATGTGAACACTTCTGCTTCCCAGGCACAGAGAAGGTGCTAGCAAGGAATTCTCTGCCTGCCTTTCCCCAGTGCTCTGCAAGCTCTCCAGGACAACATAAAATCTGGGGCTCTGTGCTTTCTTTTGTTCTGAACAAGTGTTAGTGTTTTCTGCACAAAGGCGATTCTGCGAAGCAATGTGAACACTTCTGCTTCCCAGGCACAGAGAAGGTGCTAGCAGGGAATTCTCTGCCTGCCTTTCCCCAGTGCTCTGCAAGCTCTCCAGGACAACATAAAATCTCGGCTCTGTGCTTTCTTTTGTTCTGAACAAGTGTTAGTGTTTTCTGCACAAAGGCGATTCTGCGAAGCAATGTGAACACTTCTGCTTCCCAGGCACAGAGAAGGTGCTAGCAGGGAATTCTCTGCCTGCCTTTCCCCAGTGCTCTGCAAGCTCTCCAGGACAACATAAAATCTGGGGCTCTGTGCTTTCTTTCCTTCTGAACAAGTGTTAGTGTTTTCTGCAGAAAAGCGATTCTGCGAAGCAATGTGAACACTTCTGCTTCCCAGGCACAGAGAAGGTACTAGCAGGGAATTCTCTGCCTGCCTTTCCCCAGTGCTATGCAAGCTCTCCAGAAGAACAGCAAATCTGGGGCTCTGTGCTTTCTTTAGTTCTGAACAATTGTTAGAGTTTTCTGCACAAAAGCGATTCTGCGAAGCAATGTAAACACTTCTGCTTCCCAGGCACAGAGAAGGTGCTAGCAGGGAATTCCCTGCCTGCCTTTCCCCAGTGCTCTGCAAGCTCTCCAGGACAACATAGCATCTGGGGCTCTGTGCTTTCTTTTGTTCTGAACAAGTGTTAGTGTTTTCTGCACAAAGGCGATTCTGCGAAGCAATGTGAACACTTCTGCTTCCCAGGCACAGAGAAGGTGCTAGCAGGGAATTCTCTGCCTGCCTTTCCTCAGTGCTCTGCAAGCTCTCCAGGACAACATAGAATCTGGGGCTCTGTGCTTTCTTTTGTTCTGAATATGTGTTAGTGTTTTCTGCAGAAAAGCGATTCTGCGAAGCAATGTAAACACTTCTGCTTCCCAGGCACAGAGAAAGTGCTAGCAGGGAATTCTCTGCCTGCCTTTCCCCAGTGCTCTGCAAGCTCTCCAGGACAACATAAAATCTGGGGCTCTGTGCTTTCTTTTGTTCTGAACAACTGTTAGTGTTTTCTGCACAAAGGCGATTCTGCGAAGCAATGTGAACACTTCTGCTTCCCAGGCACAGAGAAGGTGCTAGCAGGGAATTCTCTGCCTGCCTTTCCCCAGTGCTCTGCAAGCTCTCCAGGACAACATAAAATCAGGGGCTCTGTGCTTTCTTTTGTTCTGAACAAGTGTTAGTGTTTTCTGCACAAAGGCGATTCTGCGAAGCAATGTGAACACTTCTGCTTCCCAGGCACAGAGAAGGTGCTAGCAGGGAATTCTCTGCCTGCCTTTCCCCAGTGCTCTGCAAGCTCTCCAGGACAACATAAAATCTGGGGCTCTGTGCTTTCTTTTGTTCTGAACAAGTGTTAGTGTTTTCTGCACAAAGGCGATTCTGCGAAGCAATGTGAACACTTCTGCTTCCCAGGCACAGAGAAGGTGCTAGCAGGGAATTCTCTGCCTGCCTTTCCCCAGTGCTCTGCAAGCTCTCCAGGACAACATAAAATCTGGGGCTCTGTGCTTTCTTTCCTTCTGAACAAGTGTTAGTGTTTTCTGCACAAAAACGATTCTGCGAAGCAATGTGAACACTTCTGCTTCCCAGGCACAGAGAAGGTGCTAGCAGGGAATTCTCTGCCTGCCTTTCCCCAGTGCTATGCAAGCTCTCCAGAAGAACAGCAAATCTGGGGCTCTGTGCTTTCTTTTGTTCTGAATAAGTGTTAGTGTTTTCTGCGGAAAAGCGATTCTGCGAAGCAATGTAAACACTTCTGCTTCCCAGGCACAGAGAAAGTGCTAGCAGGGAATTCTCTGCCTGCCTTTCCCCAGTGCTCTGCAAGCTCTCCAGGACAACATAAAATCTGGGGCTCTGTGCTTTCTTTTGTTCTGAACAAGTGTTAGTGTTTTCTGCACAAAGGCGATTCTGCGAAGCAATGTGAACACTTCTGCTTCCCAGGCACAGAGAAGGTGCTAGCAGGGAATTCTCTGCCTGCCTTTCCCCAGTGCTCTGCAAGCTCTCCAGGACAACATAAAATCTCGGCTCTGTGCTTTCTTTTGTTCTGAACAAGTGTTAGTGTTTTCTGCACAAAGGCGATTCTGCGAAGCAATGTGAACACTTCTGCTTCCCAGGCACAGAGAAGGTGCTAGCAGGGAATTCTCTGCCTGCCTTTCCCCAGTGCTCTGCAAGCTCTCCAGGACAACATAAAATCTGGGGCTCTGTGCTTTCTTTCCTTCTGAACAAGTGTTAGTGTTTTCTGCAGAAAAGCGATTCTGCGAAGCAATGTGAACACTTCTGCTTCCCAGGCACAGAGAAGGTACTAGCAGGGAATTCTCTGCCTGCCTTTCCCCAGTGCTATGCAAGCTCTCCAGAAGAACAGCATATCTGGGGCTCTGTGCTTTCTTTAGTTCTGAACAATTGTTAGAGTTTTCTGCACAAAAGCGATTCTGCGAAGCAATGTAAACACTTCTGCTTCCCAGGCACAGAGAAGGTGCTAGCAGGGAATTCCCTGCCTGCCTTTCCCCAGTGCTCTGCAAGCTCTCCAGGACAACATAGCATCTGGGGCTCTGTGCTTTCTTTTGTTCTGAACAAGTGTTAGTGTTTTCTGCACAAAGGCGATTCTGCGAAGCAATGTGAACACTTCTGCTTCCCAGGCACAGAGAAGGTGCTAGCAGGGAATTCTCTGCCTGCCTTTCCTCAGTGCTCTGCAAGCTCTCCAGGACAACATAAAATCTGGGGCTCTGTGCTTTCTTTTGTTCTGAACAAGTGTTAGTGTTTTCTGCACAAAGGCGATTCTGCGAAGCAATGTGAACACTTCTGCTTCCCAGGCACAGAGAAGGTGCTAGCAGGGAATTCTCTGCCTGCCTTTCCCCAGTGCTCTGCAAGCTCTCCAGGACAACATAAAATCTGGGGCTCTGTGCTTTCTTTCCTTCTGAACAAGTGTTTCTGTTTTCTGCACAAAAGCGATTCTGCGAAGCCATGTGAACACTTCTGCTTCCCAGGCACAGAGAAGGTGCTAGCAAGGAATTCTCTGCCTGCCTTTCCCCAGTGCTCTGCAAGCTCTCCAGGACAACATAAAATCTGGGGCTCTGTGCTTTCTTTTGTTCTGAACAAGTGTTAGTGTTTTCTGCAGAAAAGCGATTCTGCGAAGTAATGTGAACACTTCTGCTTCCCAGGCACAGAGAAGGTGCTAGCAGGGAATTCTCTGCCTGCCTTTCCCCAGTGCTCTGCAAGCTCTCCAGGACAACATAAAATCTCGGCTCTGTGCTTTCTTTTGTTCTGAACAAGTGTTAGTGTTTTCTGCACAAAGGCGATTCTGCGAAGCAATGTGAACACTTCTGCTTCCCAGGCACAGAGAAGGTGCTAGCAGGGAATTCTCTGCCTGCCTTTCCCCAGTGCTCTGCAAGCTCTCCAGGACAACATAAAATCTGGGGCTCTGTGCTTTCTTTCCTTCTGAACAAGTGTTAGTGTTTTCTGCAGAAAAGCGATTCTGCGAAGCAATGTGAACACTTCTGCTTCCCAGGCACAGAGAAGGTACTAGCAGGGAATTCTCTGCCTGCCTTTCCCCAGTGCTCTGCAAGCTCTCCAGAAGAACAGCAAATCTGGGGCTCTGTGCTTTCTTTAGTTCTGAACAATTGTTAGAGTTTTCTGCACAAAAGCGATTCTGCGAAGCAATGTAAACACTTCTGCTTCCCAGGCACAGAGAAGGTGCTAGCAGGGAATTCTCTGCCTGCCTTTCCCCAGTGCTCTGCAAGCTCTCCAGGACAACATAGCATCTGGGGCTCTGTGCTTTCTTTTGTTCTGAACAAGTGTTAGTGTTTTCTGCACAAAGGCGATTCTGCGAAGCAATGTGAACACTTCTGCTTCCCAGGCACAGAGAAGGGGCTAGCAGGGAATTCTCTGCCTGCCTTTCCCCAGTGCTCTGCAAGCTCTCCAGGACAACATAAAATCTGGGGCTCTGTGCTTTCTTTTGTTCTGAACAACTGTTAGTGTTTTCTGCACAAAGGCGATTCTGCGAAGCAATGTGAACACTTCTGCTTCCCAGGCACAGAGAAGGTGCTAGCAGGGAATTCTCTGCCTGCCTTTCCCCAGTGCTCTGCAAGCTCTCCAGGACAACATAGCATCTGGGGCTCTGTGCTTTCTTTTGTTCTGAACAAGTGTTAGTGTTTTCTGCACAAAGGCGATTCTGCGAAGCAATGTGAACACTTCTGCTTCCCAGGCACAGAGAAGGTGCTAGCAGGGAATTCTCTGCCTGCCTTTCCCCAGTGCTCTGCAAGCTCTCCAGGACAACATAAAATCTGGGGCTCTGTGCTTTCTTTTGTTCTGAACAAGTGTTAGTGTTTTCTGCACAAAGGCGATTCTGCGAAGCAATGTGAACACTTCTGCTTCCCAGGCACAGAGAAGGTGCTAGCAGGGAATTCTCTGCCTGCCTTTCCCCAGTGCTCTGCAAGCTCTCCAGGACAACATAAAATCTGGGGCTCTGTGCTTTCTTTTGTTCTGAATATGTGTTAGTGTTTTCTGCACAAAGGCGATTCTGCGAAGCAATGTGAACACTTCTGCTTCCCAGGCACAGAGAAGGTGCTAGCAAGGAATTCTCTGCCTGCCTTTCCTCAGTGCTCTGCAAGCTCTCCAGGACAACATAAAATCTGGGGCTCTGTGCTTTCTTTCCTTCTGAACAAGTGTTAGTGTTTTCTGCACAAAAACGATTCTGCGAAGCAATGTGAACACTTCTGCTTCCCAGGCACAGAGAAGGTGCTAGCAGGGAATTCTCTGCCTGCCTTTCCCCAGTGCTATGCAAGCTCTCCAGAAGAACAGCAAATCTGGGGCTCTGTGCTTTCTTTTGTTCTGAATAAGTGTTAGTGTTTTCTGCGGAAAAGCGATTCTGCGAAGCAATGTAAACACTTCTGCTTCCCAGGCACAGAGAAGGTGCTAGCAGGGAATTCTCTGCCTGCCTTTCCCCAGTGCTCTGCAAGCTCTCCAGGACAACATAAAATCTGGGGCTCTGTGCTTTCTTTTGTTCTGAACAAGTGTTAGTGTTTTCTGCACAAAGGCGATTCTGCGAAGCAATGTGAACACTTCTGATTCCCAGGCACAGAGAAGGTGCTAGCAGGGAATTCTCTGCCTGCCTTTCCCCAGTGCTCTGCAAGCTCTCCAGGACAACATAAAATCTGGGGCTCTGTGCTTTCTTTTGTTCTGAACAAGTGTTAGTGTTTTCTGCACAAAGGCGATTCTGCGAAGCAATGTGAACACTTCTGCTTCCCAGGCACAGAGAAGGTGCTAGCAGGGAATTCTCTGCCTGCCTTTCCCCAGTGCTCTGCAAGCTCTCCAGGACAACATAAAATCTGGGGCTCTGTGCTTTCTTTCCTTCTGAGCAAGTGTTACTGTTTTCTGCACAAAAGCGATTCTTGCGAAGCAATGTGAACACTTCGGCTTCCCAGGCACAGAGAAGGTACTAGCAGAGAATTCTCTGCCTGCCTTTCCCCAGTGCTATGCAAGCTCTCCAGAAGAACAGCAAATCTGGGGCTCTGTGCTTTCTTTAGTTCTGAACTATTGTTAGTGTTTTCTGCACAAAAGCGATTCTGCGAAGCAATGTGAACACTTCTGCTTCCCAGGCACAGAGAAGGTGCTAGCAGGGAATTCCCTGCCTGCCTTTCCCCAGTGCTCTGCAAGCTCTCCAGGACAACATAGCATCTGGGGCTCTGTGCTTTCTTTTGTTCTGAACAAGTGTTAGTGTTTTCTGCACAAAGGCGATTCTGCGAAGCAATGTGAACACTTCTGCTTCCCAGGCACAGAGAAGGTGCTAGCAGGGAATTCTCTGCCTGCCTTTCCTCAGTGCTCTGCAAGCTCT
This sequence comes from Strix aluco, assembly GCF_031877795.1. Classification (NCBI taxonomy): domain Eukaryota; kingdom Metazoa; phylum Chordata; class Aves; order Strigiformes; family Strigidae; genus Strix; species Strix aluco. The sequence goes on along the minus strand of NC_133942.1, from coordinate 377,318 downwards.
CCAGGACAACATAAAATCTGGGGCTCTGTGCTTTCTTTTGTTCTGAACAAGTGTTAGTGTTTTCTGCACAAAGGCGATTCTGCGAAGCAATGTGAACACTTCTGCTTCCCAGGCACAGAGAAGGTGCTAGCAGGGAATTCTCTGCCTGCCTTTCCCCAGTGCTCTGCAAGCTCTCCAGGACAACATAAAATCTGGGGCTCTGTGCTTTCTTTTGTTCTGAACAAGTGTTAGTGTTTTCTGCACAAAGGCGATTCTGCGAAGCAATGTGAACACTTCTGCTTCCCAGGCACAGAGAAGGGGCTAGCAGGGAATTCTCTGCCTGCCTTTCCCCAGTGCTCTGCAAGCTCTACAGGACAACATAAAATCTGGGGCTCTGTGCTTTCTTTCCTTCTGAACAAGTGTTAGTGTTTTCTGCACAAAAACGATTCTGCGAAGCAATGTGAACACTTCTGCTTCCCAGGCACAGAGAAGGTGCTAGCAGGGAATTCTCTGCCTGCTTTCCCCAGTGCTATGCAAGCTCTCCAGAAGAACAGCAAATCTGGGGCTCTGTGCTTTCTTTTGTTCTGAATAAGTGTTAGTGTTTTCTGCGGAAAAGCGATTCTGCGAAGCAATGTAAACACTTCTGCTTCCCAGGCACAGAGAAAGTGCTAGCAGGGAATTCTCTGCCTGCCTTTCCCCAGTGCTCTGCAAGCTCTCCAGGACAACATAAAATCTGGGGCTCTGTGCTTTCTTTTGTTCTGAACAAGTGTTAGTGTTTTCTGCACAAAGGCGATTCTGCGAAGCAATGTGAACACTTCTGCTTCCCAGGCACAGAGAAGGTGCTAGCAGGGAATTCTCTGCCTGGCTTTCCCCAGTGCTCTGCAAGCTCTCCAGGACAACATAAAATCGGGGGCTCTGTGCTTTCTTTTGTTCTGAACAAGTGTTAGTGTTTTCTGCACAAAGGCGATTCTGCGAAGCAATGTGAACACTTCTGCTTCCCAGGCACAGAGAAGGTGCTAGCAGGGAATTCTCTGCCTGCCTTTCCCCAGTGCTCTGCAAGCTCTCCAGGACAACATAAAATCTGGGGCTCTGTGCTTTCTTTCCTTCTGAGCAAGTGTTACTGTTTTCTGCACAAAAGCGATTCTTGCGAAGCAATGTGAACACTTCTGCTTCCCAGGCACAGAGAAGGTACTAGCAGAGAATTCTCTGCCTGCCTTTCCTCAGTGCTATGCAAGCTCTCCAGAAGAACAGCAAATCTGGGGCTCTGTGCTTTCTTTAGTTCTGAACAATTGTTAGTGTTTTCTGCACAAAAGCGATTCTGCGAAGCAATGTGAACACTTCTGCTTCCCAGGCACAGAGAAGGTGCTAGCAGGGAATTCCCTGCCTGCCTTTCCCCAGTGCTCTGCAAGCTCTCCAGGACAACATAGCATCTGGGGCTCTGTGCTTTCTTTTGTTCTGAACAAGTGTTAGTGTTTTCTGCACAAAGGCGATTCTGCGAAGCAATGTGAACACTTCTGCTTCCCAGGCACAGAGAAGGTGCTAGCAGGGAATTCTCTGCCTGCCTTTCCTCAGTGCTCTGCAAGCTCTACAGTACAACATAAAATCTGGGGCTCTGTGCTTTCTTTTGTTCTGAACAAGTGTTAGTGTTTTCTGCACAAAGGCGATTCTGCGAAGCAATGTGAACACTTCTGCTTCCCAGGCACAGAGAAGGTGCTAGCAGGGAATTCTCTGCCTGCCTTTCCCCAGTGCTCTGCAAGCTCTCCAGGACAACATAAAATCTGGGGCTCTGTGCTTTCTTTTGTTCTGAACAAGTGTTAGTGTTTTCTGCACAAAGGCGATTCTGCGAAGCAATGTGAACACTTCTGCTTCCCAGGCACAGAGAAGGGGCTAGCAGGGAATTCTCTGCCTGCCTTTCCCCAGTGCTCTGCAAGCTCTCCAGGACAACATAAAATCTGGGGCTCTGTGCTTTCTTTTGTTCTGAACAAGTGTTAGTGTTTTCTGCACAAAAGCGATTCTGCGAAGCAATGTGAACACTTCTGCTTCCCAGGCACAGAGAAGGTGCTAGCAGGGAATTCTCTGCCTGCCTTTCCCCAGTGCTCTGCAAGCTCTCCAGGACAACATAAAATCTGGGGCTCTGTGCTTTCTTTCGTTCTGAACAAGTGTTAGTGTTTTCTGCACAAAGGCGATTCTGCGAAGCAATGTGAACACTTCTGCTTCCCAGGCACAGAGAAGGTGCTAGCAGGGAATTCTCTGCCTGCCTTTCCCCAGTGCTCTGCAAGCTCTCCAGGACAACATAAAATCTGGGGCTCTGTGCTTTCTTTCCTTCTGAACAAGTGTTAGTGTTTTCTGTACAAAAACGATTCTGCGAAGCAATGTGAACACTTCTGCTTCCCAGGCACAGAGAAGGTGCTAGCAGAGAATTCTCTGCCTGCCTTTCCCCAGTGCTATGCAAGCTCTCCAGAAGAACAGCAAATCTGGGGCTCTGTGCTTTCTTTTGTTCTGAATAAGTGTTAGTGTTTTCTGCAGAAAAGCGATTCTGCGAAGCAATGTAAACACTTCTGCTTCCCAGGCACAGAGAAAGTGCTAGCAGGGAATTCTCTGCCTGCCTTTCCCCAGTGCTCTGCAAGCTCTCCAGGACAACATAAAATCTGGGGCTCTGTGCTTTCTTTTGTTCTGAACAAGTGTTAGTGTTTTCTGCACAAAGGCGATTCTGCGAAGCAATGTGAACACTTCTGCTTCCCAGGCACAGAGAAGGTGCTAGCAGGGAATTCTCTGCCTGCCTTTCCCCAGTGCTCTGCAAGCTCTCCAGGACAACATAAAATCTGGGGCTCTGTGCTTTCTTTTGTTCTGAACAAGTGTTAGTGTTTTCTGCACAAAGGCGATTCTGCGAAGCAATGTGAACACTTCTGCTTCCCAGGCACAGAGAAGGTGCTAGCAGGGAATTCTCTGCCTGCCTTTCCCCAGTGCTCTGCAAGCTCTCCAGGACAACATAAAATCTGGGGCTCTGTGCTTTCTTTCCTTCTGAACAAGTGTTAGTGTTTTCTGCAGAAAAGCGATTCTGCGAAGCAATGTGAACACTTCTGCTTCCCAGGCACAGAGAAGGTGCTAGCAAGGAATTCTCTGCCTGCCTTTCCCCAGTGCTATGCAAGCTCTCCAGAAGAACAGCAAATCTGGGGCTCTGTGCTTTCTTTAGTTCTGAACTATTGTTAGTGTTTTCTGCACAAAAGCGATTCTGCGAAGCAATGTGAACACTTCTGCTTCCCAGGCACAGAGAAGGTGCTAGCAGGGAATTCTCTGCCTGCCTTTCCCCAGTGCTCTGCAAGCTCTACAGTACAACATAAAATCTGGGGCTCTGTGCTTTCTTTTGTTCTGAACAAGTGTTAGTGTTTTCTGCAGATAAGCGATTCTGCGAAGCAATGTGAGCACTTCTGCTTCCCAGGCACAGAGAAGGTGCTAGCAAGGAATTCTCTGCCTGCCTTTCGTCAGTGCTCTGCAAGCTCTCCAGGACAACATAAAATCTGGGGCTCTGTGCTTTCTTTTGTTCTGAACAAGTGTTAGTGTTTTCTGCAGAAAAGCGATTCTGCGAAGCAATGTGAACACTTCTGCTTCCCAGGCACAGAGAAGGTGCTAGCAGGGAATTCTCTGCCTGCCTTTCCCCAGTGCTGTGCAAGCTCTCCAGGACAACATAAAATCTGGGGCTCTGTGCTTTCTTTTGTTCTGAACAAGTGTTAGTGTTTTCTGCAGAAAAGCGATTCTGCGAAGTAATGTAAACACTTCTGCTTCCCAGGCACAGAGAAGGTGCTAGCAGGGAATTCTCTGCCTGCCTTTCCCCAGTGCTCTGCAAGCTCTCCAGAACAGCAGCAAATCTGGGGCTCTGTGCTTTCTTTTGTTCTGAACAAGTGTTAGTGTTTTCTGCACAAAGGCGATTCTGCGAAGCAATGTGAACATTTCTGCTTCCCAGGCACAGAGAAGGTGCTAGCAGGGAATTCTCTGCCTCCCTTTCCCCAGTGTTCTGCAAGCTCTCCAGGACAACATAGAATCTGGGGCTCTGTGCTTTCTTTCCTTCTGAACAATTGTTAGTGTTTTCTGCACAAAGGCGATTCTGCGAAGCAATGTGAACACTTCTGCTTCCCAGGCACAGAGAAGGTGCTAGCAGGGAATTCTCTGCCTGCCTTTCCCCAGTGCTCTGCAAGCTCTCCAGGACAACATAGAATCTGGGGCTCTGTGCTTTCTTTCCTTCTGAACAAGTGTTAGTGTTTTCTGCACAAAGGCGATTCTGCGAAGCAATGTGAACACTTCTGCTTCCCAGGCACAGAGAAGGTGCTAGCAGGGAATTCTCTGCCTACCTTTCCCCAGTGCTATGCAAGCTCTCCAGAAGAACAGCAAATCTGGGGCTCTGTGCTTTCTTTAGTTCTGAACAATTCTTAGTGTTTTCTGCACAAAAGCGATTCTGCGAAGCAATGTAAACACTTCTGCTTCCCAGGCACAGAGAAGGTGCTAGCAAGGAATTCTCTGCCTGCCTTTACCCAGTGCTCTGCAAGCTCTCCAGGACAACATAAAATCTGGGCCTCTGTGCTTTCTTTTGTTCTGAACAAGTGTTAGTGTTTTCTGCAGAAAAGCGATTCTGCGAAGCAATGTGAACACTTCTGCTTCCCAGGCACAGAGAAGGTGCTAGCAGGGAATTCTCTGCCTGCCTTTCCCCAGTGCTGTGCAAGCTCTCCAGGACAACATAAAATCTGGGGCTCTGTGCTTTCTTTTGTTCTGAACAAGTGTTAGTGTTTTCTGCAGAAAAGCGATTCTGCGAAGTAATGTAAACACTTCTGCTTCCCAGGCACAGAGAAGGTGCTAGCAGGGAATTCTCTGCCTGCCTTTCCCCAGTGCTCTGCAAGCTCTCCAGAACAGCAGCAAATCTGGGGCTCTGTGCTTTCTTTTGTTCTGAACAAGTGTTAGTGTTTTCTTCACAAAGGCGATTCTGCGAAGCAATGTGAACATTTCTGCTTCCCAGGCACAGAGAAGGTGCTAGCAGGGAATTCTCTGCCTCCCTTTCCCCAGTGTTCTGCAAGCTCTCCAGGACAACATAGAATCTGGGGCTCTGTGCTTTCTTTCCTTCTGAACAAGTGTTAGTGTTTTCTGCACAAAGGCGATTCTGCGAAGCAATGTGAACACTTCTGCTTCCCAGGCACAGAGAAGGTGCTAGCAGGGAATTCTCTGCCTGCCTTTCCCCAGTGCTCTGCAAGCTCTCCAGGACAACATAGAATCTGGGGCTCTGTGCTTTCTTTCCTTCTGAACAAGTGTTAGTGTTTTCTGCACAAAGGCGATTCTGCGAAGCAATGTGAACACTTCTGCTTCCCAGGCACAGAGAAGGTGCTAGCAGGGAATTCTCTGCCTACCTTTCCCCAGTGCTATGCAAGCTCTCCAGAAGAACAGCAAATCTGGGGCTCTGTGCTTTCTTTAGTTCTGAACAATTCTTAGTGTTTTCTGCACAAAAGCGATTCTGCGAAGCAATGTAAACACTTCTGCTTCCCAGGCACAGAGAAGGTGCTAGCAAGGAATTCTCTGCCTGCCTTTACCCAGTGCTCTGCAAGCTCTCCAGGACAACATAAAATCTGGGCCTCTGTGCTTTCTTTTGTTCTGAACAAGTGTTAGTGTTTTCTGCAGAAAAGCGATTCTGCGAAGCAATGTGAACACTTCTGCTTCCCAGGCACAGAGAAGGTGCTAGCAGGGAATTCTCTGCCTGCCTTTCCTCAGTGCTCTGCAAGCTCTCCAGGACAACATAGAATCTGGGGCTCTGTGCTTTCTTTCGTTCTGAACAAGTGTTACTGTTTTCTGCACAAAAGCGATTCTGCGAAGCAATGTGAACACTTCTGCTTCCCAGGCACAGAGAAGGTGCTAGCAGGGAATTCTCTGCCTGCCTTTCCCCAGTGCTCTGCAAGCTCTACAGTACAACATAAAATCTGGGGCTCTGTGCTTTCTTTTGTTCTGAACAAGTGTTAGTGTTTTCTGCAGATAAGCGATTCTGCGAAGCAATGTGAACACTTCTGCTTCCCAGGCACAGAGAAGGTGCTAGCAAGGAATTCTCTGCCTGCCTTTCGTCAGTGCTCTGCAAGCTCTCCAGGACAACATAAAATCTGGGGCTCTGTGCTTTCTTTTGTTCTGAACAAGTGTTAGTGTTTTCTGCAGAAAAGCGATTCTGCGAAGCAATGTGAACACTTCTGCTTCCCAGGCACAGAGAAGGTGCTAGCAGGGAATTCTCTGCCTGCCTTTCCCCAGTGCTCTGCAAGCTCTCCAGGACAACATAAAATCTCGGCTCTGTGCTTTCTTTTGTTCTGAACAAGTGTTAGTGTTTTCTGCACAAAGGCGATTCTGCGAAGCAATGTGAACACTTCTGCTTCCCAGGCACAGAGAAGGTGCTTGCAGGGAATTCTCTGCCTGCCTTTCCCCAGTGCTCTGCAAGCTCTCCAGGACAACATAAAATCTGGGGCTCTGTGCTTTCTTTCCTTCTGAACAAGTGTTAGTGTTTTCTGCAGAAAAGCGATTCTGCGAAGCAATGTGAACACTTCTGCTTCCCAGGCACAGAGAAGGTACTAGCAGGGAATTCTCTGCCTGCCTTTCCCCAGTGCTATGCAAGCTCTCCAGAAGAACAGCAAATCTGGGGCTCTGTGCTTTCTTTAGTTCTGAACAATTGTTAGAGTTTTCTGCACAAAAGCGATTCTGCGAAGCAATGTAAACACTTCTGCTTCCCAGGCACAGAGAAGGTGCTAGCAGGGAATTCCCTGCCTGCCTTTCCCCAGTGCTCTGCAAGCTCTCCAGGACAACATAGCATCTGGGGCTCTGTGCTTTCTTTTGTTCTGAAAAAGTGTTAGTGTTTTCTGCAGAAAGGCGATTCTGCGAAGCAATGTGAACACTTCTGCTTCCCAGGCACAGAGAAGGTGCTAGCAGGGAATTCTCTGCCTGCCTTTCCTCAGTGCTCTGCAAGCTCTACAGTACAACATAAAATCTGGGGCTCTGTGCTTTCTTTTGTTCTGAACAAGTGTTAGTGTTTTCTGCACAAAGGCGATTCTGCGAAGCAATGTGAACACTTCTGCTTCCCAGGCACAGAGAAGGTGCTAGCAGGGAATTCTCTGCCTGCCTTTCCCCAGTGCTCTGCAAGCTCTCCAGGACAACATAAAATCTGGGGCTCTGTGCTTTCTTTCCTTCTGAACAAGTGTTTCTGTTTTCTGCACAAAAGCGATTCTGCGAAGCCATGTGAACACTTCTGCTTCCCAGGCACAGAGAAGGTGCTAGCAGGGAATTCTCTGCCTGCCTTTCCCCAGTGCTGTGCAAGCTCTCCAGGACAACATAAAATCTGGGGCTCTGTGCTTTCTTTTGTTCTGAACAAGTGTTAGTGTTTTCTGCAGAAAAGCGATTCTGCGAAGTAATGTAAACACTTCTGCTTCCCAGGCACAGAGAAGGTGCTAGCAGGGAATTCTCTGCCTGCCTTTCCCCAGTGCTCTGCAAGCTCTCCAGAACAGCAGCAAATCTGGGGCTCTGTGCTTTCTTTTGTTCTGAACAAGTGTTAGTGTTTTCTGCACAAAGGCGATTCTGCGAAGCAATGTGAACATTTCTGCTTCCCAGGCACAGAGAAGGTGCTAGCAGGGAATTCTCTGCCTCCCTTTCCCCAGTGTTCTGCAAGCTCTCCAGGACAACATAGAATCTGGGGCTCTGTGCTTTCTTTCCTTCTGAACAAGTGTTAGTGTTTTCTGCACAAAGGCGATTCTGCGAAGCAATGTGAACACTTCTGCTTCCCAGGCACAGAGAAGGTGCTAGCAGGGAATTCTCTGCCTGCCTTTCCCCAGTGCTCTGCAAGCTCTCCAGGACAACATAGAATCTGGGGCTCTGTGCTTTCTTTCCTTCTGAACAAGTGTTAGTGTTTTCTGCACAAAGGCGATTCTGCGAAGCAATGTGAACACTTCTGCTTCCCAGGCACAGAGAAGGTGCTAGCAGGGAATTCTCTGCCTACCTTTCCCCAGTGCTATGCAAGCTCTCCAGAAGAACAGCAAATCTGGGGCTCTGTGCTTTCTTTAGTTCTGAACAATTCTTAGTGTTTTCTGCACAAAAGCGATTCTGCGAAGCAATGTAAACACTTCTGCTTCCCAGGCACAGAGAAGGTGCTAGCAAGGAATTCTCTGCCTGCCTTTACCCAGTGCTCTGCAAGCTCTCCAGGACAACATAAAATCTGGGCCTCTGTGCTTTCTTTTGTTCTGAACAAGTGTTAGTGTTTTCTGCAGAAAAGCGATTCTGCGAAGCAATGTGAACACTTCTGCTTCCCAGGCACAGAGAAGGTGCTAGCAGGGAATTCTCTGCCTGCCTTTCCCCAGTGCTGTGCAAGCTCTCCAGGACAACATAAAATCTGGGGCTCTGTGCTTTCTTTTGTTCTGAACAAGTGTTAGTGTTTTCTGCAGAAAAGCGATTCTGCGAAGTAATGTAAACACTTCTGCTTCCCAGGCACAGAGAAGGTGCTAGCAGGGAATTCTCTGCCTGCCTTTCCCCAGTGCTCTGCAAGCTCTCCAGAACAGCAGCAAATCTGGGGCTCTGTGCTTTCTTTTGTTCTGAACAAGTGTTAGTGTTTTCTTCACAAAGGCGATTCTGCGAAGCAATGTGAACATTTCTGCTTCCCAGGCACAGAGAAGGTGCTAGCAGGGAATTCTCTGCCTCCCTTTCCCCAGTGTTCTGCAAGCTCTCCAGGACAACATAGAATCTGGGGCTCTGTGCTTTCTTTCCTTCTGAACAAGTGTTAGTGTTTTCTGCACAAAGGCGATTCTGCGAAGCAATGTGAACACTTCTGCTTCCCAGGCACAGAGAAGGTGCTAGCAGGGAATTCTCTGCCTGCCTTTCCCCAGTGCTCTGCAAGCTCTCCAGGACAACATAGAATCTGGGGCTCTGTGCTTTCTTTCCTTCTGAACAAGTGTTAGTGTTTTCTGCACAAAGGCGATTCTGCGAAGCAATGTGAACACTTCTGCTTCCCAGGCACAGAGAAGGTGCTAGCAGGGAATTCTCTGCCTACCTTTCCCCAGTGCTATGCAAGCTCTCCAGAAGAACAGCAAATCTGGGGCTCTGTGCTTTCTTTAGTTCTGAACAATTCTTAGTGTTTTCTGCACAAAAGCGATTCTGCGAAGCAATGTAAACACTTCTGCTTCCCAGGCACAGAGAAGGTGCTAGCAAGGAATTCTCTGCCTGCCTTTACCCAGTGCTCTGCAAGCTCTCCAGGACAACATAAAATCTGGGCCTCTGTGCTTTCTTTTGTTCTGAACAAGTGTTAGTGTTTTCTGCAGAAAAGCGATTCTGCGAAGCAATGTGAACACTTCTGCTTCCCAGGCACAGAGAAGGTGCTAGCAGGGAATTCTCTGCCTGCCTTTCCTCAGTGCTCTGCAAGCTCTCCAGGACAACATAGAATCTGGGGCTCTGTGCTTTCTTTCGTTCTGAACAAGTGTTACTGTTTTCTGCACAAAAGCGATTCTGCGAAGCAATGTGAACACTTCTGCTTCCCAGGCACAGAGAAGGTGCTAGCAGGGAATTCTCTGCCTGCCTTTCCCCAGTGCTCTGCAAGCTCTACAGTACAACATAAAATCTGGGGCTCTGTGCTTTCTTTTGTTCTGAACAAGTGTTAGTGTTTTCTGCAGATAAGCGATTCTGCGAAGCAATGTGAACACTTCTGCTTCCCAGGCACAGAGAAGGTGCTAGCAAGGAATTCTCTGCCTGCCTTTCGTCAGTGCTCTGCAAGCTCTCCAGGACAACATAAAATCTGGGGCTCTGTGCTTTCTTTTGTTCTGAACAAGTGTTAGTGTTTTCTGCAGAAAAGCGATTCTGCGAAGCAATGTGAACACTTCTGCTTCCCAGGCACAGAGAAGGTGCTAGCAGGGAATTCTCTGCCTGCCTTTCCCCAGTGCTCTGCAAGCTCTCCAGGACAACATAAAATCTCGGCTCTGTGCTTTCTTTTGTTCTGAACAAGTGTTAGTGTTTTCTGCACAAAGGCGATTCTGCGAAGCAATGTGAACACTTCTGCTTCCCAGGCACAGAGAAGGTGCTTGCAGGGAATTCTCTGCCTGCCTTTCCCCAGTGCTCTGCAAGCTCTCCAGGACAACATAAAATCTGGGGCTCTGTGCTTTCTTTCCTTCTGAACAAGTGTTAGTGTTTTCTGCAGAAAAGCGATTCTGCGAAGCAATGTGAACACTTCTGCTTCCCAGGCACAGAGAAGGTACTAGCAGGGAATTCTCTGCCTGCCTTTCCCCAGTGCTATGCAAGCTCTCCAGAAGAACAGCAAATCTGGGGCTCTGTGCTTTCTTTAGTTCTGAACAATTGTTAGAGTTTTCTGCACAAAAGCGATTCTGCGAAGCAATGTAAACACTTCTGCTTCCCAGGCACAGAGAAGGTGCTAGCAGGGAATTCCCTGCCTACCTTTCCCCAGTGCTCTGCAAGCTCTCCAGGACAACATAGCATCTGGGGCTCTGTGCTTTCTTTTGTTCTGAAAAAGTGTTAGTGTTTTCTGCAGAAAGGCGATTCTGCGAAGCAATGTGAACACTTCTGCTTCCCAGGCACAGAGAAGGTGCTAGCAGGGAATTCTCTGCCTGCCTTTCCTCAGTGCTCTGCAAGCTCTACAGTACAACATAAAATCTGGGGCTCTGTGCTTTCTTTTGTTCTGAACAAGTGTTAGTGTTTTCTGCACAAAGGCGATTCTGCGAAGCAATGTGAACACTTCTGCTTCCCAGGCACAGAGAAGGTGCTAGCAGGGAATTCTCTGCCTGCCTTTCCCCAGTGCTCTGCAAGCTCTCCAGGACAACATAAAATCTGGGGCTCTGTGCTTTCTTTCCTTCTGAACAAGTGTTTCTGTTTTCTGCACAAAAGCGATTCTGCGAAGCCATGTGAACACTTCTGCTTCCCAGGCACAGAGAAGGTGCTAGCAAGGAATTCTCTGCCTGCCTTTCCTCAGTGCTCTGCAAGCTCTCCAGGACAACATAAAATCTGGGGCTCTGTGCTTTCTTTTGTTCTGAACAAGTGTTAGTGTTTTCTGCAGAAAAGCGATTCTGCGAAGTAATGTGAACACTTCTGCTTCCCAGGCACAGAGAAGGTGCTAGCAGGGAATTCTCTGCCTGCCTTTCCCCAGTGCTCTGCAAGCTCTCCAGGACAACATAAAATCTCGGCTCTGTGCTTTCTTTTGTTCTGAACAAGTGTTAGTGTTTTCTGCACAAAGGCGATTCTGCGAAGCAATGTGAACACTTCTGCTTCCCAGGCACAGAGAAGGTGCTAGCAGGGAATTCTCTGCCTGCCTTTCCCCAGTGCTCTGCAAGCTCTCCAGGACAACATAAAATCTGGGGCTCTGTGCTTTCTTTCCTTCTGAACAAGTGTTAGTGTTTTCTGCACAAAAACGATTCTGCGAAGCAATGTGAACACTTCTGCTTCCCAGGCACAGAGAAGGTGCTAGCAGGGAATTCTCTGCCTGCCTTTCCCCAGTGCTATGCAAGCTCTCCAGAAGAACAGCAAATCTGGGGCTCTGTGCTTTCTTTAGTTCTGAATAAGTGTTAGTGTTTTCTGCAGAAAAGCGATTCTGCGAAGCAATGTAAACACTTCTGCTTCCCAGGCACAGAGAAAGTGCTAGCAGGGAATTCTCTGCCTGCCTTTCCCCAGTGCTCTGCAAGCTCTCCAGGACAACATAAAATCTGGGGCTCTGTGCTTTCTTTTGTTCTGAACAACTGTTAGTGTTTTCTGCACAAAGGCGATTCTGCGAAGCAATGTGAACACTTCTGCTTCCCAGGCACAGAGAAGGTGCTAGCAGGGAATTCTCTGCCTGCCTTTCCCCAGTGCTCTGCAAGCTCTCCAGGACAACATAAAATCTGGGGCTCTGTGCTTTCTTTTGTTCTGAACAAGTGTTAGTGTTTTCTGCAGAAAAGCGATTCTGCGAAGCAATGTAAACACTTCTGCTTCCCAGGCACAGAGAAGGTGCTAGCAGGGAATTCCCTGCCTGCCTTTCCCCAGTGCTCTGCAAGCTCTCCAGGACAACATAGCATCTGGGGCTCTGTGCTTTCTTTTGTTCTGAACAAGTGTTAGTGTTTTCTGCACAAAGGCGATTCTGCGAAGCAATGTGAACACTTCTGCTTCCCAGGCACAGAGAAGGTGCTAGCAGGGAATTCTCTGCCTGCCTTTCCCCAGTGCTCTGCAAGCTCTCCAGGACAACATAAAATCTGGGGCTCTGTGCTTTCTTTCGTTCTGAACAAGTGTTAGTGTTTTCTGCACAAAGGCGATTCTGCGAAGCAATGTGAACACTTCTGCTTCCCAGGCACAGAGAAGGGGCTAGCAGGGAATTCTCTGCCTGCCTTTCCCCAGTGCTCTGCAAGCTCTCCAGGACAACATAAAATCTGGGGCTCTGTGCTTTCTTTTGTTCTGAACAAGTGTTAGTGTTTTCTGCACAAGGGCGATTCTGCGAAGCAATGTGAACACTTCTGCTTCCCAGGCACAGAGAAGGTGCTAGCAGGGAATTCTCTGCCTGCCTTTCCCCAGTGCTCTGCAAGCTCTCCAGGACAACATAAAATCTGGGGCTCTGTGCTTTCTTTCGTTCTGAACAAGTGTTAGTGTTTTCTGCACAAAGGCGATTCTGCGAAGCAATGTGAACACTTCTGCTTCCCAGGCACAGAGAAGGTGCTAGCAGGGAATTCTCTGCCTGCCTTTCCCCAGTGCTCTGCAAGCTCTCCAGGACAACATAAAATCTGGGGCTCTGTGCTTTCTTTCCTTCTGAACAAGTGTTAGTGTTTTCTGCACAAAGGCGATTCTGCGAAGCAATGTGAACACTTCTGCTTCCCAGGCACAGAGAAGGTGCTAGCAGGGAATTCTCTGCCTGCCTTTCCCCAGTGCTCTGCAAGCTCTCCAGGACAACATAAAATCTGGGGCTCTGTGCTTTCTTTCCTTCTGAACAAGTGTTTCTGTTTTCTGCACAAAAGCGATTCTGCGAAGCCATGTGAACACTTCTGCTTCCCAGGCACAGAGAAGGTGCTAGCAAGGAATTCTCTGCCTGCCTTTCCTCAGTGCTCTGCAAGCTCTCCAGGACAACATAAAATCTGGGGCTCTGTGCTTTCTTTTGTTCTGAACAAGTGTTAGTGTTTTCTGCACAAAGGCGATTCTGCGAAGCAATGTGAACACTTCTGCTTCCCAGGCACAGAGAAGGTGCTAGCAGGGAATTCTCTGCCTGCCTTTCCCCAGTGCTCTGCAAGCTCTCCAGGACAACATAAAATCTGGGGCTCTGTGCTTTCTTTCCTTCTGAACAAGTGTTAGTGTTTTCTGCAGAAAAGCGATTCTGCGAAGCAATGTGAACACTTCTGCTTCCCAGGCACAGAGAAGGTGCTAGCAGGGAATTCTCTGCCTGCCTTTCCCCAGTGCTATGCAAGCTCTCCAGAAGAACAGCAAATCTGGGGCTCTGTGCTTTCTTTTGTTCTGAATAAGTGTTAGTGTTTTCTGCAGAAAAGCGATTCTGCGAAGCAATGTAAACACTTCTGCTTCCCAGGCACAGAGAAGGTGCTAGCAGGGAATTCCCTGCCTGCCTTTCCCCAGTGCTCTGCAAGCTCTCCAGGACAACATAGCATCTGGGGCTCTGTGCTTTCTTTTGTTCTGAACAAGTGTTAGTGTTTTCTGCACAAAGGCGATTCTGCGAAGCAATGTGAACACTTCTGCTTCCCAGGCACAGAGAAGGGGCTAGCAGGGAATTCTCTGCCTGCCTTTCCCCAGTGCTCTGCAAGCTCTCCAGGACAACATAAAATCTGGGGCTCTGTGCTTTCTTTCGTTCTGAACAAGTGTTAGTGTTTTCTGCACAAAGGCGATTCTGCGAAGCAATGTGAACACTTCTGCTTCCCAGGCACAGAGAAGGGGCTAGCAGGGAATTCTCTGCCTGCCTTTCCCCAGTGCTCTGCAAGCTCTCCAGGACAACATAAAATCTGGGGCTCTGTGCTTTCTTTTGTTCTGAACAAGTGTTAGTGTTTTCTGCACAAGGGCGATTCTGCGAAGCAATGTGAACACTTCTGCTTCCCAGGCACAGAGAAGGTGCTAGCAGGGAATTCTCTGCCTGCCTTTCCCCAGTGCTCTGCAAGCTCTCCAGGACAACATAAAATCTGGGGCTCTGTGCTTTCTTTCGTTCTGAACAAGTGTTAGTGTTTTCTGCACAAAGGCGATTCTGCGAAGCAATGTGAACACTTCTGCTTCCCAGGCACAGAGAAGGTGCTAGCAGGGAATTCTCTGCCTGCCTTTCCCCAGTGCTCTGCAAGCTCTCCAGGACAACATAAAATCTGGGGCTCTGTGCTTTCTTTCCTTCTGAACAAGTGTTAGTGTTTTCTGCACAAAAACGATTCTGCGAAGCAATGTGAACACTTCTGCTTCCCAGGCACAGAGAAGGTGCTAGCAGGGAATTCTCTGCCTGCCTTTCCCCAGTGCTATGCAAGCTCTCCAGAAGAACAGCAAATCTGGGGCTCTGTGCTTTCTTTTGTTCTGAATAAGTGTTAGTGTTTTCTGCAGAAAAGCGATTCTGCGAAGCAATGTAAACACTTCTGCTTCCCAGGCACAGAGAAAGTGCTAGCAGGGAATTCTCTGCCTGCCTTTCCCCAGTGCTCTGCAAGCTCTCCAGGACAACATAAAATCTGGGGCTCTGTGCTTTCTTTTGTTCTGAACAAGTGTTAGTGTTTTCTGCACAAAGGCGATTCTGCGAAGCAATGTGAACACTTCTGCTTCCCAGGCACAGAGAAGGTGCTAGCAGGGAATTCTCTGCCTGCCTTTCCCCAGTGCTCTGCAAGCTCTCCAGGACAACATAAAATCTGGGGCTCTGTGCTTTCTTTCCTTCTGAACAAGTGTTTCTGTTTTCTGCACAAAAGCGATTCTGCGAAGTAATGTGAACACTTCTGCTTCCCAGGCACAGAGAAAGTGCTAGCAGGGAATTCTCTGCCTGCCTTTCCCCAGTGCTCTGCAAGCTCTCCAGGACAACATAAAATCTGGGGCTCTGTGCTTTCTTTTGTTCTGAACAAGTGTTAGTGTTTTCTGCACAAAGGCGATTCTGCGAAGCAATGTGAACACTTCTGCTTCCCAGGCACAGAGAAGGTGCTAGCAGGGAATTCTCTGCCTGCCTTTCCCCAGTGCTCTGCAAGCTCTCCAGGACAACATAAAATCTGGGGCTCTGTGCTTTCTTTCCTTCTGAACAAGTGTTAGTGTTTTCTGCACAAAAACGATTCTGCGAAGCAATGTGAACACTTCTGCTTCCCAGGCACAGAGAAGGTGCTAGCAGGGAATTCTCTGCCTGCCTTTCCCCAGTGCTATGCAAGCTCTCCAGAAGAACAGCAAATCTGGGGCTCTGTGCTTTCTTTTGTTCTGAATAAGTGTTAGTGTTTTCTGCAGAAAAGCGATTCTGCGAAGCAATGTAAACACTTCTGCTTCCCAGGCACAGAGAAAGTGCTAGCAGGGAATTCTCTGCCTGCCTTTCCCCAGTGCTCTGCAAGCTCTCCAGGACAACATAAAATCTGGGGCTCTGTGCTTTCTTTTGTTCTGAACAACTGTTAGTGTTTTCTGCACAAAGGCGATTCTGCGAAGCAATGTGAACACTTCTGCTTCCCAGGCACAGAGAAGGTGCTAGCAGGGAATTCTCTGCCTGCCTTTCCCCAGTGCTCTGCAAGCTCTCCAGGACAACATAAAATCTGGGGCTCTGTGCTTTCTTTCCTTCTGAACAAGTGTTTCTGTTTTCTGCACAAAAGCGATTCTGCGAAGCCATGTGAACACTTCTGCTTCCCAGGCACAGAGAAGGTGCTAGCAGGGAATTCTCTGCCTGCCTTTCCTCAGTGCTCTGCAAGCTCTCCAGGACAACATAAAATCTGGGGCTCTGTGCTTTCTTTTGTTCTGAACAAGTGTTAGTGTTTTCTGCACAAAGGCGATTCTGCGAAGCAATGTGAACACTTCTGCTTCCCAGGCACAGAGAAGGTGCTAGCAGGGAATTCTCTGCCTGCCTTTCCCCAGTGCTCTGCAAGCTCTCCAGGACAACATAAAATCTGGGGCTCTGTGCTTTCTTTCCTTCTGAACAAGTGTTAGTGTTTTCTGCAGAAAAGCGATTCTGCGAAGCAATGTGAACACTTCTGCTTCCCAGGCACAGAGAAGGTGCTAGCAGGGAATTCTCTGCCTGCCTTTCCCCAGTGCTATGCAAGCTCTCCAGAAGAACAGCAAATCTGGGGCTCTGTGCTTTCTTTTGTTCTGAATAAGTGTTAGTGTTTTCTGCAGAAAAGCGATTCTGCGAAGCAATGTAAACACTTCTGCTTCCCAGGCACAGAGAAAGTGTTAGCAGGGAATTCTCTGCCTGCCTTTCCCCAGTGCTCTGCAAGCTCTCCAGGACAACATAAAATCTGGGGCTCTGTGCTTTCTTTTGTTCTGAACAAGTGTTAGTGTTTTCTGCACAAAGGCGATTCTGCGAAGCAATGTGAACACTTCTGCTTCCCAGGCACAGAGAAGGTGCTAGCAGGGAATTCTCTGCCTGCCTTTCCCCAGTGCTCTGCAAGCTCTCCAGGACAACATAAAATCTGGGGCTCTGTGCTTTCTTTCCTTCTGAACAAGTGTTAGTGTTTTCTGCACAAAAACGATTCTGCGAAGCAATGTGAACACTTCTGCTTCCCAGGCACAGAGAAGGTGCTAGCAGGGAATTCTCTGCCTGCCTTTCCCCAGTGCTATGCAAGCTCTCCAGAAGAACAGCAAATCTGGGGCTCTGTGCTTTCTTTTGTTCTGAATAAGTGTTAGTGTTTTCTGCAGAAAAGCGATTCTGCGAAGCAATGTAAACACTTCTGCTTCCCAGGCACAGAGAAAGTGCTAGCAGGGAATTCTCTGCCTGCCTTTCCCCAGTGCTCTGCAAGCTCTCCAGGACAACATAAAATCTGGGGCTCTGTGCTTTCTTTTGTTCTGAACAACTGTTAGTGTTTTCTGCACAAAGGCGATTCTGCGAAGCAATGTGAACACTTCTGCTTCCCAGGCACAGAGAAGGTGCTAGCAGGGAATTCTCTGCCTGCCTTTCCCCAGTGCTCTGCAAGCTCTCCAGGACAACATAAAATCTGGGGCTCTGTGCTTTCTTTCCTTCTGAACAAGTGTTAGTGTTTTCTGCAGAAAAGCGATTCTGCGAAGCAATGTGAACACTTCTGCTTCCCAGGCACAGAGAAGGTGCTAGCAGGGAATTCTCTGCCTGCCTTTCCCCAGTGCTATGCAAGCTCTCCAGAAGAACAGCAAATCTGGGGCTCTGTGCTTTCTTTTGTTCTGAATAAGTGTTAGTGTTTTCTGCAGAAAAGCGATTCTGCGAAGCAATGTAAACACTTCTGCTTCCCAGGCACAGAGAAGGTGCTAGCAGGGAATTCCCTGCCTGCCTTTCCCCAGTGCTCTGCAAGCTCTCCAGGACAACATAGCATCTGGGGCTCTGTGCTTTCTTTTGTTCTGAACAAGTGTTAGTGTTTTCTGCACAAAGGCGATTCTGCGAAGCAATGTGAACACTTCTGCTTCCCAGGCACAGAGAAGGTGCTAGCAGGGAATTCTCTGCCTGCCTTTCCCCAGTGCTCTGCAAGCTCTCCAGGACAACATAAAATCTGGGGCTCTGTGCTTTCTTTCGTTCTGAACAAGTGCTAGTGTTTTCTGCACAAAGGCGATTCTGCGAAGCAATGTGAACACTTCTGCTTCCCAGGCACAGAGAAGGGGCTAGCAGGGAATTCTCTGCCTGCCTTTCCCCAGTGCTCTGCAAGCTCTCCAGGACAACATAAAATCTGGGGCTCTGTGGTTTCTTTCCTTCTGAACAAGTGTTAGTGTTTTCTGCACAAAAGCGATTCTGCGAAGCAATGTGAACACTTCTGCTTCCCAGGCACAGAGAAGGTGCTAGCAGGGAATTCTCTGCCTGCCTTTCCCCAGTGCTCTGCAAGCTCTCCAGGACAACATAAAATCTGGGGCTCTGTGCTTTCTTTCGTTCTGAACAAGTGTTAGTGTTTTCTGCACAAAGGCGATTCTGCGAAGCAATGTGAACACTTCTGCTTCCCAGGCACAGAGAAGGTGCTAGCAGGGAATTCTCTGCCTGCCTTTCCCCAGTGCTCTGCAAGCTCTCCAGGACAACATAAAATCTGGGGCTCTGTGCTTTCTTTCCTTCTGAACAAGTGTTAGTGTTTTCTGCACAAAGGCGATTCTGCGAAGCAATGTGAACACTTCTGCTTCCCAGGCACAGAGAAGGTGCTAGCAGGGAATTCTCTGCCTGCCTTTCCCCAGTGCTCTGCAAGCTCTCCAGGACAACATAAAATCTGGGGCTCTGTGCTTTCTTTCCTTCTGAACAAGTGTTTCTGTTTTCTGCACAAAAGCGATTCTGCGAAGCCATGTGAACACTTCTGCTTCCCAGGCACAGAGAAGGTGCTAGCAAGGAATTCTCTGCCTGCCTTTCCTCAGTGCTCTGCAAGCTCTCCAGGACAACATAAAATCTGGGGCTCTGTGCTTTCTTTTGTTCTGAACAAGTGTTAGTGTTTTCTGCACAAAGGCGATTCTGCGAAGCAATGTGAACACTTCTGCTTCCCAGGCACAGAGAAGGTGCTAGCAGGGAATTCTCTGCCTGCCTTTCCCCAGTGCTCTGCAAGCTCTCCAGGACAACATAAAATCTGGGGCTCTGTGCTTTCTTTCCTTCTGAACAAGTGTTAGTGTTTTCTGCAGAAAAGCGATTCTGCGAAGCAATGTGAACACTTCTGCTTCCCAGGCACAGAGAAGGTGCTAGCAGGGAATTCTCTGCCTGCCTTTCCCCAGTGCTATGCAAGCTCTCCAGAAGAACAGCAAATCTGGGGCTCTGTGCTTTCTTTTGTTCTGAATAAGTGTTAGTGTTTTCTGCAGAAAAGCGATTCTGCGAAGCAATGTAAACACTTCTGCTTCCCAGGCACAGAGAAGGTGCTAGCAGGGAATTCCCTGCCTGCCTTTCCCCAGTGCTCTGCAAGCTCTCCAGGACAACATAGCATCTGGGGCTCTGTGCTTTCTTTTGTTCTGAACAAGTGTTAGTGTTTTCTGCACAAAGGCGATTCTGCGAAGCAATGTGAACACTTCTGCTTCCCAGGCACAGAGAAGGGGCTAGCAGGGAATTCTCTGCCTGCCTTTCCCCAGTGCTCTGCAAGCTCTCCAGGACAACATAAAATCTGGGGCTCTGTGCTTTCTTTCGTTCTGAACAAGTGTTAGTGTTTTCTGCACAAAGGCGATTCTGCGAAGCAATGTGAACACTTCTGCTTCCCAGGCACAGAGAAGGGGCTAGCAGGGAATTCTCTGCCTGCCTTTCCCCAGTGCTCTGCAAGCTCTCCAGGACAACATAAAATCTGGGGCTCTGTGCTTTCTTTTGTTCTGAACAAGTGTTAGTGTTTTCTGCACAAGGGCGATTCTGCGAAGCAATGTGAACACTTCTGCTTCCCAGGCACAGAGAAGGTGCTAGCAGGGAATTCTCTGCCTGCCTTTCCCCAGTGCTCTGCAAGCTCTCCAGGACAACATAAAATCTGGGGCTCTGTGCTTTCTTTCGTTCTGAACAAGTGTTAGTGTTTTCTGCACAAAGGCGATTCTGCGAAGCAATGTGAACACTTCTGCTTCCCAGGCACAGAGAAGGTGCTAGCAGGGAATTCTCTGCCTGCCTTTCCCCAGTGCTCTGCAAGCTCTCCAGGACAACATAAAATCTGGGGCTCTGTGCTTTCTTTCCTTCTGAACAAGTGTTAGTGTTTTCTGCACAAAAACGATTCTGCGAAGCAATGTGAACACTTCTGCTTCCCAGGCACAGAGAAGGTGCTAGCAGGGAATTCTCTGCCTGCCTTTCCCCAGTGCTATGCAAGCTCTCCAGAAGAACAGCAAATCTGGGGCTCTGTGCTTTCTTTTGTTCTGAATAAGTGTTAGTGTTTTCTGCAGAAAAGCGATTCTGCGAAGCAATGTAAACACTTCTGCTTCCCAGGCACAGAGAAAGTGCTAGCAGGGAATTCTCTGCCTGCCTTTCCCCAGTGCTCTGCAAGCTCTCCAGGACAACATAAAATCTGGGGCTCTGTGCTTTCTTTCCTTCTGAACAAGTGTTAGTGTTTTCTGCACAAAGGCGATTCTGCGAAGCAATGTGAACACTTCTGCTTCCCAGGCACAGAGAAGGTGCTAGCAGGGAATTCTCTGCCTGCCTTTCCCCAGTGCTCTGCAAGCTCTCCAGGACAACATAAAATCTGGGGCTCTGTGCTTTCTTTCCTTCTGAACAAGTGTTTCTGTTTTCTGCACAAAAGCGATTCTGCGAAGTAATGTGAACACTTCTGCTTCCCAGGCACAGAGAAGGTGCTAGCAGGGAATTCTCTGCCTGCCTTTCCCCAGTGCTCTGCAAGCTCTCCAGGACAACATAAAATCTGGGGCTCTGTGCTTTCTTTTGTTCTGAACAAGTGTTAGTGTTTTCTGCACAAAGGCGATTCTGCGAAGCAATGTGAACACTTCTGCTTCCCAGGCACAGAGAAGGTGCTAGCAGGGAATTCTCTGCCTGCCTTTCCCCAGTGCTCTGCAAGCTCTCCAGGACAACATAAAATCTGGGGCTCTGTGCTTTCTTTCCTTCTGAACAAGTGTTAGTGTTTTCTGCACAAAAACGATTCTGCGAAGCAATGTGAACACTTCTGCTTCCCAGGCACAGAGAAGGTGCTAGCAGGGAATTCTCTGCCTGCCTTTCCCCAGTGCTATGCAAGCTCTCCAGAAGAACAGCAAATCTGGGGCTCTGTGCTTTCTTTTGTTCTGAATAAGTGTTAGTGTTTTCTGCAGAAAAGCGATTCTGCGAAGCAATGTAAACACTTCTGCTTCCCAGGCACAGAGAAAGTGCTAGCAGGGAATTCTCTGCCTGCCTTTCCCCAGTGCTCTGCAAGCTCTCCAGGACAACATAAAATCTGGGGCTCTGTGCTTTCTTTTGTTCTGAACAAGTGTTAGTGTTTTCTGCACAAAGGCGATTCTGCGAAGCAATGTGAACACTTCTGCTTCCCAGGCACAGAGAAGGTGCTAGCAGGGAATTCTCTGCCTGCCTTTCCCCAGTGCTCTGCAAGCTCTCCAGGACAACATAGCATCTGGGGCTCTGTGCTTTCTTTTGTTCTGAACAAGTGTTAGTGTTTTCTGCACAAAGGCGATTCTGCGAAGCAATGTGAACACTTCTGCTTCCCAGGCACAGAGAAGGTGCTAGCAGGGAATTCTCTGCCTGCCTTTCCCCAGTGCTCTGCAAGCTCTCCAGGACAACATAAAATCTGGGGCTCTGTGCTTTCTTTCCTTCTGAACAAGTGTTTCTGTTTTCTGCACAAAAGCGATTCTGCGAAGCCATGTGAACACTTCTGCTTCCCAGGCACAGAGAAGGTGCTAGCAGGGAATTCTCTGCCTGCCTTTCCTCAGTGCTCTGCAAGCTCTCCAGGACAACATAAAATCTGGGGCTCTGTGCTTTCTTTTGTTCTGAACAAGTGTTAGTGTTTTCTGCACAAAGGCGATTCTGCGAAGCAATGTGAACACTTCTGCTTCCCAGGCACAGAGAAGGTGCTAGCAGGGAATTCTCTGCCTGCCTTTCCCCAGTGCTCTGCAAGCTCTCCAGGACAACATAAAATCTGGGGCTCTGTGCTTTCTTTCGTTCTGAACAAGTGTTAGTGTTTTCTGCACAAAGGCGATTCTGCGAAGCAATGTGAACACTTCTGCTTCCCAGGCACAGAGAAGGGGCTAGCAGGGAATTCTCTGCCTGCCTTTCCCCAGTGCTCTGCAAGCTCTCCAGGACAACATAAAATCTGGGGCTCTGTGCTTTCTTTTGTTCTGAACAAGTGTTAGTGTTTTCTGCACAAGGGCGATTCTGCGAAGCAATGTGAACACTTCTGCTTCCCAGGCACAGAGAAGGTGCTAGCAGGGAATTCTCTGCCTGCCTTTCCCCAGTGCTCTGCAAGCTCTCCAGGACAACATAAAATCTGGGGCTCTGTGCTTTCTTTCGTTCTGAACAAGTGTTAGTGTTTTCTGCACAAAGGCGATTCTGCGAAGCAATGTGAACACTTCTGCTTCCCAGGCACAGAGAAGGTGCTAGCAGGGAATTCTCTGCCTGCCTTTCCCCAGTGCTCTGCAAGCTCTCCAGGACAACATAAAATCTGGGGCTCTGTGCTTTCTTTCCTTCTGAACAAGTGTTAGTGTTTTCTGCACAAAAACGATTCTGCGAAGCAATGTGAACACTTCTGCTTCCCAGGCACAGAGAAGGTGCTAGCAGGGAATTCTCTGCCTGCCTTTCCCCAGTGCTATGCAAGCTCTCCAGAAGAACAGCAAATCTGGGGCTCTGTGCTTTCTTTTGTTCTGAATAAGTGTTAGTGTTTTCTGCAGAAAAGCGATTCTGCGAAGCAATGTAAACACTTCTGCTTCCCAGGCACAGAGAAAGTGCTAGCAGGGAATTCTCTGCCTGCCTTTCCCCAGTGCTCTGCAAGCTCTCCAGGACAACATAAAATCTGGGGCTCTGTGCTTTCTTTTGTTCTGAACAAGTGTTAGTGTTTTCTGCACAAAGGCGATTCTGCGAAGCAATGTGAACACTTCTGCTTCCCAGGCACAGAGAAGGTGCTAGCAGGGAATTCTCTGCCTGCCTTTCCCCAGTGCTCTGCAAGCTCTCCAGGACAACATAAAATCTGGGGCTCTGTGCTTTCTTTCCTTCTGAACAAGTGTTTCTGTTTTCTGCACAAAAGCGATTCTGCGAAGTAATGTGAACACTTCTGCTTCCCAGGCACAGAGAAAGTGCTAGCAGGGAATTCTCTGCCTGCCTTTCCCCAGTGCTCTGCAAGCTCTCCAGGACAACATAAAATCTGGGGCTCTGTGCTTTCTTTTGTTCTGAACAAGTGTTAGTGTTTTCTGCACAAAGGCGATTCTGCGAAGCAATGTGAACACTTCTGCTTCCCAGGCACAGAGAAGGTGCTAGCAGGGAATTCTCTGCCTGCCTTTCCCCAGTGCTCTGCAAGCTCTCCAGGACAACATAAAATCTGGGGCTCTGTGCTTTCTTTCCTTCTGAACAAGTGTTAGTGTTTTCTGCACAAAAACGATTCTGCGAAGCAATGTGAACACTTCTGCTTCCCAGGCACAGAGAAGGTGCTAGCAGGGAATTCTCTGCCTGCCTTTCCCCAGTGCTATGCAAGCTCTCCAGAAGAACAGCAAATCTGGGGCTCTGTGCTTTCTTTTGTTCTGAATAAGTGTTAGTGTTTTCTGCAGAAAAGCGATTCTGCGAAGCAATGTAAACACTTCTGCTTCCCAGGCACAGAGAAAGTGCTAGCAGGGAATTCTCTGCCTGCCTTTCCCCAGTGCTCTGCAAGCTCTCCAGGACAACATAAAATCTGGGGCTCTGTGCTTTCTTTTGTTCTGAACAACTGTTAGTGTTTTCTGCACAAAGGCGATTCTGCGAAGCAATGTGAACACTTCTGCTTCCCAGGCACAGAGAAGGTGCTAGCAGGGAATTCTCTGCCTGCCTTTCCCCAGTGCTCTGCAAGCTCTCCAGGACAACATAGCATCTGGGGCTCTGTGCTTTCTTTTGTTCTGAACAAGTGTTAGTGTTTTCTGCACAAAGGCGATTCTGCGAAGCAATGTGAACACTTCTGCTTCCCAGGCACAGAGAAGGTGCTAGCAGGGAATTCTCTGCCTGCCTTTCCCCAGTGCTCTGCAAGCTCTCCAGGACAACATAAAATCTGGGGCTCTGTGCTTTCTTTCCTTCTGAACAAGTGTTTCTGTTTTCTGCACAAAAGCGATTCTGCGAAGCCATGTGAACACTTCTGCTTCCCAGGCACAGAGAAGGTGCTAGCAGGGAATTCTCTGCCTGCCTTTCCTCAGTGCTCTGCAAGCTCTCCAGGACAACATAAAATCTGGGGCTCTGTGCTTTCTTTTGTTCTGAACAAGTGTTAGTGTTTTCTGCACAAAGGCGATTCTGCGAAGCAATGTGAACACTTCTGCTTCCCAGGCACAGAGAAGGTGCTAGCAGGGAATTCTCTGCCTGCCTTTCCCCAGTGCTCTGCAAGCTCTCCAGGACAACATAAAATCTGGGGCTCTGTGCTTTCTTTCCTTCTGAACAAGTGTTAGTGTTTTCTGCAGAAAAGCGATTCTGCGAAGCAATGTGAACACTTCTGCTTCCCAGGCACAGAGAAGGTGCTAGCAGGGAATTCTCTGCCTGCCTTTCCCCAGTGCTATGCAAGCTCTCCAGAAGAACAGCAAATCTGGGGCTCTGTGCTTTCTTTTGTTCTGAATAAGTGTTAGTGTTTTCTGCAGAAAAGCGATTCTGCGAAGCAATGTAAACACTTCTGCTTCCCAGGCACAGAGAAAGTGTTAGCAGGGAATTCTCTGCCTGCCTTTCCCCAGTGCTCTGCAAGCTCTCCAGGACAACATAAAATCTGGGGCTCTGTGCTTTCTTTTGTTCTGAACAAGTGTTAGTGTTTTCTGCACAAAGGCGATTCTGCGAAGCAATGTGAACACTTCTGCTTCCCAGGCACAGAGAAGGTGCTAGCAGGGAATTCTCTGCCTGCCTTTCCCCAGTGCTCTGCAAGCTCTCCAGGACAACATAAAATCTGGGGCTCTGTGCTTTCTTTCCTTCTGAACAAGTGTTAGTGTTTTCTGCACAAAAACGATTCTGCGAAGCAATGTGAACACTTCTGCTTCCCAGGCACAGAGAAGGTGCTAGCAGGGAATTCTCTGCCTGCCTTTCCCCAGTGCTATGCAAGCTCTCCAGAAGAACAGCAAATCTGGGGCTCTGTGCTTTCTTTTGTTCTGAATAAGTGTTAGTGTTTTCTGCAGAAAAGCGATTCTGCGAAGCAATGTAAACACTTCTGCTTCCCAGGCACAGAGAAAGTGCTAGCAGGGAATTCTCTGCCTGCCTTTCCCCAGTGCTCTGCAAGCTCTCCAGGACAACATAAAATCTGGGGCTCTGTGCTTTCTTTTGTTCTGAACAACTGTTAGTGTTTTCTGCACAAAGGCGATTCTGCGAAGCAATGTGAACACTTCTGCTTCCCAGGCACAGAGAAGGTGCTAGCAGGGAATTCTCTGCCTGCCTTTCCCCAGTGCTCTGCAAGCTCTCCAGGACAACATAAAATCTGGGGCTCTGTGCTTTCTTTCCTTCTGAACAAGTGTTAGTGTTTTCTGCAGAAAAGCGATTCTGCGAAGCAATGTGAACACTTCTGCTTCCCAGGCACAGAGAAGGTGCTAGCAGGGAATTCTCTGCCTGCCTTTCCCCAGTGCTATGCAAGCTCTCCAGAAGAACAGCAAATCTGGGGCTCTGTGCTTTCTTTTGTTCTGAATAAGTGTTAGTGTTTTCTGCAGAAAAGCGATTCTGCGAAGCAATGTAAACACTTCTGCTTCCCAGGCACAGAGAAGGTGCTAGCAGGGAATTCCCTGCCTGCCTTTCCCCAGTGCTCTGCAAGCTCTCCAGGACAACATAGCATCTGGGGCTCTGTGCTTTCTTTTGTTCTGAACAAGTGTTAGTGTTTTCTGCACAAAGGCGATTCTGCGAAGCAATGTGAACACTTCTGCTTCCCAGGCACAGAGAAGGTGCTAGCAGGGAATTCTCTGCCTGCCTTTCCCCAGTGCTCTGCAAGCTCTCCAGGACAACATAAAATCTGGGGCTCTGTGCTTTCTTTCGTTCTGAACAAGTGCTAGTGTTTTCTGCACAAAGGCGATTCTGCGAAGCAATGTGAACACTTCTGCTTCCCAGGCACAGAGAAGGGGCTAGCAGGGAATTCTCTGCCTGCCTTTCCCCAGTGCTCTGCAAGCTCTCCAGGACAACATAAAATCTGGGGCTCTGTGGTTTCTTTCCTTCTGAACAAGTGTTAGTGTTTTCTGCACAAAAGCGATTCTGCGAAGCAATGTGAACACTTCTGCTTCCCAGGCACAGAGAAGGTGCTAGCAGGGAATTCTCTGCCTGCCTTTCCCCAGTGCTCTGCAAGCTCTCCAGGACAACATAAAATCTGGGGCTCTGTGCTTTCTTTCGTTCTGAACAAGTGTTAGTGTTTTCTGCACAAAGGCGATTCTGCGAAGCAATGTGAACACTTCTGCTTCCCAGGCACAGAGAAGGTGCTAGCAGGGAATTCTCTGCCTGCCTTTCCCCAGTGCTCTGCAAGCTCTCCAGGACAACATAAAATCTGGGGCTCTGTGCTTTCTTTCCTTCTGAACAAGTGTTAGTGTTTTCTGCACAAAGGCGATTCTGCGAAGCAATGTGAACACTTCTGCTTCCCAGGCACAGAGAAGGTGCTAGCAGGGAATTCTCTGCCTGCCTTTCCCCAGTGCTCTGCAAGCTCTCCAGGACAACATAAAATCTGGGGCTCTGTGCTTTCTTTCCTTCTGAACAAGTGTTTCTGTTTTCTGCACAAAAGCGATTCTGCGAAGCCATGTGAACACTTCTGCTTCCCAGGCACAGAGAAGGTGCTAGCAAGGAATTCTCTGCCTGCCTTTCCTCAGTGCTCTGCAAGCTCTCCAGGACAACATAAAATCTGGGGCTCTGTGCTTTCTTTTGTTCTGAACAAGTGTTAGTGTTTTCTGCACAAAGGCGATTCTGCGAAGCAATGTGAACACTTCTGCTTCCCAGGCACAGAGAAGGTGCTAGCAGGGAATTCTCTGCCTGCCTTTCCCCAGTGCTCTGCAAGCTCTCCAGGACAACATAAAATCTGGGGCTCTGTGCTTTCTTTCCTTCTGAACAAGTGTTAGTGTTTTCTGCAGAAAAGCGATTCTGCGAAGCAATGTGAACACTTCTGCTTCCCAGGCACAGAGAAGGTGCTAGCAGGGAATTCTCTGCCTGCCTTTCCCCAGTGCTATGCAAGCTCTCCAGAAGAACAGCAAATCTGGGGCTCTGTGCTTTCTTTTGTTCTGAATAAGTGTTAGTGTTTTCTGCAGAAAAGCGATTCTGCGAAGCAATGTAAACACTTCTGCTTCCCAGGCACAGAGAAGGTGCTAGCAGGGAATTCCCTGCCTGCCTTTCCCCAGTGCTCTGCAAGCTCTCCAGGACAACATAGCATCTGGGGCTCTGTGCTTTCTTTTGTTCTGAACAAGTGTTAGTGTTTTCTGCACAAAGGCGATTCTGCGAAGCAATGTGAACACTTCTGCTTCCCAGGCACAGAGAAGGGGCTAGCAGGGAATTCTCTGCCTGCCTTTCCCCAGTGCTCTGCAAGCTCTCCAGGACAACATAAAATCTGGGGCTCTGTGCTTTCTTTCGTTCTGAACAAGTGTTAGTGTTTTCTGCACAAAGGCGATTCTGCGAAGCAATGTGAACACTTCTGCTTCCCAGGCACAGAGAAGGGGCTAGCAGGGAATTCTCTGCCTGCCTTTCCCCAGTGCTCTGCAAGCTCTCCAGGACAACATAAAATCTGGGGCTCTGTGCTTTCTTTTGTTCTGAACAAGTGTTAGTGTTTTCTGCACAAGGGCGATTCTGCGAAGCAATGTAAACACTTCTGCTTCCCAGGCACAGAGAAGGTGCTAGCAGGGAATTCTCTGCCTGCCTTTCCCCAGTGCTCTGCAAGCTCTCCAGGACAACATAAAATCTGGGGCTCTGTGCTTTCTTTTGTTCTGAACAACTGTTAGTGTTTTCTGCACAAAGGCGATTCTGCGAAGCAATGTGAACACTTCTGCTTCCCAGGCACAGAGAAGGTGCTAGCAGGGAATTCTCTGCCTGCCTTTCCCCAGTGCTCTGCAAGCTCTCCAGGACAACATAAAATCTGGGGCTCTGTGCTTTCTTTCCTTCTGAACAAGTGTTAGTGTTTTCTGCAGAAAAGCGATTCTGCGAAGCAATGTGAACACTTCTGCTTCCCAGGCACAGAGAAGGTGCTAGCAGGGAATTCTCTGCCTGCCTTTCCCCAGTGCTATGCAAGCTCTCCAGAAGAACAGCAAATCTGGGGCTCTGTGCTTTCTTTTGTTCTGAATAAGTGTTAGTGTTTTCTGCAGAAAAGCGATTCTGCGAAGCAATGTAAACACTTCTGCTTCCCAGGCACAGAGAAGGTGCTAGCAGGGAATTCCCTGCCTGCCTTTCCCCAGTGCTCTGCAAGCTCTCCAGGACAACATAGCATCTGGGGCTCTGTGCTTTCTTTTGTTCTGAACAAGTGTTAGTGTTTTCTGCACAAAGGCGATTCTGCGAAGCAATGTGAACACTTCTGCTTCCCAGGCACAGAGAAGGTGCTAGCAGGGAATTCTCTGCCTGCCTTTCCCCAGTGCTCTGCAAGCTCTCCAGGACAACATAAAATCTGGGGCTCTGTGCTTTCTTTCGTTCTGAACAAGTGCTAGTGTTTTCTGCACAAAGGCGATTCTGCGAAGCAATGTGAACACTTCTGCTTCCCAGGCACAGAGAAGGGGCTAGCAGGGAATTCTCTGCCTGCCTTTCCCCAGTGCTCTGCAAGCTCTCCAGGACAACATAAAATCTGGGGCTCTGTGGTTTCTTTCCTTCTGAACAAGTGTTAGTGTTTTCTGCACAAAAGCGATTCTGCGAAGCAATGTGAACACTTCTGCTTCCCAGGCACAGAGAAGGTGCTAGCAGGGAATTCTCTGCCTGCCTTTCCCCAGTGCTCTGCAAGCTCTCCAGGACAACATAAAATCTGGGGCTCTGTGCTTTCTTTCGTTCTGAACAAGTGTTAGTGTTTTCTGCACAAAGGCGATTCTGCGAAGCAATGTGAACACTTCTGCTTCCCAGGCACAGAGAAGGTGCTAGCAGGGAATTCTCTGCCTGCCTTTCCCCAGTGCTCTGCAAGCTCTCCAGGACAACATAAAATCTGGGGCTCTGTGCTTTCTTTCCTTCTGAACAAGTGTTAGTGTTTTCTGCACAAAGGCGATTCTGCGAAGCAATGTGAACACTTCTGCTTCCCAGGCACAGAGAAGGTGCTAGCAGGGAATTCTCTGCCTGCCTTTCCCCAGTGCTCTGCAAGCTCTCCAGGACAACATAAAATCTGGGGCTCTGTGCTTTCTTTCCTTCTGAACAAGTGTTTCTGTTTTCTGCACAAAAGCGATTCTGCGAAGCCATGTGAACACTTCTGCTTCCCAGGCACAGAGAAGGTGCTAGCAAGGAATTCTCTGCCTGCCTTTCCTCAGTGCTCTGCAAGCTCTCCAGGACAACATAAAATCTGGGGCTCTGTGCTTTCTTTTGTTCTGAACAAGTGTTAGTGTTTTCTGCACAAAGGCGATTCTGCGAAGCAATGTGAACACTTCTGCTTCCCAGGCACAGAGAAGGTGCTAGCAGGGAATTCTCTGCCTGCCTTTCCCCAGTGCTCTGCAAGCTCTCCAGGACAACATAAAATCTGGGGCTCTGTGCTTTCTTTCCTTCTGAACAAGTGTTAGTGTTTTCTGCAGAAAAGCGATTCTGCGAAGCAATGTGAACACTTCTGCTTCCCAGGCACAGAGAAGGTGCTAGCAGGGAATTCTCTGCCTGCCTTTCCCCAGTGCTATGCAAGCTCTCCAGAAGAACAGCAAATCTGGGGCTCTGTGCTTTCTTTTGTTCTGAATAAGTGTTAGTGTTTTCTGCAGAAAAGCGATTCTGCGAAGCAATGTAAACACTTCTGCTTCCCAGGCACAGAGAAGGTGCTAGCAGGGAATTCCCTGCCTGCCTTTCCCCAGTGCTCTGCAAGCTCTCCAGGACAACATAGCATCTGGGGCTCTGTGCTTTCTTTTGTTCTGAACAAGTGTTAGTGTTTTCTGCACAAAGGCGATTCTGCGAAGCAATGTGAACACTTCTGCTTCCCAGGCACAGAGAAGGGGCTAGCAGGGAATTCTCTGCCTGCCTTTCCCCAGTGCTCTGCAAGCTCTCCAGGACAACATAAAATCTGGGGCTCTGTGCTTTCTTTCGTTCTGAACAAGTGTTAGTGTTTTCTGCACAAAGGCGATTCTGCGAAGCAATGTGAACACTTCTGCTTCCCAGGCACAGAGAAGGGGCTAGCAGGGAATTCTCTGCCTGCCTTTCCCCAGTGCTCTGCAAGCTCTCCAGGACAACATAAAATCTGGGGCTCTGTGCTTTCTTTTGTTCTGAACAAGTGTTAGTGTTTTCTGCACAAGGGCGATTCTGCGAAGCAATGTGAACACTTCTGCTTCCCAGGCACAGAGAAGGTGCTAGCAGGGAATTCTCTGCCTGCCTTTCCCCAGTGCTCTGCAAGCTCTCCAGGACAACATAAAATCTGGGGCTCTGTGCTTTCTTTCGTTCTGAACAAGTGTTAGTGTTTTCTGCACAAAGGCGATTCTGCGAAGCAATGTGAACACTTCTGCTTCCCAGGCACAGAGAAGGTGCTAGCAGGGAATTCTCTGCCTGCCTTTCCCCAGTGCTCTGCAAGCTCTCCAGGACAACATAAAATCTGGGGCTCTGTGCTTTCTTTCCTTCTGAACAAGTGTTAGTGTTTTCTGCACAAAAACGATTCTGCGAAGCAATGTGAACACTTCTGCTTCCCAGGCACAGAGAAGGTGCTAGCAGGGAATTCTCTGCCTGCCTTTCCCCAGTGCTATGCAAGCTCTCCAGAAGAACAGCAAATCTGGGGCTCTGTGCTTTCTTTTGTTCTGAATAAGTGTTAGTGTTTTCTGCAGAAAAGCGATTCTGCGAAGCAATGTAAACACTTCTGCTTCCCAGGCACAGAGAAAGTGCTAGCAGGGAATTCTCTGCCTGCCTTTCCCCAGTGCTCTGCAAGCTCTCCAGGACAACATAAAATCTGGGGCTCTGTGCTTTCTTTCCTTCTGAACAAGTGTTAGTGTTTTCTGCACAAAGGCGATTCTGCGAAGCAATGTGAACACTTCTGCTTCCCAGGCACAGAGAAGGTGCTAGCAGGGAATTCTCTGCCTGCCTTTCCCCAGTGCTCTGCAAGCTCTCCAGGACAACATAAAATCTGGGGCTCTGTGCTTTCTTTCCTTCTGAACAAGTGTTTCTGTT
The DNA here is from genome assembly GCF_031877795.1 of Strix aluco. Classification (NCBI taxonomy): domain Eukaryota; kingdom Metazoa; phylum Chordata; class Aves; order Strigiformes; family Strigidae; genus Strix; species Strix aluco. The sequence goes on along the minus strand of NC_133942.1, from coordinate 346,462 downwards.
TTCTGCACAAAAGCGATTCTGCGAAGTAATGTGAACACTTCTGCTTCCCAGGCACAGAGAAGGTGCTAGCAGGGAATTCTCTGCCTGCCTTTCCCCAGTGCTCTGCAAGCTCTCCAGGACAACATAAAATCTGGGGCTCTGTGCTTTCTTTTGTTCTGAACAAGTGTTAGTGTTTTCTGCACAAAGGCGATTCTGCGAAGCAATGTGAACACTTCTGCTTCCCAGGCACAGAGAAGGTGCTAGCAGGGAATTCTCTGCCTGCCTTTCCCCAGTGCTCTGCAAGCTCTCCAGGACAACATAAAATCTGGGGCTCTGTGCTTTCTTTCCTTCTGAACAAGTGTTAGTGTTTTCTGCACAAAAACGATTCTGCGAAGCAATGTGAACACTTCTGCTTCCCAGGCACAGAGAAGGTGCTAGCAGGGAATTCTCTGCCTGCCTTTCCCCAGTGCTATGCAAGCTCTCCAGAAGAACAGCAAATCTGGGGCTCTGTGCTTTCTTTTGTTCTGAATAAGTGTTAGTGTTTTCTGCAGAAAAGCGATTCTGCGAAGCAATGTAAACACTTCTGCTTCCCAGGCACAGAGAAAGTGCTAGCAGGGAATTCTCTGCCTGCCTTTCCCCAGTGCTCTGCAAGCTCTCCAGGACAACATAAAATCTGGGGCTCTGTGCTTTCTTTTGTTCTGAACAACTGTTAGTGTTTTCTGCACAAAGGCGATTCTGCGAAGCAATGTGAACACTTCTGCTTCCCAGGCACAGAGAAGGTGCTAGCAGGGAATTCTCTGCCTGCCTTTCCCCAGTGCTCTGCAAGCTCTCCAGGACAACATAGCATCTGGGGCTCTGTGCTTTCTTTTGTTCTGAACAAGTGTTAGTGTTTTCTGCACAAAGGCGATTCTGCGAAGCAATGTGAACACTTCTGCTTCCCAGGCACAGAGAAGGTGCTAGCAGGGAATTCTCTGCCTGCCTTTCCCCAGTGCTCTGCAAGCTCTCCAGGACAACATAAAATCTGGGGCTCTGTGCTTTCTTTCCTTCTGAACAAGTGTTTCTGTTTTCTGCACAAAAGCGATTCTGCGAAGCCATGTGAACACTTCTGCTTCCCAGGCACAGAGAAGGTGCTAGCAGGGAATTCTCTGCCTGCCTTTCCTCAGTGCTCTGCAAGCTCTCCAGGACAACATAAAATCTGGGGCTCTGTGCTTTCTTTTGTTCTGAACAAGTGTTAGTGTTTTCTGCACAAAGGCGATTCTGCGAAGCAATGTGAACACTTCTGCTTCCCAGGCACAGAGAAGGTGCTAGCAGGGAATTCTCTGCCTGCCTTTCCCCAGTGCTCTGCAAGCTCTCCAGGACAACATAAAATCTGGGGCTCTGTGCTTTCTTTCCTTCTGAACAAGTGTTTCTGTTTTCTGCACAAAAGCGATTCTGCGAAGTAATGTGAACACTTCTGCTTCCCAGGCACAGAGAAGGTGCTAGCAGGGAATTCTCTGCCTGCCTTTCCCCAGTGCTCTGCAAGCTCTCCAGGACAACATAAAATCTGGGGCTCTGTGCTTTCTTTCCTTCTGAACAAGTGTTTCTGTTTTCTGCACAAAAGCGATTCTGCGAAGTAATGTGAACACTTCTGCTTCCCAGGCACAGAGAAGGTGCTAGCAGGGAATTCTCTGCCTGCCTTTCCCCAGTGCTCTGCAAGCTCTCCAGGACAACATAAAATCTGGGGCTCTGTGCTTTCTTTTGTTCTGAACAAGTGTTAGTGTTTTCTGCACAAAGGCGATTCTGCGAAGCAATGTGAACACTTCTGCTTCCCAGGCACAGAGAAGGTGCTAGCAGGGAATTCTCTGCCTGCCTTTCCCCAGTGCTCTGCAAGCTCTCCAGGACAACATAAAATCTGGGGCTCTGTGCTTTCTTTCCTTCTGAACAAGTGTTTCTGTTTTCTGCACAAAAACGATTCTGCGAAGCAATGTGAACACTTCTGCTTCCCAGGCACAGAGAAGGTGCTAGCAGGGAATTCTCTGCCTGCCTTTCCCCAGTGCTATGCAAGCTCTCCAGAAGAACAGCAAATCTGGGGCTCTGTGCTTTCTTTTGTTCTGAATAAGTGTTAGTGTTTTCTGCAGAAAAGCGATTCTGCGAAGCAATGTAAACACTTCTGCTTCCCAGGCACAGAGAAAGTGCTAGCAGGGAATTCTCTGCCTGCCTTTCCCCAGTGCTCTGCAAGCTCTCCAGGACAACATAAAATCTGGGGCTCTGTGCTTTCTTTTGTTCTGAACAACTGTTAGTGTTTTCTGCACAAAGGCGATTCTGCGAAGCAATGTGAACACTTCTGCTTCCCAGGCACAGAGAAGGTGCTAGCAGGGAATTCTCTGCCTGCCTTTCCCCAGTGCTCTGCAAGCTCTCCAGGACAACATAGCATCTGGGGCTCTGTGCTTTCTTTTGTTCTGAACAAGTGTTAGTGTTTTCTGCACAAAGGCGATTCTGCGAAGCAATGTGAACACTTCTGCTTCCCAGGCACAGAGAAGGTGCTAGCAGGGAATTCTCTGCCTGCCTTTCCCCAGTGCTCTGCAAGCTCTCCAGGACAACATAAAATCTGGGGCTCTGTGCTTTCTTTCCTTCTGAACAAGTGTTTCTGTTTTCTGCACAAAAGCGATTCTGCGAAGCCATGTGAACACTTCTGCTTCCCAGGCACAGAGAAGGTGCTAGCAGGGAATTCTCTGCCTGCCTTTCCTCAGTGCTCTGCAAGCTCTCCAGGACAACATAAAATCTGGGGCTCTGTGCTTTCTTTTGTTCTGAACAAGTGTTAGTGTTTTCTGCACAAAGGCGATTCTGCGAAGCAATGTGAACACTTCTGCTTCCCAGGCACAGAGAAGGTGCTAGCAGGGAATTCTCTGCCTGCCTTTCCCCAGTGCTCTGCAAGCTCTCCAGGACAACATAAAATCTGGGGCTCTGTGCTTTCTTTCGTTCTGAACAAGTGTTAGTGTTTTCTGCACAAAGGCGATTCTGCGAAGCAATGTGAACACTTCTGCTTCCCAGGCACAGAGAAGGGGCTAGCAGGGAATTCTCTGCCTGCCTTTCCCCAGTGCTCTGCAAGCTCTCCAGGACAACATAAAATCTGGGGCTCTGTGCTTTCTTTTGTTCTGAACAAGTGTTAGTGTTTTCTGCACAAGGGCGATTCTGCGAAGCAATGTGAACACTTCTGCTTCCCAGGCACAGAGAAGGTGCTAGCAGGGAATTCTCTGCCTGCCTTTCCCCAGTGCTCTGCAAGCTCTCCAGGACAACATAAAATCTGGGGCTCTGTGCTTTCTTTCGTTCTGAACAAGTGTTAGTGTTTTCTGCACAAAGGCGATTCTGCGAAGCAATGTGAACACTTCTGCTTCCCAGGCACAGAGAAGGTGCTAGCAGGGAATTCTCTGCCTGCCTTTCCCCAGTGCTCTGCAAGCTCTCCAGGACAACATAAAATCTGGGGCTCTGTGCTTTCTTTCCTTCTGAACAAGTGTTAGTGTTTTCTGCACAAAAACGATTCTGCGAAGCAATGTGAACACTTCTGCTTCCCAGGCACAGAGAAGGTGCTAGCAGGGAATTCTCTGCCTGCCTTTCCCCAGTGCTATGCAAGCTCTCCAGAAGAACAGCAAATCTGGGGCTCTGTGCTTTCTTTTGTTCTGAATAAGTGTTAGTGTTTTCTGCAGAAAAGCGATTCTGCGAAGCAATGTAAACACTTCTGCTTCCCAGGCACAGAGAAAGTGCTAGCAGGGAATTCTCTGCCTGCCTTTCCCCAGTGCTCTGCAAGCTCTCCAGGACAACATAAAATCTGGGGCTCTGTGCTTTCTTTTGTTCTGAACAAGTGTTAGTGTTTTCTGCACAAAGGCGATTCTGCGAAGCAATGTGAACACTTCTGCTTCCCAGGCACAGAGAAGGTGCTAGCAGGGAATTCTCTGCCTGCCTTTCCCCAGTGCTCTGCAAGCTCTCCAGGACAACATAAAATCTGGGGCTCTGTGCTTTCTTTCCTTCTGAACAAGTGTTTCTGTTTTCTGCACAAAAGCGATTCTGCGAAGTAATGTGAACACTTCTGCTTCCCAGGCACAGAGAAAGTGCTAGCAGGGAATTCTCTGCCTGCCTTTCCCCAGTGCTCTGCAAGCTCTCCAGGACAACATAAAATCTGGGGCTCTGTGCTTTCTTTTGTTCTGAACAAGTGTTAGTGTTTTCTGCACAAAGGCGATTCTGCGAAGCAATGTGAACACTTCTGCTTCCCAGGCACAGAGAAGGTGCTAGCAGGGAATTCTCTGCCTGCCTTTCCCCAGTGCTCTGCAAGCTCTCCAGGACAACATAAAATCTGGGGCTCTGTGCTTTCTTTCCTTCTGAACAAGTGTTAGTGTTTTCTGCACAAAAACGATTCTGCGAAGCAATGTGAACACTTCTGCTTCCCAGGCACAGAGAAGGTGCTAGCAGGGAATTCTCTGCCTGCCTTTCCCCAGTGCTATGCAAGCTCTCCAGAAGAACAGCAAATCTGGGGCTCTGTGCTTTCTTTTGTTCTGAATAAGTGTTAGTGTTTTCTGCAGAAAAGCGATTCTGCGAAGCAATGTAAACACTTCTGCTTCCCAGGCACAGAGAAAGTGCTAGCAGGGAATTCTCTGCCTGCCTTTCCCCAGTGCTCTGCAAGCTCTCCAGGACAACATAAAATCTGGGGCTCTGTGCTTTCTTTTGTTCTGAACAACTGTTAGTGTTTTCTGCACAAAGGCGATTCTGCGAAGCAATGTGAACACTTCTGCTTCCCAGGCACAGAGAAGGTGCTAGCAGGGAATTCTCTGCCTGCCTTTCCCCAGTGCTCTGCAAGCTCTCCAGGACAACATAGCATCTGGGGCTCTGTGCTTTCTTTTGTTCTGAACAAGTGTTAGTGTTTTCTGCACAAAGGCGATTCTGCGAAGCAATGTGAACACTTCTGCTTCCCAGGCACAGAGAAGGTGCTAGCAGGGAATTCTCTGCCTGCCTTTCCCCAGTGCTCTGCAAGCTCTCCAGGACAACATAAAATCTGGGGCTCTGTGCTTTCTTTCCTTCTGAACAAGTGTTTCTGTTTTCTGCACAAAAGCGATTCTGCGAAGCCATGTGAACACTTCTGCTTCCCAGGCACAGAGAAGGTGCTAGCAGGGAATTCTCTGCCTGCCTTTCCTCAGTGCTCTGCAAGCTCTCCAGGACAACATAAAATCTGGGGCTCTGTGCTTTCTTTTGTTCTGAACAAGTGTTAGTGTTTTCTGCACAAAGGCGATTCTGCGAAGCAATGTGAACACTTCTGCTTCCCAGGCACAGAGAAGGTGCTAGCAGGGAATTCTCTGCCTGCCTTTCCCCAGTGCTCTGCAAGCTCTCCAGGACAACATAAAATCTGGGGCTCTGTGCTTTCTTTCCTTCTGAACAAGTGTTAGTGTTTTCTGCAGAAAAGCGATTCTGCGAAGCAATGTGAACACTTCTGCTTCCCAGGCACAGAGAAGGTGCTAGCAGGGAATTCTCTGCCTGCCTTTCCCCAGTGCTATGCAAGCTCTCCAGAAGAACAGCAAATCTGGGGCTCTGTGCTTTCTTTTGTTCTGAATAAGTGTTAGTGTTTTCTGCAGAAAAGCGATTCTGCGAAGCAATGTAAACACTTCTGCTTCCCAGGCACAGAGAAAGTGTTAGCAGGGAATTCTCTGCCTGCCTTTCCCCAGTGCTCTGCAAGCTCTCCAGGACAACATAAAATCTGGGGCTCTGTGCTTTCTTTTGTTCTGAACAAGTGTTAGTGTTTTCTGCACAAAGGCGATTCTGCGAAGCAATGTGAACACTTCTGCTTCCCAGGCACAGAGAAGGTGCTAGCAGGGAATTCTCTGCCTGCCTTTCCCCAGTGCTCTGCAAGCTCTCCAGGACAACATAAAATCTGGGGCTCTGTGCTTTCTTTCCTTCTGAACAAGTGTTAGTGTTTTCTGCACAAAAACGATTCTGCGAAGCAATGTGAACACTTCTGCTTCCCAGGCACAGAGAAGGTGCTAGCAGGGAATTCTCTGCCTGCCTTTCCCCAGTGCTATGCAAGCTCTCCAGAAGAACAGCAAATCTGGGGCTCTGTGCTTTCTTTTGTTCTGAATAAGTGTTAGTGTTTTCTGCAGAAAAGCGATTCTGCGAAGCAATGTAAACACTTCTGCTTCCCAGGCACAGAGAAAGTGCTAGCAGGGAATTCTCTGCCTGCCTTTCCCCAGTGCTCTGCAAGCTCTCCAGGACAACATAAAATCTGGGGCTCTGTGCTTTCTTTTGTTCTGAACAACTGTTAGTGTTTTCTGCACAAAGGCGATTCTGCGAAGCAATGTGAACACTTCTGCTTCCCAGGCACAGAGAAGGTGCTAGCAGGGAATTCTCTGCCTGCCTTTCCCCAGTGCTCTGCAAGCTCTCCAGGACAACATAAAATCTGGGGCTCTGTGCTTTCTTTCCTTCTGAACAAGTGTTAGTGTTTTCTGCAGAAAAGCGATTCTGCGAAGCAATGTGAACACTTCTGCTTCCCAGGCACAGAGAAGGTGCTAGCAGGGAATTCTCTGCCTGCCTTTCCCCAGTGCTATGCAAGCTCTCCAGAAGAACAGCAAATCTGGGGCTCTGTGCTTTCTTTTGTTCTGAATAAGTGTTAGTGTTTTCTGCAGAAAAGCGATTCTGCGAAGCAATGTAAACACTTCTGCTTCCCAGGCACAGAGAAGGTGCTAGCAGGGAATTCCCTGCCTGCCTTTCCCCAGTGCTCTGCAAGCTCTCCAGGACAACATAGCATCTGGGGCTCTGTGCTTTCTTTTGTTCTGAACAAGTGTTAGTGTTTTCTGCACAAAGGCGATTCTGCGAAGCAATGTGAACACTTCTGCTTCCCAGGCACAGAGAAGGTGCTAGCAGGGAATTCTCTGCCTGCCTTTCCCCAGTGCTCTGCAAGCTCTCCAGGACAACATAAAATCTGGGGCTCTGTGCTTTCTTTCGTTCTGAACAAGTGCTAGTGTTTTCTGCACAAAGGCGATTCTGCGAAGCAATGTGAACACTTCTGCTTCCCAGGCACAGAGAAGGGGCTAGCAGGGAATTCTCTGCCTGCCTTTCCCCAGTGCTCTGCAAGCTCTCCAGGACAACATAAAATCTGGGGCTCTGTGGTTTCTTTCCTTCTGAACAAGTGTTAGTGTTTTCTGCACAAAAGCGATTCTGCGAAGCAATGTGAACACTTCTGCTTCCCAGGCACAGAGAAGGTGCTAGCAGGGAATTCTCTGCCTGCCTTTCCCCAGTGCTCTGCAAGCTCTCCAGGACAACATAAAATCTGGGGCTCTGTGCTTTCTTTCGTTCTGAACAAGTGTTAGTGTTTTCTGCACAAAGGCGATTCTGCGAAGCAATGTGAACACTTCTGCTTCCCAGGCACAGAGAAGGTGCTAGCAGGGAATTCTCTGCCTGCCTTTCCCCAGTGCTCTGCAAGCTCTCCAGGACAACATAAAATCTGGGGCTCTGTGCTTTCTTTCCTTCTGAACAAGTGTTAGTGTTTTCTGCACAAAGGCGATTCTGCGAAGCAATGTGAACACTTCTGCTTCCCAGGCACAGAGAAGGTGCTAGCAGGGAATTCTCTGCCTGCCTTTCCCCAGTGCTCTGCAAGCTCTCCAGGACAACATAAAATCTGGGGCTCTGTGCTTTCTTTCCTTCTGAACAAGTGTTTCTGTTTTCTGCACAAAAGCGATTCTGCGAAGCCATGTGAACACTTCTGCTTCCCAGGCACAGAGAAGGTGCTAGCAAGGAATTCTCTGCCTGCCTTTCCTCAGTGCTCTGCAAGCTCTCCAGGACAACATAAAATCTGGGGCTCTGTGCTTTCTTTTGTTCTGAACAAGTGTTAGTGTTTTCTGCACAAAGGCGATTCTGCGAAGCAATGTGAACACTTCTGCTTCCCAGGCACAGAGAAGGTGCTAGCAGGGAATTCTCTGCCTGCCTTTCCCCAGTGCTCTGCAAGCTCTCCAGGACAACATAAAATCTGGGGCTCTGTGCTTTCTTTCCTTCTGAACAAGTGTTAGTGTTTTCTGCAGAAAAGCGATTCTGCGAAGCAATGTGAACACTTCTGCTTCCCAGGCACAGAGAAGGTGCTAGCAGGGAATTCTCTGCCTGCCTTTCCCCAGTGCTATGCAAGCTCTCCAGAAGAACAGCAAATCTGGGGCTCTGTGCTTTCTTTTGTTCTGAATAAGTGTTAGTGTTTTCTGCAGAAAAGCGATTCTGCGAAGCAATGTAAACACTTCTGCTTCCCAGGCACAGAGAAGGTGCTAGCAGGGAATTCCCTGCCTGCCTTTCCCCAGTGCTCTGCAAGCTCTCCAGGACAACATAGCATCTGGGGCTCTGTGCTTTCTTTTGTTCTGAACAAGTGTTAGTGTTTTCTGCACAAAGGCGATTCTGCGAAGCAATGTGAACACTTCTGCTTCCCAGGCACAGAGAAGGGGCTAGCAGGGAATTCTCTGCCTGCCTTTCCCCAGTGCTCTGCAAGCTCTCCAGGACAACATAAAATCTGGGGCTCTGTGCTTTCTTTCGTTCTGAACAAGTGTTAGTGTTTTCTGCACAAAGGCGATTCTGCGAAGCAATGTGAACACTTCTGCTTCCCAGGCACAGAGAAGGGGCTAGCAGGGAATTCTCTGCCTGCCTTTCCCCAGTGCTCTGCAAGCTCTCCAGGACAACATAAAATCTGGGGCTCTGTGCTTTCTTTTGTTCTGAACAAGTGTTAGTGTTTTCTGCACAAGGGCGATTCTGCGAAGCAATGTGAACACTTCTGCTTCCCAGGCACAGAGAAGGTGCTAGCAGGGAATTCTCTGCCTGCCTTTCCCCAGTGCTCTGCAAGCTCTCCAGGACAACATAAAATCTGGGGCTCTGTGCTTTCTTTCGTTCTGAACAAGTGTTAGTGTTTTCTGCACAAAGGCGATTCTGCGAAGCAATGTGAACACTTCTGCTTCCCAGGCACAGAGAAGGTGCTAGCAGGGAATTCTCTGCCTGCCTTTCCCCAGTGCTCTGCAAGCTCTCCAGGACAACATAAAATCTGGGGCTCTGTGCTTTCTTTCCTTCTGAACAAGTGTTAGTGTTTTCTGCACAAAAACGATTCTGCGAAGCAATGTGAACACTTCTGCTTCCCAGGCACAGAGAAGGTGCTAGCAGGGAATTCTCTGCCTGCCTTTCCCCAGTGCTATGCAAGCTCTCCAGAAGAACAGCAAATCTGGGGCTCTGTGCTTTCTTTTGTTCTGAATAAGTGTTAGTGTTTTCTGCAGAAAAGCGATTCTGCGAAGCAATGTAAACACTTCTGCTTCCCAGGCACAGAGAAAGTGCTAGCAGGGAATTCTCTGCCTGCCTTTCCCCAGTGCTCTGCAAGCTCTCCAGGACAACATAAAATCTGGGGCTCTGTGCTTTCTTTCCTTCTGAACAAGTGTTTCTGTTTTCTGCACAAAAGCGATTCTGCGAAGTAATGTGAACACTTCTGCTTCCCAGGCACAGAGAAGGTGCTAGCAGGGAATTCTCTGCCTGCCTTTCCCCAGTGCTCTGCAAGCTCTCCAGGACAACATAAAATCTGGGGCTCTGTGCTTTCTTTTGTTCTGAACAAGTGTTAGTGTTTTCTGCACAAAGGCGATTCTGCGAAGCAATGTGAACACTTCTGCTTCCCAGGCACAGAGAAGGTGCTAGCAGGGAATTCTCTGCCTGCCTTTCCCCAGTGCTCTGCAAGCTCTCCAGGACAACATAAAATCTGGGGCTCTGTGCTTTCTTTCCTTCTGAACAAGTGTTAGTGTTTTCTGCACAAAAACGATTCTGCGAAGCAATGTGAACACTTCTGCTTCCCAGGCACAGAGAAGGTGCTAGCAGGGAATTCCCTGCCTGCCTTTCCCCAGTGCTATGCAAGCTCTCCAGAAGAACAGCAAATCTGGGGCTCTGTGCTTTCTTTTGTTCTGAATAAGTGTTAGTGTTTTCTGCAGAAAAGCGATTCTGCGAAGCAATGTAAACACTTCTGCTTCCCAGGCACAGAGAAAGTGCTAGCAGGGAATTCTCTGCCTGCCTTTCCCCAGTGCTCTGCAAGCTCTCCAGGACAACATAAAATCTGGGGCTCTGTGCTTTCTTTTGTTCTGAACAACTGTTAGTGTTTTCTGCACAAAGGCGATTCTGCGAAGCAATGTGAACACTTCTGCTTCCCAGGCACAGAGAAGGTGCTAGCAGGGAATTCTCTGCCTGCCTTTCCCCAGTGCTCTGCAAGCTCTCCAGGACAACATAGCATCTGGGGCTCTGTGCTTTCTTTTGTTCTGAACAAGTGTTAGTGTTTTCTGCACAAAGGCGATTCTGCGAAGCAATGTGAACACTTCTGCTTCCCAGGCACAGAGAAGGTGCTAGCAGGGAATTCTCTGCCTGCCTTTCCCCAGTGCTCTGCAAGCTCTCCAGGACAACATAAAATCTGGGGCTCTGTGCTTTCTTTCCTTCTGAACAAGTGTTTCTGTTTTCTGCACAAAAGCGATTCTGCGAAGCCATGTGAACACTTCTGCTTCCCAGGCACAGAGAAGGTGCTAGCAGGGAATTCTCTGCCTGCCTTTCCTCAGTGCTCTGCAAGCTCTCCAGGACAACATAAAATCTGGGGCTCTGTGCTTTCTTTTGTTCTGAACAAGTGTTAGTGTTTTCTGCACAAAGGCGATTCTGCGAAGCAATGTGAACACTTCTGCTTCCCAGGCACAGAGAAGGTGCTAGCAGGGAATTCTCTGCCTGCCTTTCCCCAGTGCTCTGCAAGCTCTCCAGGACAACATAAAATCTGGGGCTCTGTGCTTTCTTTCCTTCTGAACAAGTGTTAGTGTTTTCTGCAGAAAAGCGATTCTGCGAAGCAATGTGAACACTTCTGCTTCCCAGGCACAGAGAAGGTGCTAGCAGGGAATTCTCTGCCTGCCTTTCCCCAGTGCTATGCAAGCTCTCCAGAAGAACAGCAAATCTGGGGCTCTGTGCTTTCTTTTGTTCTGAATAAGTGTTAGTGTTTTCTGCAGAAAAGCGATTCTGCGAAGCAATGTAAACACTTCTGCTTCCCAGGCACAGAGAAAGTGTTAGCAGGGAATTCTCTGCCTGCCTTTCCCCAGTGCTCTGCAAGCTCTCCAGGACAACATAAAATCTGGGGCTCTGTGCTTTCTTTTGTTCTGAACAAGTGTTAGTGTTTTCTGCACAAAGGCGATTCTGCGAAGCAATGTGAACACTTCTGCTTCCCAGGCACAGAGAAGGTGCTAGCAGGGAATTCTCTGCCTGCCTTTCCCCAGTGCTCTGCAAGCTCTCCAGGACAACATAAAATCTGGGGCTCTGTGCTTTCTTTCCTTCTGAACAAGTGTTAGTGTTTTCTGCACAAAAACGATTCTGCGAAGCAATGTGAACACTTCTGCTTCCCAGGCACAGAGAAGGTGCTAGCAGGGAATTCTCTGCCTGCCTTTCCCCAGTGCTATGCAAGCTCTCCAGAAGAACAGCAAATCTGGGGCTCTGTGCTTTCTTTTGTTCTGAATAAGTGTTAGTGTTTTCTGCAGAAAAGCGATTCTGCGAAGCAATGTAAACACTTCTGCTTCCCAGGCACAGAGAAAGTGCTAGCAGGGAATTCTCTGCCTGCCTTTCCCCAGTGCTCTGCAAGCTCTCCAGGACAACATAAAATCTGGGGCTCTGTGCTTTCTTTTGTTCTGAACAACTGTTAGTGTTTTCTGCACAAAGGCGATTCTGCGAAGCAATGTGAACACTTCTGCTTCCCAGGCACAGAGAAGGTGCTAGCAGGGAATTCTCTGCCTGCCTTTCCCCAGTGCTCTGCAAGCTCTCCAGGACAACATAAAATCTGGGGCTCTGTGCTTTCTTTTGTTCTGAACAAGTGTTAGTGTTTTCTGCACAAAGGCGATTCTGCGAAGCAATGTGAACACTTCTGCTTCCCAGGCACAGAGAAGGTGCTAGCAGGGAATTCTCTGCCTGCCTTTCCCCAGTGCTCTGCAAGCTCTCCAGGACAACATAAAATCTGGGGCTCTGTGCTTTCTTTCCTTCTGAACAAGTGTTTCTGTTTTCTGCACAAAAGCGATTCTGCGAAGCCATGTGAACACTTCTGCTTCCCAGGCACAGAGAAGGTGCTAGCAAGGAATTCTCTGCCTGCCTTTCCTCAGTGCTCTGCAAGCTCTCCAGGACAACATAAAATCTGGGGCTCTGTGCTTTCTTTTGTTCTGAACAAGTGTTAGTGTTTTCTGCACAAAGGCGATTCTGCGAAGCAATGTGAACACTTCTGCTTCCCAGGCACAGAGAAGGTGCTAGCAGGGAATTCTCTGCCTGCCTTTCCCCAGTGCTCTGCAAGCTCTCCAGGACAACATAAAATCTGGGGCTCTGTGCTATCTTTCCTTCTGAACAAGTGTTAGTGTTTTCTGCAGAAAAGCGATTCTGCGAAGCAATGTGAACACTTCTGCTTCCCAGGCACATAGAAGGTGCTAGCAGGGAATTCTCTGCCTGCCTTTCCCCAGTGCTATGCAAGCTCTCCAGAAGAACAGCAAATCTGGGGCTCTGTGCTTTCTTTTGTTCTGAATAAGTGTTAGTGTTTTCTGCAGAAAAGCGATTCTGCGAAGCAATGTAAACACTTCTGCTTCCCAGGCACAGAGAAGGTGCTAGCAGGGAATTCCCTGCCTGCCTTTCCCCAGTGCTCTGCAAGCTCTCCAGGACAACATAGCATCTGGGGCTCTGTGCTTTCTTTTGTTCTGAACAAGTGTTAGTGTTTTCTGCACAAAGGCGATTCTGCGAAGCAATGTGAACACTTCTGCTTCCCAGGCACAGAGAAGGTGCTAGCAGGGAATTCTCTGCCTGCCTTTCCCCAGTGCTCTGCAAGCTCTCCAGGACAACATAAAATCTGGGGCTCTGTGCTTTCTTTCGTTCTGAACAAGTGTTAGTGTTTTCTGCACAAAGGCGATTCTGCGAAGCAATGTGAACACTTCTGCTTCCCAGGCACAGAGAAGGGGCTAGCAGGGAATTCTCTGCCTGCCTTTCCCCAGTGCTCTGCAAGCTCTCCAGGACAACATAAAATCTGGGGCTCTGTGCTTTCTTTTGTTCTGAACAAGTGTTAGTGTTTTCTGCACAAAGGCGATTCTGCGAAGCAATGTGAACACTTCTGCTTCCCAGGCACAGAGAAGGTGCTAGCAGGGAATTCTCTGCCTGCCTTTCCCCAGTGCTCTGCAAGCTCTCCAGGACAACATAAAATCTGGGGCTCTGTGCTTTCTTTCGTTCTGAACAAGTGTTAGTGTTTTCTGCACAAAGGCGATTCTGCGAAGCAATGTGAACACTTCTGCTTCCCAGGCACAGAGAAGGTGCTAGCAGGGAATTCTCTGCCTGCCTTTCCCCAGTGCTCTGCAAGCTCTCCAGGACAACATAAAATCTGGGGCTCTGTGCTTTCTTTCCTTCTGAACAAGTGTTAGTGTTTTCTGCACAAAAACGATTCTGCGAAGCAATGTGAACACTTCTGCTTCCCAGGCACAGAGAAGGTGCTAGCAGGGAATTCTCTGCCTGCCTTTCCCCAGTGCTATGCAAGCTCTCCAGAAGAACAGCAAATCTGGGGCTCTGTGCTTTCTTTTGTTCTGAATAAGTGTTAGTGTTTTCTGCAGAAAAGCGATTCTGCGAAGCAATGTGAACACTTCTGCTTCCCAGGCACAGAGAAGGTGCTAGCAGGGAATTCTCTGCCTGCCTTTCCCCAGTGCTCTGCAAGCTCTCCAGGACAACATAAAATCTGGGGCTCTGTGCTTTCTTTTGTTCTGAACAAGTGTTAGTGTTTTCTGCACAAAGGCGATTCTGCGAAGCAATGTGAACACTTCTGCTTCCCAGGCACAGAGAAGGTGCTAGCAGGGAATTCTCTGCCTGCCTTTCCCCAGTGCTCTGCAAGCTCTCCAGGACAACATAAAATCTGGGGCTCTGTGCTTTCTTTTGTTCTGAACAAGTGTTAGTGTTTTCTGCACAAAGGCGATTCTGCGAAGCAATGTGAACACTTCTGCTTCCCAGGCACAGAGAAGGTGCTAGCAGGGAATTCTCTGCCTGCCTTTCCCCAGTGCTCTGCAAGCTCTCCAGGACAACATAAAATCTGGGGCTCTGTGCTTTCTTTCCTTCTGAACAAGTGTTAGTGTTTTCTGCACAAAAACGATTCTGCGAAGCAATGTGAACACTTCTGCTTCCCAGGCACAGAGAAGGTGCTAGCAGGGAATTCTCTGCCTGCCTTTCCCCAGTGCTATGCAAGCTCTCCAGAAGAACAGCAAATCTGGGGCTCTGTGCTTTCTTTTGTTCTGAATAAGTGTTAGTGTTTTCTGCAGAAAAGCGATTCTGCGAAGCAATGTAAACACTTCTGCTTCCCAGGCACAGAGAAAGTGCTAGCAGGGAATTCTCTGCCTGCCTTTCCCCAGTGCTGTGCAAGCTCTCCAGGACAACATAAAATCTGGGGCTCTGTGCTTTCTTTTGTTCTGAACAACTGTTAGTGTTTTCTGCACAAAGGCGATTCTGCGAAGCAATGTGAACACTTCTGCTTCCCAGGCACAGAGAAGGTGCTAGCAGGGAATTCTCTGCCTGCCTTTCCCCAGTGCTCTGCAAGCTCTCCAGGACAACATAGCATCTGGGGCTCTGTGCTTTCTTTTGTTCTGAACAAGTGTTAGTGTTTTCTGCACAAAGGCGATTCTGCGAAGCAATGTGAACACTTCTGCTTCCCAGGCACAGAGAAGGTGCTAGCAGGGAATTCTCTGCCTGCCTTTCCCCAGTGCTCTGCAAGCTCTCCAGGACAACATAAAATCTGGGGCTCTGTGCTTTCTTTCCTTCTGAACAAGTGTTTCTGTTTTCTGCACAAAAGCGATTCTGCGAAGCCATGTGAACACTTCTGCTTCCCAGGCACAGAGAAGGTGCTAGCAAGGAATTCTCTGCCTGCCTTTCCTCAGTGCTCTGCAAGCTCTCCAGGACAACATAAAATCTGGGGCTCTGTGCTTTCTTTTGTTCTGAACAAGTGTTAGTGTTTTCTGCACAAAGGCGATTCTGCGAAGCAATGTGAACACTTCTGCTTCCCAGGCACAGAGAAGGTGCTAGCAGGGAATTCTCTGCCTGCCTTTCCCCAGTGCTCTGCAAGCTCTCCAGGACAACATAAAATCTGGGGCTCTGTGCTTTCTTTCCTTCTGAACAAGTGTTAGTGTTTTCTGCAGAAAAGCGATTCTGCGAAGCAATGTGAACACTTCTGCTTCCCAGGCACAGAGAAGGTGCTAGCAGGGAATTCTCTGCCTGCCTTTCCCCAGTGCTATGCAAGCTCTCCAGAAGAACAGCAAATCTGGGGCTCTGTGCTTTCTTTTGTTCTGAATAAGTGTTAGTGTTTTCTGCAGAAAAGCGATTCTGCGAAGCAATGTAAACACTTCTGCTTCCCAGGCACAGAGAAAGTGTTAGCAGGGAATTCTCTGCCTGCCTTTCCCCAGTGCTCTGCAAGCTCTCCAGGACAACATAAAATCTGGGGCTCTGTGCTTTCTTTTGTTCTGAACAAGTGTTAGTGTTTTCTGCACAAAGGCGATTCTGCGAAGCAATGTGAACACTTCTGCTTCCCAGGCACAGAGAAGGTGCTAGCAGGGAATTCTCTGCCTGCCTTTCCCCAGTGCTCTGCAAGCTCTCCAGGACAACATAAAATCTGGGGCTCTGTGCTTTCTTTTGTTCTGAACAAGTGTTAGTGTTTTCTGCACAAAGGCGATTCTGCGAAGCAATGTGAACACTTCTGCTTCCCAGGCACAGAGAAGGTGCTAGCAGGGAATTCTCTGCCTGCCTTTCCCCAGTGCTCTGCAAGCTCTCCAGGACAACATAAAATCTGGGGCTCTGTGCTTTCTTTCCTTCTGAGCAAGTGTTACTGTTTTCTGCACAAAAGCGATTCTTGCGAAGCAATGTGAACACTTCTGCTTCCCAGGCACAGAGAAGGTACTAGCAGAGAATTCTCTGCCTGCCTTTCCCCAGTGCTATGCAAGCTCTCCAGAAGAACAGCAAATCTGGGGCTCTGTGCTTTCTTTAGTTCTGAACTATTGTTAGTGTTTTCTGCACAAAAGCGATTCTGCGAAGCAATGTGAACACTTCTGCTTCCCAGGCACAGAGAAGGTGCTAGCAGGGAATTCCCTGCCTGCCTTTCCCCAGTGCTCTGCAAGCTCTCCAGGACAACATAGCATCTGGGGCTCTGTGCTTTCTTTTGTTCTGAACAAGTGTTAGTGTTTTCTGCACAAAGGCGATTCTGCGAACAATGTGAACACTTCTGCTTCCCAGGCACAGAGAAGGTGCTAGCAGGGAATTCTCTGCCTGCCTTTCCTCAGTGCTCTGCAAGCTCTACAGTACAACATAAAATCTGGGGCTCTGTGCTTTCTTTTGTTCTGAACAAGTGTTAGTGTTTTCTGCACAAAGGCGATTCTGCGAAGCAATGTGAACACTTCTGCTTCCCAGGCACAGAGAAGGTGCTAGCAGGGAATTCTCTGCCTGCCTTTCCCCAGTGCTCTGCAAGCTCTCCAGGACAACATAAAATCTGGGGCTCTGTGCTTTCTTTTGTTCTGAACAAGTGTTAGTGTTTTCTGCACAAAGGCGATTCTGCGAAGCAATGTGAACACTTCTGCTTCCCAGGCACAGAGAAGGTGCTAGCAGGGAATTCTCTGCCTGCCTTTCCCCAGTGCTCTGCAAGCTCTCCAGGACAACATAAAATCTGGGGCTCTGTGCTTTCTTTTGTTCTGAACAAGTGTTAGTGTTTTCTGCACAAAGGCGATTCTGCGAAGCAATGTGAACACTTCTGCTTCCCAGGCACAGAGAAGGTGCTAGCAGGGAATTCTCTGCCTGCCTTTCCCCAGTGCTCTGCAAGCTCTCCAGGACAACATAAAATCTGGGGCTCTGTGCTTTCTTTCCTTCTGAGCAAGTGTTACTGTTTTCTGCACAAAAGCGATTCTGCGAAGCAATGTGAACACTTCTGCTTCCCAGGCACAGAGAAGGTACTAGCAGAGAATTCTCTGCCTGCCTTTCCCCAGTGCTATGCAAGCTCTCCAGAAGAACAGCAAATCTGGGGCTCTGTGCTTTCTTTAGTTCTGAACTATTGTTAGTGTTTTCTGCACAAAAGCGATTCTGCGAAGCAATGTGAACACTTCTGCTTCCCAGGCACAGAGAAGGTGCTAGCAGGGAATTCCCTGCCTGCCTTTCCCCAGTGCTCTGCAAGCTCTCCAGGACAACATAGAATCTGGGGCTCTGTGCTTTCTTTTGTTCTGAACAAGTGTTAGTGTTTTCTGCACAAAGGCGATTCTGCGAAGCAATGTGAACACTTCTGCTTCCCAGGCACAGAGAAGGTGCTAGCAGGGAATTCTCTGCCTGCCTTTCCCCAGTGCTCTGCAAGCTCTCCAGGACAACATAAAATCTGGGGCTCTGTGCTTTCTTTTGTTCTGAACAAGTGTTAGTGTTTTCTGCACAAAGGCGATTCTGCGAAGCAATGTGAACACTTCTGCTTCCCAGGCACAGAGAAGGTGCTAGCAGGGAATTCTCTGCCTGCCTTTCCCCAGTGCTCTGCAAGCTCTCCAGGACAACATAAAATCTGGGGCTCTGTGCTTTCTTTTGTTCTGAACAAGTGTTAGTGTTTTCTGCACAAAAGCGATTCTGCGAAGCAATGTGAACACTTCTGCTTCCCAGGCACAGAGAAGGTACTAGCAGAGAATTCTCTGCCTGCCTTTCCCCAGTGCTATGCAAGCTCTCCAGAAGAACAGCAAATCTGGGGCTCTGTGCTTTCTTTAGTTCTGAACTATTGTTAGTGTTTTCTGCACAAAAGCGATTCTGCGAAGCAATGTGAACACTTCTGCTTCCCAGGCACAGAGAAGGTGCTAGCAGGGAATTCCCTGCCTGCCTTTCCCCAGTGCTCTGCAAGCTCTCCAGGACAACATAGAATCTGGGGCTCTGTGCTTTCTTTTGTTCTGAACAAGTGTTAGTGTTTTCTGCACAAAGGCGATTCTGCGAAGCAATGTGAACACTTCTGCTTCCCAGGCACAGAGAAGGTGCTAGCAGGGAATTCTCTGCCTGCCTTTCCCCAGTGCTCTGCAAGCTCTCCAGGACAACATAAAATCTCGGCTCTGTGCTTTCTTTTGTTCTGAACAAGTGTTAGTGTTTTCTGCACAAAAGCGATTCTGCGAAGCAATGTGAACACTTCTGCTTCCCAGGCACAGAGAAGGTGCTAGCAAGGAATTCTCTGCCTGCCTTTCCTCAGTGCTCTGCAAGCTCTCCAGGACAACATAAAATCTGGGGCTCTGTGCTTTCTTTTGTTCTGAACAAGTGTTAGTGTTTTCTGCAGAAAAGCGATTCTGCGAAGTAATGTGAACACTTCTGCTTCCCAGGCACAGAGAAGGTGCTACTAGGGAATTCTCTGCCTGCCTTTCCCCAGTGCTCTGCAAGCTCTCCAGGACAACATAAAATCTCGGCTCTGTGCTTTCTTTTGTTCTGAACAAGTGTTAGTGTTTTCTGCACAAAGGCGATTCTGCGAAGCAATGTGAACACTTCTGCTTCCCAGGCACAGAGAAGGTGCTAGCAGGGAATTCTCTGCCTGCCTTTCCCCAGTGCTCTGCAAGCTCTCCAGGACAACATAAAATCTGGGGCTCTGTGCTTTCTTTCCTTCTGAACAAGTGTTAGTGTTTTCTGCAGAAAAGCGATTCTGCGAAGCAATGTGAACACTTCTGCTTCCCAGGCACAGAGAAGGTACTAGCAGGGAATTCTCTGCCTGCCTTTCCCCAGTGCTATGCAAGCTCTCTAGAAGAACAGCAAATCTGGGGCTCTGTGCTTTCTTTAGTTCTGAACAATTCTTAGTGTTTTCTGCACAAAAGCGATTCTGCGAAGCAATGTAAACACTTCTGCTTCCCAGGCACAGAGAAGGTGCTAGCAAGGAATTCTCTGCCTGCCTTTACCCAGTGCTCTGCAAGCTCTCCAGGACAACATAAAATCTGGGGCTCTGTGCTTTCTTTTGTTCTGAACAAGTGTTAGTGTTTTCTGCAGAAAAGCGATTCTGCGAAGCAATGTGAACACTTCTGCTTCCCAGGCACAGAGAAGGTGCTAGCAGGGAATTCTCTGCCTGCCTTTCCCCAGTGCTCTGCAAGCTCTCCAGGACAACATAAAATCTGGGGCTCTGTGCTTTCTTTCCTTCTGAACAAGTGTTACTGTTTTCTGCACAAAAGCGATTCTGCGAAGCAATGTGAACACTTCTGCTTCCCAGGCACAGAGAAGGTGCTAGCAGGGAATTCTCTGCCTGCCTTTCCCCAGTGCTCTGCAAGCTCTCCAGGACAACATAAAATCTGGGGCTCTGTGCTTTCTTTTGTTCTGAACAAGTGTTACTGTTTTCTGCACAAAAGCGATTCTGCGAAGCAATGTGAACACTTCTGCTTCCCAGGCACAGAGAAGGTACTAGCAGGGAATTCTCTGCCTGCCTTTCCGCAGTGCTATGCAAGCTCTCCAGAAGAACAGCAAATCTGGGGCTCTGTGCTTTCTTTCCTTCTGAACAAGTGTTAGTGTTTTCTGCAGAAAAGCGATTCTGCGAAGCAATGTAAACACTTCTGCTTCCCAGGCACAGAGAAAGTGCTAGCAGGGAATTCCCTGCCTGCCTTTCCCCAGTGCTCTGCAAGCTCTCCAGGACAACATAAAATCTGGGGCTCTGTGCTTTCTTTTGTTCTGAACAAGTGTTAGTGTTTTCTGCACAAAGGCGATTCTGCGAAGCAATGTGAACACTTCTGCTTCCCAGGCACAGAGAAGGTGCTAGCAGGGAATTCTCTGCCTGCCTTTCCCCAGTGCTCTGCAAGCTCTACAGTACAACATAAAATCTGGGGCTCTGTGCTTTCTTTTGTTCTGAACAAGTGTTAGTGTTTTCTGCAGAAAAGCGATTCTGCGAAGCAATGTGAACACTTCTGCTTCCCAGGCACAGAGAAGGTGCTAGCAAGGAATTCTCTGCCTGCCTTTCCTCAGTGCTCTGCAAGCTCTCCAGGACAACATAAAATCTGGGGCTCTGTGCTTTCTTTTGTTCTGAACAAGTGTTAGTGTTTTCTGCAGAAAAGCGATTCTGCGAAGTAATGTGAACACTTCTGCTTCCCAGGCACAGAGAAGGTGCTAGCAAGGAATTCTCTGCCTGCCTCTCCCCAGTGCTCTGCAAGCTCTCCAGAACAGCAGCAATTCTGGGGCTCTGTGCTTTCTTTTGTTCTGAACAAGTGTTAGTGTTTTCTGCACAAAGGCGATTCTGCGAAGCAATGTGAACACTTCTGCTTCCCAGGCACAGAGAAGGTGCTAGCAGGGAATTCTCTGCCTGCCTTTCCCCAGTGCTCTGCAAGCTCTCCAGGACAACATAAAATCTGGGGCTCTGTGCTTTCTTTTGTTCTGAACAAGTGTTAGTGTTTTCTGCACAAAGGCGATTCTGCGAAGCAATGTGAACACTTCTGCTTCCCAGGCACAGAGAAGGTGCTAGCAGGGAATTCTCTGCCTGCCTTTCCCCAGTGCTCTGCAAGCTCTCCAGGACAACATAAAATCTGGGGCTCTGTGCTTTCTTTCCTTCTGAGCAAGTGTTACTGTTTTCTGCACAAAAGCGATTCTGCGAAGCAATGTGAACACTTCTGCTTCCCAGGCACAGAGAAGGTACTAGCAGAGAATTCTCTGCCTGCCTTTCCCCAGTGCTATGCAAGCTCTCCAGAAGAACAGCAAATCTGGGGCTCTGTGCTTTCTTTAGTTCTGAACTATTGTTAGTGTTTTCTGCACAAAAGCGATTCTGCGAAGCAATGTGAACACTTCTGCTTCCCAGGCACAGAGAAGGTGCTAGCAGGGAATTCCCTGCCTGCCTTTCCCCAGTGCTCTGCAAGCTCTCCAGGACAACATAGAATCTGGGGCTCTGTGCTTTCTTTTGTTCTGAACAAGTGTTAGTGTTTTCTGCACAAAGGCGATTCTGCGAAGCAATGTGAACACTTCTGCTTCCCAGGCACAGAGAAGGTGCTAGCAGGGAATTCTCTGCCTGCCTTTCCCCAGTGCTCTGCAAGCTCTCCAGGACAACATAAAATCTCGGCTCTGTGCTTTCTTTTGTTCTGAACAAGTGTTACTGTTTTCTGCACAAAAGCGATTCTGCGAAGCCATGTGAACACTTCTGCTTCCCAGGCACAGAGAAGGTGCTAGCAAGGAATTCTCTGCCTGCCTTTCCTCAGTGCTCTGCAAGCTCTCCAGGACAACATAAAATCTGGGGCTCTGTGCTTTCTTTTGTTCTGAACAAGTGTTAGTGTTTTCTGCAGAAAAGCGATTCTGCGAAGTAATGTGAACACTTCTGCTTCCCAGGCACAGAGAAGGTGCTAGCAGGGAATTCTCTGCCTGCCTTTCCCCAGTGCTCTGCAAGCTCTCCAGGACAACATAAAATCTCGGCTCTGTGCTTTCTTTTGTTCTGAACAAGTGTTAGTGTTTTCTGCACAAAGGCGATTCTGCGAAGCAATGTGAACACTTCTGCTTCCCAGGCACAGAGAAGGTGCTAGCAGGGAATTCTCTGCCTGCCTTTCCCCAGTGCTCTGCAAGCTCTCCAGGACAACATAAAATCTGGGGCTCTGTGCTTTCTTTCCTTCTGAACAAGTGTTAGTGTTTTCTGCAGAAAAGCGATTCTGCGAAGCAATGTGAACACTTCTGCTTCCCAGGCACAGAGAAGGTACTAGCAGGGAATTCTCTGCCTGCCTTTCCCCAGTGCTATGCAAGCTCTCCAGAAGAACAGCAAATCTGGGGCTCTGTGCTTTCTTTAGTTCTGAACAATTCTTAGTGTTTTCTGCACAAAAGCGATTCTGCGAAGCAATGTAAACACTTCTGCTTCCCAGGCACAGAGAAGGTGCTAGCAAGGAATTCTCTGCCTGCCTTTACCCAGTGCTCTGCAAGCTCTCCAGGACAACATAAAATCTGGGGCTCTGTGCTTTCTTTTGTTCTGAACAACTGTTAGTGTTTTCTGCACAAAGGCGATTCTGCGAAGCAATGTGAACACTTCTGCTTCCCAGGCACAGAGAAGGTGCTAGCAGGGAATTCTCTGCCTGCCTTTCCCCAGTGCTCTGCAAGCTCTCCAGGACAACATAAAATCTGGGGCTCTGTGCTTTCTTTCCTTCTGAACAAGTGTTACTGTTTTCTGCACAAAAGCGATTCTGCGAAGCAATGTGAACACTTCTGCTTCCCAGGCACAGAGAAGGTGCTAGCAGGGAATTCTCTGCCTGCCTTTCCCCAGTGCTCTGCAAGCTCTCCAGGACAACATAAAATCTGGGGCTCTGTGCTTTCTTTTGTTCTGAACAAGTGTTACTGTTTTCTGCACAAAAGCGATTCTGCGAAGCAATGTGAACACTTCTGCTTCCCAGGCACAGAGAAGGTACTAGCAGGGAATTCTCTGCCTGCCTTTCCGCAGTGCTATGCAAGCTCTCCAGAAGAACAGCAAATCTGGGGCTCTGTGCTTTCTTTCCTTCTGAACAAGTGTTAGTGTTTTCTGCAGAAAAGCGATTCTGCGAAGCAATGTAAACACTTCTGCTTCCCAGGCACAGAGAAAGTGCTAGCAGGGAATTCCCTGCCTGCCTTTCCCCAGTGCTCTGCAAGCTCTCCAGGACAACATAAAATCTGGGGCTCTGTGCTTTCTTTTGTTCTGAACAAGTGTTAGTGTTTTCTGCACAAAGGCGATTCTGCGAAGCAATGTGAACACTTCTGCTTCCCAGGCACAGAGAAGGTGCTAGCAGGGAATTCTCTGCCTGCCTTTCCCCAGTGCTCTGCAAGCTCTACAGTACAACATAAAATCTGGGGCTCTGTGCTTTCTTTTGTTCTGAACAAGTGTTAGTGTTTTCTGCAGAAAAGCGATTCTGCGAAGCAATGTGAACACTTCTGCTTCCCAGGCACAGAGAAGGTGCTAGCAAGGAATTCTCTGCCTGCCTTTCCTCAGTGCTCTGCAAGCTCTCCAGGACAACATAAAATCTGGGGCTCTGTGCTTTCTTTTGTTCTGAACAAGTGTTAGTGTTTTCTGCAGAAAAGCGATTCTGCGAAGTAATGTGAACACTTCTGCTTCCCAGGCACAGAGAAGGTGCTAGCAAGGAATTCTCTGCCTGCCTCTCCCCAGTGCTCTGCAAGCTCTCCAGAACAGCAGCAATTCTGGGGCTCTGTGCTTTCTTTTGTTCTGAACAAGTGTTAGTGTTTTCTGCACAAAGGCGATTCTGCGAAGCAATGTGAACACTCCTGCTTCCCAGGCACAGAGAAGGAGCTAGCAGGGAAATCTCTCCCTGCCTTTCCCCAGTGCTCTGCAAGCTCTCCAGAACAGCAGCAATTCTGGGGCTCTGTGCTTTCTTTTGTTCTGAACAAGTGTTAGTGTTTTCTGCAGAAAAGCGATTCTGCGAAGCAATGTGAACACTTCTGCTTCCCAGGCACAGAGAAGGTGCTAGCAAGGAATTCTCTGCCTGCCTTTCCTCAGTGCTCTGCAAGCTCTCCAGGATAACATAAAATCTGGGGCTCTGTGCTTTCTTTTGTTCTGAACAAGTGTTAGTGTTTTCTGCAGAAAAGCGATTCTGCGAAGCAATGTGAACACTTCTGCTTCCCAGGCACAGAGAAGGTGCTAGCAGGGAATTCTCTGCCTGCCTTTCCCCAGTGCTCTGCAAGCTCTCCAGGACAACATAAAATCTGGGGCTCTGTGCTTTCTTTTGTTCTGAACAAGTGTTAGTGTTTTCTGCACAAAGGCGATTCTGCGAAGCAATGTGAACACTTCTGCTTCCCAGGCACAGAGAAGGTGCTAGCAAGGAATTCTCTGCCTGCCTTTCGTCAGTGCTCTGCAAGCTCTCCAGGACAACATAAAATCTGGGGCTCTGTGCTTTCTTTTGTTCTGAACAAGTGTTAGTGTTTTCTGCAGAAAAGCGATTCTGCGAAGCAATGTGAACACTTCTGCTTCCCAGGCACAGAGAAGGTGCTAGCAGGGAATTCTCTGCCTGCCTTTCCCCAGTGCTCTGCAAGCTCTCCAGGACAACATAAAATCTGGGGCTCTGTGCTTTCTTTTGTTCTGAACAAGTGTTAGTGTTTTCTGCAGAAAAGCGATTCTGCGAAGTAATGTAAACACTTCTGCTTCCCAGGCACAGAGAAGGTGCTAGCAGGGAATTCTCTGCCTGCCTTTCCCCAGTGCTCTGCAAGCTCTCCAGAACAGCAGCAAATCTGGGGCTCTGTGCTTTCTTTTGTTCTGAACAAGTGTTAGTGTTTTCTGCACAAAGGCGATTCTGCGAAGCAATGTGAACATTTCTGCTTCCCAGGCACAGAGAAGGTGCTAGCAGGGAATTCTCTGCCTCCCTTTCCCCAGTGTTCTGCAAGCTCTCCAGGACAACATAGAATCTGGGGCTCTGTGCTTTCTTTCCTTCTGAACAAGTGTTAGTGTTTTCTGCACAAAGGCGATTCTGCGAAGCAATGTGAACACTTCTGCTTCCCAGGCACAGAGAAGGTGCTAGCAGGGAATTCTCTGCCTGCCTTTCCTCAGTGCTCTGCAAGCTCTCCAGGACAACATAAAATCTGGGGCTCTGTGCTTTCTTTTGTTCTGAACAAGTGTTAGTGTTTTCTGCAGAAAAGCGATTCTGCGAAGCAATGTGAACACTTCTGCTTCCCAGGCACAGAGAAGGTGCTAGCAAGGAATTCTCTGCCTGCCTTTCCTCAGTGCTCTGCAAGCTCTCCAGGACAACAGCAAATCTGGGGCTCTGTGCTTTCTTTTGTTCTGAACAAGTGTTAGTGTTTTCTGCACAAAAGCGATTCTGCAAAACAATGTGAACACTTCTGCTTCCCAGGCACAGAGAAGGTGCTAGCAGGGAATTCTCTGCCTGCCTTTCCCCAGTGCTCTGCAAGCTCTCCAGGACAACATAAAATCTGGGACTCTGTGCTTTCTTTTGTTCTGAACAAGTGTTAGTGTTTTCTGCACAAAGGCGATTCTGCGAAGCAATGTGAACACTTCTGCTTCCCAGGCACAGAGAAGGTGCTAGCAGGGAATTCTCTGCCTGCCTTTCCCCAGTGCTCTGCAAGCTCTACAGGACAACATAAAATCTGGGGCTCTGTGCTTTCTTTCCTTCTGAACAAGTGTTACTGTTTTCTGCACAAAAGCGATTCTGCGAAGCAATGTGAACACTTCTGCTTCACAGGCACAGAGAAGGTACTAGCAGGGAATTCTCTGCCTGCCTTTCCCCAGTGCTATGCAAGCTCTCCAGAAGAACAGCAAATCTGGGGCTCTGTGCTTTCTTTTGTTCTGAATAAGTGTTAGTGTTTTCTGCAGAAAAGCGATTCTGCGAAGCAATGTAAACACTTCTGCTTCCCAGGCACAGAGAAAGTGCTAGCAGGGAATTCTCTGCCTGCCTTTCCCCAGTGCTCTGCAAGCTCTCCAGGACAACATAAAATCTGGGGCTCTGTGCTTTCTTTTGTTCTGAACAAGTGTTAGTGTTTTCTGCACAAAGGCGATTCTGCGAAGCAATGTGAACACTTCTGCTTCCCAGGCACAGAGAAGGTGCTAGCAGGGAATTCTCTGCCTGCCTTTCCCCAGTGCTCTGCAAGCTCTCCAGGACAACATAAAATCTCGGCTCTGTGCTTTCTTTTGTTCTGAACAAGTGTTACTTTTTTCTGCACAAAAGCGATTCTGCGAAGCCATGTGAACACTTCTGCTTCCCAGGCACAGAGAAGGTGCTAGCAAGGAATTCTCTGCCTGCCTTTCCCCAGTGCTCTGCAAGCTCTCCAGGACAACATAAAATCTGGGGCTCTGTGCTTTCTTTCCTTCTGAACAAGTGTTAGTGTTTTCTGCAGAAAAGCGATTCTGCGAAGCAATGTGAACACTTCTGCTTCCCAGGCACAGAGAAGGTACTAGCAGGGAATTCTCTGCCTGCCTTTCCCCAGTGCTCTGCAAGCTCTCCAGAAGAACAGCAAATCTGGGGCTCTGTGCTTTCTTTTGTTCTGAACAAGTGTTAGTGTTTTCTGCACAAAGGCGATTCTGCGAAGCAATGTGAACATTTCTGCTTCCCAGGCACAGAGAAGGTGCTAGCAGGGAATTCTCTGCCTGCCTTTCCCCAGTGTTCTGCAAGCTCTCCAGGACAACATAGAATCTGGGGCTCTGTGCTTTCTTTCCTTCTGAACAAGTGTTACTCTTTTCTGCACAAAGGCGATTCTGCGAAGCAATGTGAACACTTCTGCTTCCCAGGCACAGAGAAGGTGCTAGCAGGGAATTCTCTGCCTGCCTTTCCCCAGTGCTCTGCAAGCTCTCCAGGACAACATAAAATCTGGGGCTCTGTGCTTTCTTTCCTTCTGAGCAAGTGTTACTGTTTTCTGCACAAAAGCGATTCTGCGAAGCAATATGAACACTTCTGCTTCCCAGGCACAGAGAAGGTGCTAGCAAGGAATTCTCTGCCTGCCTTTCCCCAGTGCTATGCAAGCTCTCCAGAAGAACAGCAAATCTGGGGCTCTGTGCTTTCTTTAGTTCTGAACTATTATTAGTGTTTTCTGCACAAAAGCGATTCTGCGAAGCAATGTGAACACTTCTGCTTCCCAGGCACAGAGAAGGTGCTAGCAGGGAATTCCCTGCCTGCCTTTCCCCAGTGCTCTGCAAGCTCTCCAGGACAACATAAAATCTGGGGCTCTGTGCTTTCTTTTGTTCTGAACAAGTGTTAGTGTTTTCTGCACAAAGGCGATTCTGCGAAGCAATGTGAACACTTCTGCTTCCCAGGCACAGAGAAGGTGCTAGCAGGGAATTCTCTGCCTGCCTTTCCCCAGTGCTCTGCAAGCTCTCCAGGACAACATAAAATCTCGGCTCTGTGCTTTCTTTTGTTCTGAACAAGTGTTACTGTTTTCTGCACAAAAGCGATTCTGCGAAGCCATGTGAACACTTCTGCTTCCCAGGCACAGAGAAGGTGCTAGCAAGGAATTCTCTGCCTGCCTTTCCTCAGTGCTCTGCAAGCTCTCCAGGACAACATAAAATCTGGGGCTCTGTGCTTTCTTTTGTTCTTAACAAGTGTTAGTGTTTTCTGCAGAAAAGCGATTCTGCGAAGTAATGTGAACACTTCTGCTTCCCAGGCACAGAGAAGGTGCTACTAGGGAATTCTCTGCCTGCCTTTCCCCAGTGCTCTGCAAGCTCTCCAGGACAACATAAAATCTCGGCTCTGTGCTTTCTTTTGTTCTGAACAAGTGTTAGTGTTTTCTGCACAAAGGCGATTCTGCGAAGCAATGTGAACACTTCTGCTTCCCAGGCACAGAGAAGGTGCTATCAGGGAATTCTCTGCCTGCCTTTCCCCAGTGCTCTGCAAGCTCTCCAGGACAACATAAAATCTGGGGCTCTGTGCTTTCTTTCCTTCTGAACAAGTGTTAGTGTTTTCTGCAGAAAAGCGATTCTGCGAAGCAATGTGAACACTTCTGCTTCCCAGGCACAGAGAAGGTACTAGCAGGGAATTCTCTGCCTGCCTTTCCCCAGTGCTCTGCAAGCTCTCCAGAAGAACAGCAAATCTGGGGCTCTGTGCTTTCTTTTGTTCTGAACAAGTGTTAGTGTTTTCTGCACAAAGGCGATTCTGCGAAGCAATGTGAACATTTCTGCTTCCCAGGCACAGAGAAGGTGCTAGCAGGGAATTCTCTGCCTGCCTTTCCCCAGTGTTCTGCAAGCTCTCCAGGACAACATAGAATCTGGGGCTCTGTGCTTTCTTTCCTTCTGAACAAGTGTTACTGTTTTCTGCACAAAGGCGATTCTGCGAAGCAATGTGAACACTTCTGCTTCCCAGGCACAGAGAAGGTGCTAGCAGGGAATTCTCTGCCTGCCTTTCCCCAGTGCTCTGCAAGCTCTACAGTACAACATAAAATCTGGGGCTCTGTGCTTTCTTTTGTTCTTAACAAGTGTTAGTGTTTTCTGCAGAAAAGCGATTCTGCGAAGCAATGTGAACACTTCTGCTTCCCAGGCACAGAGAAGGTGCTAGCAAGGAATTCTCTGCCTGCCTTTCCTCAGTGCTCTGCAAGCTCTCCAGGACAACATAAAATCTGCGGCTCTGTGCTTTCTTTTGTTCTGAACAAGTGTTAGTGTTTTCTGCAGAAAAGCGATTCTGCAAAGCAATGTGAACACTTCTGCTTCCCAGGCACAGAGAAGGTGCTAGCAGGGAATTCTCTGCCTGCCTTTCCCCAGTGCTCTGCAAGCTCTCCAGGACAACATAAAATCTGGGACTCTGTGCTTTCTTTTGTTCTGAACAAGTGTTAGTGTTTTCTGCACAAAGGCGATTCTGCGAAGCAATGTGAACACTTCTGCTTCCCAGGCACAGAGAAGGTGCTAGCAGGGAATTCTCTGCCTGCCTTTCCTCAGTGCTCTGCAAGCTCTACAGGACAACATAAAATCTGGGGCTCTGTGCTTTCTTTCCTTCTGAACAAGTGTTACTGTTTTCTGCACAAAAGCGATTCTGCGAAGCAATGTGAACACTTCTGCTTCACAGGCACAGAGAAGGTGCTAGCAGGGAATTCTCTGCCTGCCTTTCCCCAGTGCTCTGCAAGCTCTCCAGGACAACATAAAATCTGGGGCTCTGTGCTTTCTTTCCTTCTGAACAAGTGTTAGTGTTTTCTGCAGAAAAGCGATTCTGCGAAGCAATGTGAACACTTCTGCTTCCCAGGCACAGAGAAGGTACTAGCAGGGAATTCTCTGCCTGCCTTTCCCCAGTGCTATGCAAGCTCTCCAGAAGAACAGCAAATCTGGGGCTCTGTGCTTTCTTTAGTTCTGAACAATTCTTAGTGTTTTCTGCACAAAAGCGATTCTGCGAAGCAATGTAAACACTTCTGCTTCCCAGGCACAGAGAAGGTGCTAGCAAGGAATTCTCTGCCTGCCTTTCCCCAGTGCTCTGCAAGCTCTCCAGGACAACATAAAATCTGGGGCTCTGTGCTTTCTTTTGTTCTGAACAAATGTTAGTGTTTTCTGCAGAAAAGCGATTCTGCGAAGCAATGTGAACACTTCTGCTTCCCAGGCACAGAGAAGGTGCTAGCAGGGAATTCTCTGCCTGCCTTTCCCCAGTGCTCTGCAAGCTCTCCAGGACAACATAAAATCTGGGGCTCTGTGCTTTCTTTCCTTCTGAACAAGTGTTACTGTTTTCTGCACAAAAGCGATTCTGCGAAGCAATGTGAACACTTCTGCTTCCCAGGCACAGAGAAGGTGCTAGCAGGGAATTCTCTGCCTGCCTTTCCCCAGTGCTCTGCAAGCTCTCCAGGACAACATAAAATCTGGGGCTCTGTGCTTTCTTTTGTTCTGAACAAGTGTTACTGTTTTCTGCACAAAAGCGATTCTGCGAAGCAATGTGAACACTTCTGCTTCCCAGGCACAGAGAAGGTACTAGCAGGGAATTCTCTGCCTGCCTTTCCGCAGTGCTATGCAAGCTCTCCAGAAGAACAGCAAATCTGGGGCTCTGTGCTTTCTTTCCTTCTGAACAAGTGTTACTGTTTTCTGCAGAAAAGCGATTCTGCGAAGCAATGTAAACACTTCTGCTTCCCAGGCACAGAGAAAGTGCTAGCAGGGAATTCCCTGCCTGCCTTTCCCCAGTGCTCTGCAAGCTCTCCAGGACAACATAAAATCTGGGGCTCTGTGCTTTCTTTTGTTCTGAACAAGTGTTAGTGTTTTCTGCACAAAGGCGATTCTGCGAAGCAATGTGAACACTTCTGCTTCCCAGGCACAGAGAAGGTGCTAGCAGGGAATTCTCTGCCTGCCTTTCCCCAGTGCTCTGCAAGCTCTACAGTACAACATAAAATCTGGGGCTCTGTGCTTTCTTTTGTTCTGAACAAGTGTTAGTGTTTTCTGCAGAAAAGCGATTCTGCGAAGCAATGTGAACACTTCTGCTTCCCAGGCACAGAGAAGGTGCTAGCAAGGAATTCTCTGCCTGCCTTTCCTCAGTGCTCTGCAAGCTCTCCAGGACAACATAAAATCTGGGGCTCTGTGCTTTCTTTTG